>NC_088098.1:198784923-199087953 GCF_036370855.1 Dromaius novaehollandiae | reverse complement strand
ACAACCCACTACACCACTGTGAAAACATGTCTCAACAGAATATGCAGAAGATGATTGCCCTCCTAAACTTGAAATTGTTACAGAAATGACACAGCTATGGCCTGCTATTGCATAGGAAAAAAAAAAAAAAATCATTGGACACTGCCAAGTACTACCACCCCATGAATTTAGGCAATGGAAGACAAAGGAAAAGAGAACCACTGACAGACATGTGGTACCACTGCTGACTCTGCAACAGGACTTTCCCTTCTCTTAGCTGTAGCAGAAACCATGCAAACTACAGAAATTGTATTCTACCAGCTGCTTCACACTACGATTTTGTAAGTATGCATGAAGTAGCTTTATAGATTTCAAGCCTCACAGGATGATTTAATTCTTTTTTTTTTTTGTCCCCTGCTTGTTTATACAGTGAGAGTGCTCCAATGGTATTTGTAAATACAATGGCAACAATCTGCTGTTACACCTATGTTGCCAGCAAAATAGATGCACTTATATCTTCCTTGGTAAGGAATAAATTGCTTTAAATAGGATGCAGCTATTGTCAATTGATTCAAAGTCATCTGTGTTTGCTAGGGAGCTCCCTCAACAGGGTGTTGACATTGACTTTTCTGAAATGCCTGTCCTGAGGTTAAAAAAAACAAACAAAACAAACAAACAAACAAAAAAAACCCCACACAAAACCAAAAACAAACAGAAAACCCCCAAGGTATAGAAAATATATATGCATACCAATCCATTCAGCTAAATATATTTTGGTATTTAATGCCTTTTATTTGTCTTTGTTGATAGGCAGCCTGACAAAATATACAATTAAATGTTTTAGGAGATGGTCTCAAAGAGACCTGCATATTACTGAGTACAATAAACAAACAGATTCTTTCGGAATACTAGCGACAACATTCAGGTTAGGGACCAAAAATAAAAAACAATTATAGCTTTGTGCAATATTTATGAATAGAAAAAAAGAATTTGTTTACACATAAAGTACATTTCAAAGGGGGCTTTATGAATGAATGAATAAATTCTATGGCTTAACCAGAAACAAATTATGAGCTATTCCAAGATCTCAAATAAATAGGTCATAACAACAATATGCAACATTAACAGTGAATCTTTGTTCGGCAGAGTTATTTGAAACAATACTTCGGAAATTATGGCTGCAAGTTGTCGTGGACAAAAAGGACAAAACTCCATTTTCCTTAGTACTGAAGTATGAAGCACCTACAAACATCTTTCAGTTGTGCAGTCTAGCAGTATAAACTACATTTCTAAAATAGTTCTACGTAATAAAACAAAAATCTAGGTAAAAGTTCTCAAAATAATGCAATTAGTTAAAAATGAGATTAATGTTTCAACAAAATCATCTGTCAACAAACGAGGTGCCAAATTAATTGAAAGAAACTAGCATAGAACAAGCACACACGTACTAGCCTGTAACAGATGTCAAGTAGCTTTAGTAGAGTAAAACTTCATGCAAGTAAAATCTTCATTAGTTTAAATCACATGTGACTACGTTATGTATAGAGTTATAGTAAACTATTTGTTAAAGTAATACATTAATGCAAAAACTATTATTTCCATTGCCTCTACATTTCAAACAGACAAAAGACATCTAATGTTGTTTGAACTTTACTACATTTTAATTTCATATTCAAATACTTACTTTCATCACACTTTCAGCTTTGGTGGTCACATTTTTCAATAATTCTTATTTATGAAATAACAATACATTCAAATGAAATAATCTAAAACTAAGCCAGACTCTCAGTCGAGCTAAGCTGTTGCAGTTCTAGCACCTTACACTAGCTAAAAGTCCAAGCATTAGGAAACATTGTGTATTTTTACGTGGCAAGGGACCTGATGATTTCAATAAATCTACTCATGGTACTTAAAATTAATCACACATCACCTCAAGTCTTTGCAGACAGGGACCTATGTTAGCAGCTTGTCAGAAAATGGACCAGGCTAAAATTCAGAGTTAGAATAACTTTAAATTACGATAAAGCTTGTATAAAGCTGAAGATGAATAAATAACAATGGAAAGGGAAGTATATTGATGGAAGTCTATTTTAATATTACTGTTTCTTTTTATTGAATTGAGCTTCAACTGAATATGAATTTACAACGTGAGTGTCCTCACTAAAAAAGAGTCATTGCAAAGGAAATATGCAGATTAAAATTGCTAGATATGCAAATGTTCAAAAAAGGGAAGATATGAATATTTCCTTTCAAAATATTTTGTGAAAAATTTAAATACACCTACAGTTAGCCTTCTTCACAGAAATAAGTAATTGTATAACAACTAATTGACTTGTTAGAAAATGAGCCTATACGTGATGTAGATAGATGACTTCTTACCACCTGTAATCTAACAGATGGGACGATTAAAAATTTTGCAGATAGCATTTCTGGAATCACCAAACATGGGAAACTCACCACGAACAAATATTCTTAAGCTAAATTTAGGTCCATTAAGCCTTCATTTTGCGGATAATCTTTTGATGATTTTGGTGAATTTTAGAAAGATTTATATTAAAAAACACGGATCTAAAGAAATATGAAAATCAGGATTCTCAAAGAGTCTCTCCTACCATACGCTCTCCTTCCCTCAACAGATTTTCCTACCCGTAATATTCTTGCTGATATCCCCGCAGGCAGTTACTCTGCTTTCAGGCCACAAGTTGCCATGTTAACTGAAGGAAAGGTAATCTCCTTTCCATCCTATTATGGAAGCTGCTCTATACTGGATATTCCAATTCCATCCTATTCCCCTAAAATTTTCCCTCACTGTTAACCCAATTTTTCTGTCTCTCTCTTTTTGGTGGGTGATAAGTGAAGTGGCAAGCTGGCAGATTATCCCCTGCCTGTGGAAATCAGCCAGGGAAGAACAACACACTAAGCAAAGAATATACCCAATGTCTCAGGCATCTCCACATTAGGTAGAGACTGCAGTAAATAGCCTGCGCGCACTTTTGTTTCTGCAAGAAACTCTATTTTAACATGATATAATGTAACCCACATATTTGTTTCTAAAGTGATTTATTAAGATACCCGAAACACTTTAAAAACAAGGTATTTATTCTAATTGCAGTCTATATTAACAAATAATGAATATTGGGATTTCCATTTTGTGTGTAATTCTCATTGTACAACAATATTCTGAATACTACAGAGCAAATTAAAATTTATCTGCTGCTTAAACCAAAGAACTGGCTTGAAACACCTCACTTAACAAGACATTGATCTCCAACAATCCTCTGAAAGTATATTTGATTTCTCTGAAGCGTATTTAGTACATAAGTGTTTTCTCACTGGAAGATTCATATTAGGATGCACTGTAATGATTAACATGAATAGCGTTTTTTGTTTCCTTTTACACTCATCTTTGATGATGACGATGCATTTTCAATTTTTAAAACCTGACAGATTGTACATAATGCTAAAAAACATACTTTCCTTTTAAATCCCAAGGGATAAAAGTAAGACTGATACGCTTGATGTGTTTAACTTCTTTTCTACAGCCAATTACAGTTTTACAAGGGGGAAAAACTGGAGAGAAACTCCTCCTTTGTTTAGGATAATGAATACTGCATCTCACCTTTAAGAAACAAAAAACCAGCAAAGAACCAAAGGAGCACAGCTACATAAGATAACGGGGAAAAAATATATCCACTACATATTCTGAAGCATTTCTAGCAAAAGGAGAAAGATGAGAAAAATTTAACACTGAGGAAAAATAGAAAAAAATAGGAACATATAGGACTGGAAAGGACCTCCTAGATCAAGTGTAGTCCTTTGCTTATCTTTTTCATAAACTACTAGGTAGATCTAGAAGTCAAAATGGACAACACTCAGGGTGAGCTTACATGCATTCAAAGCACAATTATCTTGTCTGATTAAGCCTAAAGCTCCTGGGGACTTTATTATAAAAATCACCTAAGTCTGCACAGGACTTGCACTCTCTTTAGTTGCTTTGATCAGCAACCACATAGTTATCACTTGCACTTATATTTTCAGCATTTAGCACTTCATTTAAATGACTGAAAGAGAACAACCATTCCTGCAGATTTATGGTTTCAGAAAGTCTAGAAAAATGAAAGATAAGCAGTACATTGCTAATCTTTGTATCTTGGAGGCTTTCTTCATAGTCTTAAGAGGTATAAATTAATGATCTACAGTTTCTCTATGCTATATAGGAAAAGTGCTTTGACTCTTGAGCAGAAAAGTTAAAGATGCTGTAATGCCACATCTTTTGCAACAAATTGCTATGTAAAACACAATAAACATTTCATTATTTTAACACATTTACAAGCTATAACAATAGAGCTTTATAATTTAATTTCCAAGATCCTTATCTAGAAAAGTAAGCAATACCTTACAAACTTCACACATCTTGAACAGTACCAGTACAGTAGCTCACAATTTGAGATGCAAGAAGCTACTAAGGTAAAGAGTCTGAGAAAAGACATCAGCTATCAAAAGCTGTATCCAGAGAGAATTTCAGGAAGAGAAGCTCTCAGATGAGCTTATGCTGGTGATAAGACAGTGAGGTCTGTAACAGAAAATGGTGAGCTATGTGTATGAAATTTGTTGGCATTGGGGTAGAATCTCTCAATGCTGAATTAATCGATATAACACAGAGGTGTCCAACCTGACAGATATATGAAATGGTACCCGGACCATTTGAAGTGCATAGGCTCAGAGTTTTTTTCCCACACTCACAGTTACCACCCATGAAAAAAATAGGTAATTACAGGGGCATGAGTTTGTAGTCCTAAATTTGGACTACTGCTGATCCCAGCTGATGGGATGGAGCGACCAGTCCCTCTTGCACATGCCCAGAGACCAGCACAAAGCCAGAAGCTCCTGGTAAAGCCACTGGTGTCTGAGTTTTCACCAGTAGGAATTTTGGGAATCCTTCATGTAGGAGAGTATATACATACAGCAGCTGGCAAGTCATTACTTAAGTATCTTAATGCAGCAAAAAGGAAAGTAAAGGCTGACCATACACTGCAACTCAGGAAATCCCACTCTCCAGTAGGAGAGGTAAGAGGAGACAGCTTGTGCTAGATACGGCTGTGAGCATGAGTGTCAAGAATGTGAAAATCAATTTTGCTGAGTTCTGAATACAATCCTTTGTGAGTGGACATACAGTTTATCAGGCAGATATTTCAGCTTTTCTATACTGAAAAGATTCAGCTACATCATCAGTCATATATTATGTTTCTATACATACAATTTCTTTATTAAATTAATGTGCCAACTTAGAAGGAAAAAAACCACAAGTTTTGTCTTACTAAAGCAAAGAGTTAAGTCCTTGATTACAAAACTGGCAATGCACTTACAATGTACAAACCCTGAAATAAGAAAAACATAAACTGGAAACATAGTTGAAGCTAATTTTTTCTCTGGGCATCTGTTAGCTGGAAGAGATCCTGCCTCAGAAGGTGGTCCACTCTGGGTAGACAAGATCAAAGTCCCTTTTGTTCCAGTTACACCTGATGGCTATCACGATGCTACTTTGTGCAAGCAAAATTCAAAGCAGCCTTGGGGGTTCTTATTCTTTTTCTAATAAATTTAGCAAAACTCTTCATTTTAGCAGTTTTGATTACCTCTGAATTTCTCTGAGAATACAAATGAAATGGTTTCAGATTACATATTATCTGTACAATCCTTTAAAATGCCCAGATCCTGAGCTATGCTGATTTCTTTTAGTCTACCCAACTTCCTGCTTAGAAAGTCAACTGACCTATCCTGTGGCATTTTCCAAAGCTTCATCTCAACTCTACTGTTACAGAGCACATTATCTGTATAATATTTTTGAATGACAGAATTCAACATGTTACTGCTTTTTTTTTTAAAAGCACATATAGTTGAAATACCTCGATTTCCCCTTTCAGTTCTAGACATTCAAACTACAAAAAAAAAAAAAAAAAAAAAAAACAAAAAAAACCCACCAAAAACAACAGAGAAAAGATCAACAGTTCTTTGCCTGACTTTCCTGTATTGGCAAAGTACACCGGTTAAAGTGCACAGAATTTTATCTCAGGTTACTACTTGAAGGATTTTTTTTCTCTTTTTAAACACGAGAGCAAGAATATATCCAATTCCAACACGGTAATATTACTGAAAGGTATCCATTACATCCAAATTGAAACTGTTATTTAATTTATTGGTAGAAAAGTAGCTGGAGAATGAAGAAAATTTTGGGGGAAAAAAACTCTGAAAAAGTAGTGTGGGTGAAGAAATCAGCATATGATAAATAACAGCACAGCTTAATCAGCACTAGAGGGGTTATATTATATGGATATATCAAATATATCTGGATGGACTGATAATATGGTATCAGATTGAAATAAAATTTGATACGGCAATTCACTTATCTTGTATTTATCACAAAATTATTTGGGGAAATCTTTCTTGGATATGGAAATGTTGCTGTTCCTGAAATATTTCAGATTTTTGTGACTTTAGTGTGAAGCATCATTCCCTTCTCTTCATTAGGACGGTGAAGTTGAATGCAGCTGCTGTTGGTTCACTATCACTTAACCTGTATGAGTTGAAATGTCACGTAATTCCAACTAGGTTGTAATTGCTGGTAACTACGGAAAATGTCACATCTTTTTTGTCCTACAAACAAAAACTGGAATGTACTGTGTCAGAATACACAGGATAAACAGACTCCTCTTTACTAAAGGGGAAGAAGGTAATATATATTTACCTGTTAGAATAAACACACCATCTTTTATATATTTTTATACATAACTATATATAAAGATACATATAGATACACATACACACACACACGCATATATATATAAAGTGGAAAAAAATATATATATATAGTGAAAATATCATTTTTCTGGATTAATTTCGCTTCCACTACTAACCATTACATTGTAAAAAACAAACAAACAAACAGAATGTTTTAGCAACTTCTAAGGGCCTAGTAACCAAGCGTGAATTACTCTCCAAATAACTGTGTATTCAACTAACTAAAATTTGAATTATTTAAAAACCTTTTCAAACCAGTGAAATATACTGTTTGAAAGATTCATTTTTTCCAATTCAAATAAGACTTAACTTGACACATAATGACACAATAAAGCATATATTCCAGGCAAAAAAAGAGTTTCTTTTTGACTAATACATCTTCATGGGTTCTGTGTTTCAGGAACTCGTTCTCTACAACTACTGTAAGCAGAAAATGTGAAAAACTGCTTGTACCTGATGAGTGAAACCCAGCCAAAACATTTGCATGCTAGTGGTTTCAACTGGTGCAGGCTAACATATTTTACAAGCAGGGCAGACACTGCTTAGATCAGCCCACTGGCTGCCGAAAGGAAACTCATCCAGGTCATGGTGCTGTACCAGCCACGCACTGGGGGTGCAGGCAAACACTGCCTATGAGGAAAACACTGTAATGTATTTCTCCCTATTTTATTAATTCCATTCCTCCCAAGCACAATGAGCTTTTTTTTTTTTTTTTTTTTCCTTATCTATAACCGGGGGTCTGCTGGCATTTGCAGTTTCTCTTGAATTTGTCAACAGGGGTATGAAAAGTTATCCTTAGAACATCCCAACTGAGAAAGTTTTGCTTATAAACGGGGCGGCGGGAGGAGGGGGACACGGACTCCTTGGGTCTGACTCAACCAAGCCTTAATCCAGTTGATAAGAGATACTGTAAAAAGAAAAAGGGTTCCTTCTCTCACACACTTATCTTAAGGCTTTCCAAATCCTGCCTCATAGCTAACCAGGAACTATGTGAATGAGGAAGAGGCGAAAGCATGATGCTGACTGCCTTCATCACTAGGCAAACCCTGGTGGTGTGCGTGAAGGATTTTGCACTGTAAAAAGGTTATCAGAGGAACCACCACAGGGTCAACACACCTCTTCGGCAGAAGACCTCCCTGGGATAGTCATGCAGATTAACAAACAAGCTTGGTATAATTTGAATCTTTTGCAACTGGAAAAAGATTATTAAAAATTTAGTTTTGATGGACTGCCTTTGAAGAATATACAAGAACGAAAGAATATAAGAATGAAATATAATGATTATTTTTCAAACACGTTATGAAAGGAAAAACTGAAAGTCAGATAAAGTGACAGACCATTACTGTTTATCCTTGTAGCATTATTTCAAATACAGAACTCTAAACAATTCATATCCTCTCCTCCCTCCTTGCAAATATTTTTGTACCTGGGAAGTGTTCTGACCCTTTTCATGCACTACCACTATTTATAAAAATAGTTCAATTAATCCCATTGCAGGTGTAATGTATTTTTTGGTAAAACAGGAAAAAATATTCTGGCTATCATCAACAATGAAGTTAATTTTTTACTGACTAATCAGTTTCTATCTTCTATATTGAAACTGGCTTTCTGAATGATTGATGGTGATTATTTAATTTAGAATATTAAAGCATAAACTTGATCCTGCATTAGCCTGAAAGAGAAAGAACATTTACCTGTAATGACTTGAAACACATCTAGAAATTTAAAATCTCTAAGAATGAATCCAAAATACACTACCCTTCATAACATGACATTTCAGAAAAAAATCTTATGAAAAATGGATGTAAACTTCGTATAAACATAGCATTTTAGTCTTAAAATTAATCTAAAAGGACACTGGTTAAAAAGTCAGCCTCTTCAAGCAGTTTTGTGCTTGAGTCCATCTTAGCGAGAGTCATTTGAAGAACAGAAGCGAACTATGTAAGCCCACGCAACTGGCTCTCGAAAGACAAATTTCAGTACAGAAAAAAGCCACTGAGCTGTCTTTATAATTCACTGAAATTACTAATGGGATACTGTAGCTTTCGTTATTTTCAGTACCCTACAGCAACATAGCTACTTTCAAAGGAAGTTTACTTAATTGTTCTGAGTTACATGGCAAGTTAAAAACATACAATATTCCCCCCATTAGGGCTTTTTTTTTTTTTTTAAGACATCAAAGCAGATTTTCAGACATACAGATTTCATTTTTGCACACAGGAAAACAAGAAGCATGTCGCAGATGGTCTCCTTTTCTCACGACCATCACTCTGCAGCACAGACCTATAAATTGGGGAACAACCTGAAATGACACCGTTTGTTTCAGAATGAGGAAGGTGTGCGAGATTTCTTTCTCTGGCTGAGACAAGAAGAACTGGTTTTAATCTATGACATAAAATATCCAAAACACATGCTATAAAAGCCTTTTACTCAGACTAACATTTATGTCTGTATCATGTTTTATTAAAAAAATAAAATCATGTCAGTGAAGTCCTTTGATCGTGCTGTTCTTAAGGTTTAAACTTTTGGGCTGATGCTTTGCATACATTTCAAGCATGTTATGACTACTGTGCTATTTAACTGCACAGGGATTACATGGGAATTACTACAGGAAGTTTGATCTTTCAAAGAAAAGCACAAACTCAATCACCTTTGTAGAATTGATTTTTAAGGTTAGGATGGATTTCTTTTCCTTGGACAATTTTCCTCCCACTTCAGTCTTGACTTACAGAAACAATCTGGAAAAACAACCTTTTAATAAAGTTAGTCAAGACTGAAGTAGCGTGAAAGCTGCAATGTACACTTCTGTACCAAAACAATTACTTATCAAACACAACTAAAGGGAATGTCACCATACAAATCTAAAATATTTTGTACATATTCTAATTTTACTGCCCTTTGATGATTCAGTTTATGCTACCAGCTGGCAAAGATCAGCGCAGGGAACATGAATGCTATATATATATTTCACATGTAATACACTGTTAGTCTAATTGTCATCTATAACAAAAAAAAAAAAGGGGGAAAAAAAAGAAGAGTGCATTTAAACTCATCAATAACAGACCGTCCTCGTCAAAAACAACTTACTGAACGCTACAGTCCCTCTTACGGGCGATTAGTTTATTGTATTTTCTTACAACTGTTGGCCAGTTACTACATACACTGCATTAACATATTGTAAGAATGATGGGATTATGTAAAAAGAACCCTTGGCCCCAGCTAGAGATTAAGTAGTCATGTCACACTCTTTCTATTCTGCCACCTTGAAAACTATTTCAAAGCCATTCTAAATCCATGCTAGAGTTTTAAACACAGCATGCTTTCAAAAGCCATCTGCAAAAGAAAGCGTGCTAGAAATAAGCCAGCTCGCTATTTTAAAAATTTCAGCGATTATTAATCTGTAGATACTCTCAAACGGCTTCATAAAAACCTGACTCTAACAGCTATTTACAAAGTCATTAAAAAAAATAAAATCTTTCAGTACTTGATCTAAAGCCATAAGTATAAATCCATTTCCATGGCCGAGAAATGTAAAATATCAGTTAATAATATTCACCTGTTTTAAGTTCCATAGCCGTCCGTATTTAAATCCTTATTTCAGGTTACTTCATGCTTAAAACTGAATGCAACTGCAGAATCAGTGTTGTTAATTTTCTTCAATAGTGATTCCTTGAAAAGTAATGCTAAAAATCAAAGAGAAGCAACTTACGCAATCTTCTCTGAAGAGACAGGAAAGAAAAGTAGCTCTCAAGGTAGAATAAAAAAGCAAACATGCCAAAGGTATTTCAAACGAACAGAGTATGCAATTGGCTGGAAACAGATTGTAGCTTATTAACAATTTTTTCTTTCTGATTTCAGATTCTAACACAATGAACCACTACTAGCTTATCTTCAGCAAGGCTTAGAAAATCAGAATTTTTATGGCTTCCACTGCATTAGTGCACGAGTGCCGTTCTTGGACAGGACCCACCCTCTTGACATCCAAGACTTACTGCCAAGCAGTCCCCCTCCTCCCTTATCAAACCTGCCAAAGATGTTTTTCACACACCCTAAGACACAGAAATCACTAGCCTAATCAAGGACGAACAGCTATCTTTTTCTTCATACTACAGACCTCACAATTGACTTGCAACATACCATTTCTTAGTGGATCACCTCAAGAATGACTTTCTCAGTAACGGCACAAGCAAAGTTACACTATAACCAGAACACACAAATGACTTCACTCAGATCCAAAGCGCAGGCTTCCTCACTGATTTCTACTACGAAGACATCAACCTCCTTCCTTCACCAAGTCACCCTCTGAAGCAGTCCTGCACTAACACCAACTTCTGAGCCACCACAACAGACATGCCAAATCAACACTCCTCGCCTGCCCAAGCAAAGAACTCACAACTCAACACACTCACCCACATCAAACCAGCCACTCGATCACTTCTACTCTGAGGAACAGCACCCTAACCAATCTAAGGATAAACTTCACCCAAAAGGAATACTCTCAAAAAAGATCATGTCTTTGAACAGGACAGATATTGCACAGTAGCTTCCTACAATACAGAAAGGTATCTGTCCCCACACCCTTCCACAAACGTATCCCTAGCTGTCAAACTGCCCTATGTTGGCATCCATACAGGGCAAAAAGTATCAGAAAAAAGCTAAAACGTACTGGGAGAAGGATACATCATGAAAGTTGTTTTTCCAAAACCCATTCTTATAATTCCTTCAGCCTTACCCAACTCATTATCAGCAGCAAATCTCCAGTGGTCTGTGGAACTGAACAAGATCCTGCAAGATTTAACAAACCCTGTCACTGTCTCCACAATAATCAGTACAAATACCTCCCAATACAAAATTATAGGTCGTGTTTTCTATACGAATACATACCAGGTGCAACAGACGACCTCATGGAGACCATAAAATAACTGATCAATGCACAACAGAATGAACCTCCACGGATGAAAAGAGAAATATCCCGTTACCAACAGACCATTTCTCAAAACAAAAAACCCACACCAAAACCCCCTTCATCTCTGACCTTTCAGTCTTTAACTTCAAGGCAGACTTAGAAAATGTTTCCAGAAAATGAGCTTGCAAAATAAAAATTGTAACTTTACTATGCACTAAATAGAATGATGTTAATATCAACACTGGTTTTATGACTATTACAGCCTTCCACGCACCATCTTCTGTTAACCAAGGTGTAACCACAGCTGTTTACCCCTCTGTTCAAAAGTGGCCAATGTCCACATGTCCCTCTGCTCTGCAGGTACCAACTACCCTTTTATCTTAAATGTCTACTAGACATTTTTACTTTACATTCAGAGCAATTGCTTTTCAGTCATCCTTCCTTTGTTCTTCATCAGAACTGAGGAATGCCCTATGGGATCAAGATGTCACATGGAAAAGTAGACAAACCACAGCTATAACATCAGCTGATGCACCTGTGTCTACCTATTACACCTAGCATTGCTCTCATAGGCAATAATAATAATTAGGAAGAAAAATGGTAAAATCTTGTTATATTACGGTACTTGTCAACAGAAAAACTGACTGTAAACTGTTAATAAAGCAAGATGAAAATATCACTGTAATGAAAAAGCTGTATATCCCTGGGACAGAATCTGCTCCTTTGCTAATGGGAATCAAAAGTAATTCCAAAGACAGTTAAATCAATCTACAATCAGGATGAAAACACAACAAATTATACCCCTGAAATGTTTCTTTTAGTCTACCATAAACAACTTTTGCCTGCAGAACCTGTTTTCCCTGTTGCACAAGAATTAACAACCCGATGGAGTTGGTCACAAACCTTTAACTGGAAGGACCAAGCTAAAGAGTAGGGACCAAACACTACCAAAAACAGGACAAAGGTTTTATAAACAACAGTATTTAATAATTGTAGTCTTTCTTTCATTTGATTTTAACACTTACATTCCAGGATTTGATCATTGTCAAATGGTCTTGGGTCTAAAATGGTGTTCTAACACACGAAGTCTGTTGCGTGATATTTCAACAAAAAGTATTAAGAAGTCAAACTTAGAAGCCAAATGTAATTATCATAACAAAGTATTCTTGAAAGAAAAACATGGGTTTTAACAATTGGTTACTCTTCTGAGATATCAGTCATATCCCAGAGAACAGCAAAATACCCAATCAACTAAAAGGTACCTTAGTTATAGCATAAACATGAAGTGGCCTTTGTTCCTTAGTACTGTTTATACTCTACCATTATTTTCATATTAATGATGTAATAATACTTCTGACAAAGACAGCAGGATAGACAGACAAGGTACAAAGTGATAAAAAGTTAAGCATGTAACAGCTGTTCTCTAAGCAAAGGTCAAGTCAGGAAGCTTGGAAAAATCTCAAAGTTCAAGATTCAGTATTCAAGTTCAGTTCAGTATTGCCAGCAGTATTAGTTGTTATCAGTGAGCAGACTACTTCTTGCAGTCCACTCAGTGAGGTTTCTCTGGTACATGCAAGGTGCACGTCTTCCCTTCTCTATCACTACAGAATTATCATATCGCTCCAGTCTTTTCTTTTGCTAATTTTTATCTATTGTGGCTTCAAGTATGATCTTATGCTGATGATGCACAAATTACCTCACAGACACTAACTCAGACTGATTAGATCTGCAACTCAGCCCCAGTTTCTGATAACCACTCTTGGATGCCTAGACACCATCTTATGACCCAGATGACTCAGACCAAGCTCCTCCTCTATTTTCAGGAATACTCCCTACTTCACTTATTTTTTGCACTGTTGTTTCCAATCCCACTGCTCAAACTTTTAGACAAGGAGTCGTCCTCTAGACCTGTCTTACTGACCTGCACCTCAGGCAATCACCATTGCAGTTTCTTTCTTTCTTTCTAAAATTCAGCAAGGACTTCATTCTGTAACATTCAGTGTTGCCCAACTTCACTCCAGGAAAATGACAGCGAAAATCATTAATTGTGCTGAACACTTTGCCTGGTGTCATCTTCTCTTCAACTCTTTGCCCCCCTTCCCCTCTTTTTTTAAGCCACAACTGATTCAAGCTTTGTCTCAGCTTCTAGCCTCTGGGCACCTTCTTCACCTTTCTATTCACTGCTTTTATCCTTTCAGTGGAAGTATTTTTGACACCTGACTTCGTTGAACATTAAAGTCATAAAATCAAGGACTCAAAATGCCTTAATTATAACTATTTGCTCATTCGTGATGTAGCCCCCCCCCCCCTTACATATATGTAGCGATATGGCTCTAAAAGTTCTTTCAGTTGTTTCAGCACTTTAAAATACACTTAAATAACCCCCAAGTTCTGTTATATAGCACCATCTTTACTCCATAAATGCATTGAGTTAGTTCCTCACAACAGCATGTGCTTCTGCCCTTGGAGCTGAGGGAGTTCTTGGTAGCTACAAAGGATCTAATCTTCATGTTGCTTGATTGACTAAGAGGAATAAAAACACCCCCCTTGTATTTTATAGACAGCAAAGGAACGTACCAACACCAGACTTCCCCGAATTCAGATTCTGTAGGGACTGTTCTGCCCCGGTTACTCCATCTTCCCTGGTGTCCCGCCTCTCCAACTCTGCAGCTTCTGCTTTTCTAATCCCTTAACGAACCCTCCAGCTACTGCCTGAGCAACTGCTTTTATCCTTCGCTCTCCCTGCCTGGTTCTGCCCCTTTCCTCCATCTTCTGCACCTATGACACTTCCCTGCCAGTGCCTGTATCCTCCATTTCCTCTTCGCTGAACATTTTCAAAAAAAATTTAGCCTAAGGCGGATTGTTGCTCAGAGAATTTCATAGTGAGCGGCTACATTTTGAGATTTATGAACAACTGGAAACAGGCTTGTAAACAAAAGGGTTAAGTAACCTTATCTACTGCTGAAAAATGCCAAGTATTTTACCAAGTTCTGGCAGAACTTTAGGATTTAGCAACTGAGGGACTACAGGTGCGTACCATTCACATTTCTGCTGGAATTGATATTAAGCAAAATCATTAAATCACTAGTAAATACAGTGGTAATCAAAAAATGCAGACACAATGTTTTGGCAAGCTAATTCATTGCCCCAGCAAAACATGATTTTGCAAGGGAACACTTCCTTATAGTGCAGAGGTGCAACACTATAGTAAATTGCTTGAGATGTTATAAGAGTTGTCCACCATGTCCCATCCACCACCATCTACCAATATATGACAAGTGGTTATTATAACCTCATTTGAGAATCTCAAAGAACATTGTAGGTATAATCATTTAAAAGCCATTATAACACACTGGTCTGGCTTTTTGAGGCCTTTTTAGCTACCTTAACTGATGATAATACAACAAATATTACTAACAGGCAGCTGCTTTACAAAACAATTTCAAGGGTTTACAACAAAACAGTTTACTGAAGACTGTGCACTTAAAAATACTTGCTTGCCCTTGCTCATCCTTTGAATGAGGCTGTACAGCCTGAAAGGGGTTTCAGAAACACCAGTGATAATGATGCAGTTTCAAAATAAGACAGGCAAAATACAATGTGTTTGCTTAGTCCAGCAAGTAAGTTTATTTGTGAAACACAGGGTACTGAAAACAAGCTTGGCTTCTACCCACGTCTCTGCGGGGAGTGCCTGTTTTGGGAGGCCAAAAGTAGTTTGCAATCACTCTAGTTTTGGAGAGCGTAGCCTCTACCCGGAGACGGTGTCCAAAATGCATCCTTTGCAGCAACACTTACTATGCAGTGGCTCGCCACTGCCACAGGGTGTCACAAGTTTAATGATGTTTAACTAGAACTCAAAATGTTGGAAGTGCAGATGACAGGGAGAACAGTCCAATTACAACTTAACACCAGCTGTTACCTTAGTTAACTCATTAATAGCAGCTGTGAAATTTGGTATAAATTTTAATGATCAGTAGCAGCTACAAGCAGGACTGGAAGGCAGTGAAACTACCACATTTCACAATATGTATCCACTTGAGTCAGTTTTTTCTACTAAAAATATTTTAAAAGTCTTGCTGCTAATCCACCTTTTGCTCCTTTAAGAGTCGGAAAATGCTACCATTAAATAAAAGATGTGCTTCTTCAGAAGAGCCACCACTTCTTACTTCCAAAGGTCAAAAATAAACGAATTACAGATTTACCCCACAAATTATTAACACTTCAAGCTTTTATAAAGCTTTCATCATGATTTCAGTACTTGCCTTTTCTTAGATTAGATACATGGGGGGGATATTGTAGAGCATGAAGATACTGGGGAAGGGGGGGAAGCACGGCCGGGGCAGGGGAGGTAGGAAGAGATGAAAGTGGCTCAAAGGGGTGAATTTTAATTTCTGGAAAGAAAAAAAGCATGTTTCCAATTCACAAATGGGTGCATATCTACATGCACATGTATATATATGTGCACATATATATATACACACACACAGTACAGACATTGTATCATTTTATCAGTTTAACAGTTGAAGGAATGGTATGATTCACTTCAACTGCAAATTATTACTGTTTTTGAAGTTTCCTGTGAAGCGTGCTCCCAGCTACATAGGAACACATCCTCCAGTTTCTCTAAGCAATTACACTGGATCATTTACTGATCTCAGCCTTCACTTTAAATTCTAATGCTTATGTGCAATCACAGTTCCTTACATTTTTTTTTTGAAAGATTTAAGTCTCAAAGACAGTGAAAGTGGATATTAAATTCCTGTATTGTCATTAAGTAACTTATTTTGTAGTTCGTTCCGTGAACACTGAAGTATAATGATAATTTAGTTGAGAAGTATTGAGGGCAGCAGTTTATAGAAATACCACACACTTGGCCAGATTTCTGCTTTCTAACGCAGAAGGCAGCCTGCTGCTACAAATGGGGAAGAGAACATAAGCCATTAAAGCCAAAATATCTCCAACTCTATATTTCTAACCTAAGATACTGCGTTTCTATTAGATTCAGAAAAACAGGTAATAATATTTAGTAGATCACAACATATCAGAAGATTTAAATGCAGGCAAAACTTCTTTAAGTCTCTTTCCATTCAAAGAAGCACTTAAATCTGTGCTCAGCTTTAATGACAAATTTATGTTCAGCTAGCTTAATCAGAACTTAAGCAAACAGGATTAAGCATAATTTGGAGATATCATTTTCAAAAAAAATAAATCTTTTAGCCTGCTTTCTTCAGCCAAGTTGTTATACCACATTTGAAAATTAAGTATAAATGGTACTCTATAGATACACACGTTGGTTTCTCTAAAAATGACATAGCCCAGAAATTTCTAGACCATTTCTATAATTTTCCCACATTCTGCACACCGAGGTCAGGTTAGAGAACAAGTTTTCTCAACTTAACTTTCTACTTCCTTACACTTGACCCTCAAAGTGACTATAGGACATTTTCACTTTGTCCCACCTGCCTTCTCCCAGTTTCCTGCTATTTAGTCCTTGCTCAGTTTTCCTCTTTAGTAAGCTGGGTGATGCTAGTATAAATCAGCAAACTCAAAATCAGTGAATTTATACTGATTACAGATCTGAGAATCTATTTCATTTTTATTAATGCCTAAAAAAATTACAAGCCTGGCAGTGATTTTGAAGTAGCGCTCGGAGATTACTAAGCATCAGCCTTAGCTGCACTATTCTCACAAATCATTCAGACAAGCTGTAATGCTTACATACACACACAATTAACAGAAGAGAGAAAAATAATCCTGATAGTTGTACAAAAATGAACACATCGTAAATTAATTTTCAATAAACGTTGCAAGCCATTGTCTGAACTAAGGAGGTTTTTCAGCTTTTATATCCTATTACTAAATTATTCCTTACTTTTACACTATAAACCGATTTCTTCATTAATGCCAAAAATATGGAAATATGAAATTCGGAAACTTTAATAGCTGTCTGCCATAGGCTTTGGTTGCTCTGTGACAGCTTTCTGTTAAGGAGACAAACTATCTCACTCTGTGAAAGTTACAGCTGAATTACCTTCCCTCAGTGCAGTTTTTAACCAGCTAGTGAGGTGATCTGACTTGTGGCACTAGGCTTTTCTTGTAAAACATGATTTAAAAAAAAAAAACAGATTTAGGGCAAGTATTGTACTTTCATGGAACAAGAAAAACACTTGTTACCATGCAGTAAAAAAATCCCTGCTTCCCTTTATCATTAGGGCTAAGAAAGCGACACTATGAAAAGCTCCCTGAAAGCCGTGGATACTTATCAGAGCTGGGAGAAACACACGTGCTTCATTTAAGACATATCTCTAATGCCAGAGAAGCCGGCTCTCTGTCTTTTTTCCTGTAGTTCTGCAGGAGGGAGGAAAATTGTGACAGATAATACAAAAAGCATTGTTACAAGACCTGTCTGTAGCATGGTCAGAAAATAAAAAATCCTCTTTTCTCCAGTCATATAGCCTCTCTTCCCCCAATCACAACCCTATCAAAATATTGAACTGACAGCTTTCACAAAGAAGGAAGAACAGATGTATGATAATGAATTTCTAATCTCCTAGGAGGCACAACACAAGTGAAGAAACCCAAAAATAGAAAGTAAGGCTATCAAGGTATCACCAGGGATAGCTATTGCTCACATTTACAACAATCTTTCCCCAGATTTTGCAAAGTATTGAAGTTAATGGAACGCAAAGTGTGAAGCTGAAAATAAACGATGGCCTATTAAATTAAAAATAACTATGTGAGAAAAGCTTTAGTGAGTTGCATGGCCAATATAAACAAAGTATGATTTGGGGAAACTTAGTTTTCTTCCCTCAATTTAGACTTCTTAAAGATAGTTTCTTTTCCATAATGTTTCTAAATATGTCTCAACTTTGAAGATCTAATTTTCCACGCTCATCGAAAAGTTTCAGTAACATTAACCACCTTCAGCCAGACACAGAAAGACACATACTGGCCTTTTATTATTTTCTTATTTGAGTACTGCCACTTTTCCATGAAAATTAGAACGCAACTACACCGCTGCAATTTTCTAATTAGCATTATGGCACCTAAACCTTTTAATAATCAAGTTGATACAGACATGCTCAGAAAAAGAATATGATTGCAACATGCACGATAAACAGGAATATGATCATAAGTTCTAGCTTCAAATCAGCAGAAAAGCTTTGGCATTCACTTGAAAAGAAAGAATAATAAATGGAAAAGCCCTCTCACTCCATTAGTTCATCTAAACAAAATATGCTAAATTAAGATTGTGTATTAACTGTTCTTTATTTCAACATTTATTTCAAACTGGAACAGCATCCATGAACCAGCACAAATAATGCAATAATTGCTTACATAATATTTTAATAAGGAAAGCCAAGGTATTAACAGTATTTTGTGACAGTAAAGATTGAATGCACTTCCTTTAAAGAGCTATTTTCATCAATAAAATAAAAGTATAAATAAGAAGTCCCTCAGAAATAAGGCACAGAAGAGATTCCAGTTCCCCACCCCAAAGCAACATTCTTGCTCTCAAGTCAGACAGCATTTTACAGGGAAGATAGAGAGCTTCCCTTTGAGTAAAAAGGAAAGAATGCCAATAATTAGCCACCCAGGAGGCATTTGTTTCACAATATTTTTGTTACTCCATGGCTGCCATTGTGATAGGATTTGCGAAGACTTACAAGCAGGCTTGGAATATAGCTTTTAATTCCACAATGCTGGCTTGCCATAAGTAGCCCTCATTTGTTTGTTAGAAATCATCAAGGTCATTAAGTTTTCCTCGACACTTTCAATGACCACAGAATAGCTAGGATTTTATCTGTGGTGTTCTCGAGAAATTTGAACTAAAAACAACAGCAATTATATAATGCTGTTCTCACTTCCATTTAAAGAAACAGAATTTGTTATTGTTTTAAAAAAGCAGAAGAGATTAGATTTGCCTATATTAAGTAAGCCATAAGTAACTCAGTAAGATGCTAATTCTGAAAGCTGATTTAGAAAAGACTTAAATTACATAACCTCACGTGCAAACATCTTATGAGAAACTTGCTAGGATTCTAGCCAAAGACATTGGAAAATGTAAATTATTGAACTACAGTAATAGGTGAAATGGCTGAAATGAACACAGATGCTTTATTCCTGGAACACAGAAAAAAACCCTCTCAGAAACAAAACAAATAAAAGGTTCTGTGAAAGGTATCCAGGATCACGGTCTGGAAACAAACAGTGACATCAAAGCATGAGAAAGCCAAGCTATACGCTACTGAAAAAAATGCAGTACGATTTTCACCCAAAAGAGTCTACTTTTAAAAACAGGGCAGTTTTCTCTTTTTTAATTTTTACAAAGTGTTTTTTATTTAAATAAAGAAAAAAACTAACCTTTTTTTTCTGAGCAGGGAAACCAGAGAGTGAACAGGTAAGACAACTAACCTAATCTGTCCTCAATTACGTAGCTGTTCCCTGCATGGCATATTACTTCGACAGTGTGAAAATGCAAGATAAGTAGGGCAAGTTTCTCACCTTTTTTTTCCCAGCAATTTCCGATGTGGAAGCAACATATTTTGTACGTTCTTATCGATTTTGCTAAATTGTTTATGCGGTATTCAAACACTTCAGTATATGAATGTTCTGAAAATAATCATATTTTGTTTTTGCACAAATTCATTCCAAATCTCTAACTTCATTAAAATATTAGAAAATAACACATTTTGGAAGAATCCTTCATGTGACCCCAAATTCTCAATTACACTTGCTAGATAGTTTCAAAGAAAGTTCATTTTTTAATCTGCTCCCAAAACTAGTTCTTTTGATTTTTTTTGAAGTCAGTGTATTGCAAAAAAAAGCCTTTTCACAACTGTAAAATTTCAAACCTAGAACCTCAAAAGGATCAAACACGTCATTACCCAAAGAAATTTTTACTGCACTTTCTCTACTTCTCAGTCTGTAACGCAAATACAAACCTAGAACATTTTGTGCAAACACCAACACAGCCAAAAAGATAAGCTGAAAGGAGAAAAGCACAGGAAATTATTTTGACAACAATTTAAATCTGATCAGTAGACATTTAATTTTACATGTCAAATCCATAGCTATCTGAAGGCATGAAAGTTAGTTACTACCAAGTCATAGCAAGTCAACCAAAGTTCTGTAAGCTGCTCCTGTAAACTTCAAGTACACACCTATAGTTCTTGGGCCTGAAGCAATTAAGGCTACCTGGGAAAAGAATACAGTAATTCCTTAGAGTGGACCAAGGACTGCAGTTCCCATCTATTTGATATCATTGCTTAAGCAGGTATGATTTACTGCAGTTCTTTTAATGGGGAAAGATTTGCTATGACAATAGTAGCCACTGACCTAAAGCACTGACCTAAAAGCACTCTGGAAGTACCATTTAGAACAAAAGTAATTATCATTTGGAACAAAAGTGCTTTAAAGAACACAAATCTGTCTTCCGTCATTTCCAAATGATAACATCCCCATGCATTCTCAAATAAAAATGTTATTACACTTTAAACAAAGCAAAGACTTTGACATCCATCAAATTAATGACTCAAAAAAACAGACCACCAAAAATAGACAAAGGACTCCAGGACTGATTGAAACTCCAGAGAGAACAAGTGGAAAGAAATATTTTCCTTTCTATGAACCTAACATAATTATAGTTGCACATTTGAAAAAGAATCATTTCTCCATTATTCTAGTTTTAATCTGCATACACTTTTTACAATCAGTATCAAAACAGATCTTTGTAACTACACATGTGAATTAATCTTACAGACTTAGCATGATGTTGATCTCTAAGCAAAGCTAAAATTCTGCATATGTGGAGTCCAATTCTCCCTTTTCCTTAAGGCATCTTCCCAGTTCTCAACAAGTAGCAGCAGCTCGACAGAGTAAGAGGACAAGAGAAATGATCCCTTTTAATGGTGCACATTACTATCATATTGTGTGTGTGGCAATTCAGGACAAAAAAAATCGTAAGAAAATATGACAGCTGCCAGAATACCAGCATGTCAGATGTACATACTAGCATTTTTTCCCAACAATGTAAGCCATACTAAGGTATACTTCTGAATTTCTATTTCAAGTCCTGATTTTTGAAAACACAACTCTTAGTTCAAAATTAATTACATTTTTTAAATTTGCAATTGCTCCACTCAAAACAAGCAAACATGTTCAGTTTTCATACATCATAGTTTGAGAGAAATCACAGACTCATTCATCTCAAGTGGACAGAAAACTCAGAAAAAACAATTTGTAGACTTTTCTCCCCAACACAATGCATTCAGACAATTCACAGGCAAATCAAGTTCTCTATAGTTAGAATACTAGGAAGTCCCAAATTAATTACTAGCTATTCCTCAAAAGTCATTCAGACTCTGCAGACGTCTGGGTATGACCTGAGCAGTCTCGGTTTCAGCGCAATGGTGTCTGGATAAGAACGAATACACCATCCATTTCTGTCCATGCGTAAATCAGACCATCCCAACAGCAAGGTGTCAGCTGGCACCACCGAGGCCACGGCTTTGCTCAAGCCCAAAGGAGGTGAATGGACTGGTGGCATCAATATCCCTATCTTTCTTTGCTGGTGTGGGAGATGGTTCAGGCGAAAATTGAACTGGGGTTGGGATGGTCTACAGAAAGTAAGGTACTCTGTCCAGACAGATCTGGAAAATTTACGGGGTCATGAAAGAAATGGAAAACTAACTGGGGGAGAAGGGGGGATAGGGAAGCAACACTCAGAAACAGTAAGATGGAAAGAATCACCCTAAGCCCAAATACACTTTTATGGCCATACATTCAGGGCTTAAGCAGAACTAAGAATTCATTTTTGGTAACTACAGATGAGTTGTCATCCTATTAGGAGAGGACAGTTGCCAGTAGTTCCAAACTCATGATAATTTCCAAGAAGCGCTGGCACTACAAGAAGAGGAACAATTATTAGCATACATTTAGGCCCAAGAAACAGATTTAAACAAGTCTGTCTGGGAATGCTTACTAACTCACAATGTTACTAGGAGAAAAGATAATGAGCTAAACCATTTGAAGCACAGATCTACCACTTGACTTATGAGAAAAGTATAGGTCAAATCTTTTCATTCCACTGCAGTCAGAAAATGCAGCTTAAAAGCTAGAGATAAAATTAAAATGTGGATCTCAGTGGGAGGAAAAGAAGAAAACAAAGAGCCTTTTAAATAACTGATCACAGCATGAACCCCACTTACTGAATTCTCCTGTAGATCAGCATTTTCTTATTTCTGTGTTTATATGGCAAATATTCATCAATGTGTCACTAACAAAATATCATATTTATCAAAAAAGATAAACCTCATAATGATCAGAACAGATTTAAAAGAAGTGAAAAAATGTGCATCTTTGGCACTTGTTGAAATAGGGTTTTAAAATTTTTTCTTGAAGAAATCACTTGGCGATGTAATTAAATGGTTTAAAATCTGTCTACAGCCATCTACATTTGTAACTAATTGATCACTGGACTACTACTGAATTTCTACTGTGATTTCTAGTTACACCCTACACAGGTGTTGGAATTCTACCCTAGTTTCATCCAATCTCAAAAGAAAGAGTTGAAGTCATTGCAGCAGCATTCTGTTCATGTACTCTGACTTTACAATATCTTTGAAAAAATTTAATTGAAAAGTTCTGACAGCATGTGCAGAAGTTTGATACAATTTTTTTTAAAGCCTCATGTACAATTCCAGCAATTTTAGCCAACAGCTTACCAAAATGTGACCTCTGAAAACAAATACTTACAGAGTAGTGTTTTTAACAAGATTATTCCTTTAACCGCAGAACAGGCTATAGACTGACCAAATCCTTTTCCCCAACACAGCCCACAGCGGTTCCTGGAGTGAGCTATGACACTGGGAGGAAGAGAGACATATAATAGTGTCAGAAATGATACTGGCATGGCAGGAAGGAGCCCATCACTCTTGCATGAGCACAAACCCCTAGAAGAGCAGCTGTGCACGCCCTGACCCAAACAGAAAGAAACTGTCTAAACCAGAGAGCTCTCTTCCTCCCCAGGGAATTCTTCCTCCAAGGTAGAATTCATGAACCAAAGGACAGATACTGGGTTTTATGAACTGGAAAGACAACTGAAAAGAAGTGGATAGATTTAGGCATTGCATATAAGCATACATCCTTTTAAGGATCTAACAGATCAAGTCAGAAGGAGGCAAAGGGCCACCTCATGCCCCCAGTGAACACTGAAATCTGAGTGTTTGTAAGAATCATTTAAGAACTTGTGAACATGTGTAGGTCAAGCTAACCAAAAAAGTATGCTACTTTTTAATTTTATTTCATACATTTTCATGTATAAGAAGAAAAATAACTCCCAGCTTCTGCAAGTGAACTTTGCACTGCTGAAGCAGTCAATTTTTGCATTGCCTACCATGGGGTTACAACATTACAAGTGTATGGCAGCTAGGTGAAACGTACTCTACTAGCTATTCCACATCTTCCATCAAATGTGAGTTGTGATCTTCACAACAGAGAGATTAAAACCACGTATCAGTACCAAACTTTGTGGTAATCTCCTGAAGACACAAAGCAGTTAGTGTGACTAAAACTACAGTAATTATTCCTAAACAGGAAAGTTTTTTTAAAAAAATACCTGTGTAGATATTCAGCTATTAGGAAAAATCTGTAGTTTTCTTTGAACCAATAGACTTTCTCAGTTTCTTTGAAACCTATAAGGTACAAGAAATGATACCTTTTAAATTTTCACACTGCATGACACAGAGAAAGAGATGGTTGTAAAACAGGTTTCAGCACTGAAAAATCAGGTATCTTATACTGCAGACACTATAAAACAAAGAGGGGAATCAACTAAATGAAATTATTTAATTAATAGCAATTTATTCTACAGCAGTTTAAAATATGGATGAGACAACCAATTATGCAGCTGCTAAACAGAACAACTCATTAAATAATTTAATTGGATTATTAATTCTCTAGTTTTGATGTAATTTGCTTGCATAACATGTAAGTACTTCTGAGATTTATACTTATGGTAAATTCCTATCTTGTGATTTGGTTGCATTTTACTATAAATTGTTATTTTGTTTCTAGCTGCAAATGTTTCATAAACACTTCGCTTACAATTACTTTGAAGTACTAGGCATGGCAAACTGACTACAGCATTCACATAGCAAGGAATCATTATGCATGCTGCTTTCAAATACTTGGGAAAAAAAAATCCATGGAGGTTTGAAATGGGATGTGCCAGTAATGCAATTCTATTATACAGGGACAAGAAAACATAAGACAACCTCTCATTCATGCAGGACAAATAGCTGTGCCAAAAGCACAAATTACCCCTAATTACAGGGTATAACTCTGTCATCTTTCTTTTTATAACCTAGCCGTTTACACACTTTGATTTTTGACTTCCATTTGGGTTTATTAACATCAAAGCTTTGTCATCACTTATCTGTTTCTACAGACTTTTTTACCTGAGGCAACAAATAAAAACTTCTTTGCATTTCAGCCTTTCGGATGCAAGCAAGGTTTAGTCTACATTGTTCTTACGATGTTTCATGCTTATTAAACTTTTGTATGTTGTTGTAAAGTTTATTGCCCTTGGCATACCAGTCTTAAATGTACTATAATTAAACCTACTTTCATTGCATATAAATGCATTAGCACTGTCCTATGATAAATTTTGTTCTTACTGTTAAAGCTATTTTTCACGTAATTACATTGTCTTGAATAAAAGTGTAATGGACAATTTAGTTTAATATATTGTTTAGCCTTTTGTCAAAGATTAAATGGCAATGAATTTTTAATTAAGCTATACAGAGCTTTTTATGTATTTATAGATTACAATAAAAAACACACAGATGACCACCCTTGATGATACACAAAAAGAAAAAATACTGTTAAAAGGTTAAAATAATCTTGACAGTCATGTTGAAAAGATCCCGCTAAAATTCAGACCAGTGAAAGGTAAGTGACAGACTTTTGACTGAAAGCTATGATCACACAAATATATTGTTTAAAATTAATCTGAAGCTATCAGCTGCTAGAATTCAAATTCTTAGTAGAACATTAAAAAGATGTTTCAAAATAAAATGGCTCTTGAATTGCGTATATTATTTTCAATTAAGAGAAAGGCACACCAGTTTAACTGGCCAATTTAAATAAGAATCTTCCTGAAAGAAAGCAATTTCTACAGTTTGGACCAACAAAGTTTTTACCATGGAGAAAAGGTTTCCCTGCTTTCCTTCACAGAGAAGATGAGTTCAAGCAGTGAGGCTATGTACGCGTAACCGCTGATGTTACCATGCCTCAACTTGAATACTTGTGTTCCAGAAAAGCATGGGTGAGGGCGAGAAGCAGTTTTTTTAGTCTATTTCCAACTTATTCCCAAATGCAGAACTATAGCTACACATTTGCTAAACTAGTTCTTTAAAGCCCAACGATAAAAATTCAAAACTTCCTCACACAATCTGTTTCATTCTGTCACTAATCTTACATTTATAAAGGTTTCTCTAGTATCTACCTTAGATCATCCTTGGTAGAGTTTGAACCCTTTTTACTTATCATAGTTGCCATTGACACGGACAACAGAGTATTTCTTTATTTTTTCCTGCAAGAGCCTTTTACCTATGAGAAAACCACACACTTTGCTCAGTCTTGTCTTCTGCTAGCTAAACAACTGAAAATGGTTTCTCCTTAGGGCATTTCTGACCACTCTGGAGGCCCTTGCCCAGCCCCGTGGGCTCCATGCTTTCCTGGGAATACTGGCACCAGCCGAGGCTCTGCTAATGCTGCGCACAGGCAGGGCTGACTGTGCTCCTTCGGCTGGCTACATGTCTATCTGTACAACCCAGTGGAAGGATCACCTTTTGATGCAGTTTAATGCTATCAAATGAAAAAAATGCAGTCTTTTTTGGAGGACTGCTATGATTTACTCATGACATGTCACACCTTCTCATCTCCACTGAACTTCACCTATTGGTTTCCAGATCATTTTTCCAGTTTTGCAAGATCATTTTGAAAAGCCATCTTGTTCTCCAGCATGGTCCCTTCCCAGTTTTAGATCATCTGCAGATTGACTCCAGTTACTCTCTACTTTATCACCCAGTTCACCAGAAAGAAAAGAAATGGAAAGTGGAAACAGACTCCAGGCAGGTCTCTAAGGAACCCTACTCAATATATCTTTGCATTTTGAGAGCAAGTCACTAATAACTACTCAATAGCTATAGCAATTCAACCAACTTTGCACTTACTGTATATTAGTTTCTCCTAAACCATGTTTCTCTGAGTTACTTACAAAAATGTCACAAAATACACCCTTATTAAAGCCTTCAATTAAAATAAAAATATATGACAGCTACTGTTGCTTTTCTGTTCACAGGTTATACTGTTTCATCACAGAAAGAAATTAAACTAGAAATTAAACTATTTATTCTTTTATTCTTGATAAGCCTGTGCTGGCTATTATTCATCTCTTCATTATCTTGCAGATAAATACAAATAACTTGACCAACTTCTATGGCTTTTTCTTTCTTTTTTTTTTTGTGTGTGTGAGTCAATATTAAGATGATTGCATTTTCTCTCCTTGACTCCTCTCCCCCTACTTGACAACTGGCACATTTATCCTTTCCAGTCCTCCAGTACTTTATCTATTCTGCACCATTTCTCAAAGATAATGCTGCTAATTGATGATTTAGTAGGCGATCTGGCTAACTCGAGTAGCAAGTGTTGGTAGCATTGTCCCAGATGAGTAAATATGGTTTCATCCTTCCTTGTCATCTTTCCTACCAAGTACCAACTGGAAAAAATCTTAAGAAAGGGAATTTATAAGCTAGAACTTACCCAAGGAGCAGTCTATTTGCCTCTGCACCCAGAGTAACACCACCAGCCATCCATTTGTTTTTTTCTTCAAACTAGTTTATAGTGCAAATGTCTACATAAAATAATAGTCTAAATAAATTAGTAACTTTCTCTTATGAAAGTGAACCAAATACTTACTGGTAAGTAAAAAAAAAAAAAAAAAAAAAAAGAAGTAAAATGTACTGCCTCCCTCATTAGGAAAATCCATTCTTACCAAGTAAAGAGACTAGATTAGTCTGAAAACCTCTGAACTTGGTAAATTGCTTATGTTTTGCTACGTTTCTCACCTGCATCTATATTCTTAAAGACATTTGCCATTCAAATTTGTTCCAAAAATGTTAAACTGCTGAGGTAAATCCAGTAGGATTATAAATAACTGCATGACTTTTCCCACTTAAATTTCAGCATTAGGACCATGCAGTTCAAGTAATAATGGTATCCTGATACAGATCTGATGTGAGGACATTGAAACCTGGATTTTGCTTGCACTATAAAGGTCCGAGCACACATACAGACATTCTGCCTCTTCTACCAGGATTTACTGCATTGTTCTAATTTAAAATTGAGATAAAATTTTTCAATTTAGTTTTAGTCAACAAGTGTTTCATTTTAACGTTTTGGCTTCCTTGGTTGCATTAGGAAGAGCACTGCCAGCAGGTCGAGGGACGTAATCCTCCCCCTCTACTCAGCCCTCGTGAGGCCACGTCTGGAGTGCTGGGTCCAGTGCTGGGCTCCCTAGTACAAAACAGACATGGAGCTACTGGAGCGAATCCAGTGGAGGGTTACTAAGATACTTAAGGAACTGGAGCACCTCTCATATGAGGAAAGGCTGAGAGAGCTGGAAACGTTCAGCTTGGAGAAGAGAAGACTGAGGGGGGAATCTCATCAATGTGTATAAACATTTGAAGGGAGGGTGTGAAGAGGATGGGGCCAGACTCTTCTCAGTGGTGCCCAGCGACAGGACAAGAGGCAACAGGCAAAAACTGAAACACAGGAAGCTCCATCTGAACATGAGGAAAAAACTGTTTTACTGTGAGGGTGACAGAGCACTGGAACAGGTTGCCCAGGCAGGTTGTGGAGTCTCCATCCTTGGAGATATTCAAAAGCTGACTGTACACAGCCCTGGGCAGTATGCTCTAGGTGACCCTGCTTGAGCAGGGGGTTTGGACTAGATGATCTCCTGAGGTCCCCTCCAACCTCAGCCATTCAGTGATTCTGTGATTTTAAATATCTGACTAGCATTTTTTTTCCTTCAGACAGGCGAACCTAGTACTTTTTATAAAGTTTAACTTGTTTGACTTCTAGCATGTCTCACTTCATTCCCTTCGACCTCACATATACTCAAGCTTCTGCTCTAGTCTTCTGTTTCTCTGAAGTGCTTATATTTTCTCTTATGTCCAGAGTCCTTCCATGAAAGTTTCTCTTTCTTGTTTAGTATGAAAAATTCCAGTTATTTTCTGCCCTTCCTCCACAATTCTGTACCTGTGCTCTTAAATCACTGTTTTCTTTCATTTCTCAAAGTTGTTTTTTTTAAAGAACTAAACCAACCCAAAACTCGTGCCTTTTTCAATTATTTTCCATTCAAACTTATTTTTTACATCTATACACTGTGAGTACAGCTTCTACAGTGTCCTCAAAACTGATCAAGATGTAGTCTACCAGTAGCATAGTCCTTTGTAGATACATAACTATTTTGTGAAGAAGCATGACAGCTGTTACACCCAGGGACACACAGGCTTCACCATTATTACTAGCATTTCTTTGCCAGTTTATAAGTGGAGAAAATGATTCTACAATGAATCCTATCAGTATCACATTCCCCAAGAGTCATTTCCATTCAGACCCTGAGGGTCTAAAGTACACTTTCTAATGTTATAGGTGATAAGCTGAGCTGTTACTATGATCAGGAGAACAAAAAATGTATTGAGAGAGAATATATTCAGGAATTTTGGCTTCCTTACCACGCAAAACGAGAACTACAAGGGATACAACTGCTCCCTATAAAACCATGGGAGTAATAAGGGAAAGTTATCAATGATTAAGAATGTTTATATCTTAACAATGTTAATGAGAGGACAAAAAAGGACTACAAAAAAATGTAGCTTTAAAAAAAACTGATGGTTCCAAACAATATGAAATTCTGGAACAGTCTTCTAATTAAGAGATTAGGAAAACAAAAGCCACAAGCCATAATGGGTTAAAATGGAGGTTAAGTAATTTGCCACTTGAATGATTACGGTGATATGGTTATCTGCTATACAAAAGTTTTAGATTTGAAGTCCCAAATTACCACTTGGTAGTTATACCAAAGTACAAACTACCCAGTTGTATAGTTTTCTAAATATCTACTGAAGATCTTTCTGAACCTACCGAATTGTTTTACTTATTCTATTATTCCCTTTCCCTCTCCCCAGTTTGTCTCATGCATGAATGACAAGTTCAGTGTGTACCCATTAACATCTCTTTCTTTACCTGATCCAGTAGTATAGTTCTATTTTCTTGATTCCTTGCATTGGTATACAGACACTGCAGTTTTCTCTTTTGAAACCAGTCAGCATCCTTTCATTAAAGTAACAGATATCCACTCCATAAACAGATGTGCCAGTGAAGGGGGTTGTTATCCTTCCCTCCTTTTCCACTGTTCATTACCACTTTATCACAAGTGATATGTGCTAATGCAGTGGATTTCGCCTGAAGCAGGTTTGGGAACGATCACACAGTACCCTTCATGGTATGGCTGTGGGGAGAACAATCCCCAGCTGAGGAATGATTAGAGGTTGTTACATTTTCAAACTTAGTACAGAAGACAGAGACTGCTCATGAAGCAAATATATCACTTACCTACTGCTTCTATGGTTTCTTTGCTTCCTGCCATTTGCCTCCTACTCTCATCTATTCCTTTATCCATTGCTATATTCTCATTTGCTTGATTTCTTCCTCTCATATATGAAGAGAGGCAAAGAAATTTCTATGTTTCTCCCAAACTTTCAACTCACACCTTCTTTTTAATTTATATTGGTCCTGCTATCCTGGAATCCACAAGCTGTTTGCCTCAGGCATTGAGTTGGGACTCATCTGTCAAGGAACTGTCCTCCTGTGATTGCTTTCCAACAACTGAACAGCCCCGAACTTTCCTCATATCCCCAATCACATCTTGATTTTGTTGCCGCTTTACCTTCCTTCTCTAAGATGTGAAGAATGAAGGAAAGTCACCTGAACGTCTGCTACTCTGACCATCTCCCACAACTTGCACTAAACTCGCTTCATTACTTCAGCAGAAATTTGGCAGTGTCCGTTGTCATGGCAAAGCATAACGGACAGACTTCCCCCCTACACACACACGCACACACACACACACACAGAGGACAGTACGCCCTTCTGATTTTGTGTTTTTAGATCCATTCACCTCTACCTGTCTCATATTGAAAAGTTTTCTGCCCAGTACTTTGAATGTTTTGAGTATCATTTTCCCATGTGCTTTGAATAAAAATACTTTATTCTCTCCTGTTATTTACAATTGAAAATTATGTATTGCTTTTAACAGGTATAAGAATCACGCTTGTTTTGAAATTCCTTTCAAATTAAGAGAGAAATAGCTAGATAATGTATACCCTGCTAGCTTCCTTATAGCGTTTTCTGATGAAGTGGAAGGTTGAAAAAGAAATGATTAAAAAAACACCTACCAAATAAGGTTTGTCAATAAAGCCTATAGAAAATACAAAATATGATAAAATGTAAATAGAGTAAATATTAAAAGACAACTCACAGAAACCAAAATCAAAGCCCGGTAGTAAGACTAATCGAACATTCACTTTAATATAGCCATGCACAAGGTCATACACACAGTTCTATGCTGAAAAGCAACATTTCCAAAAATGATTCCGGGTTTATTATACAAAATAAAATGATGCAGGGTTTATTATACATATTTTGCTGAACATGATAAATTTAAGATTTTCTGTCAATGGGAATTAAACAAGAAAATCTTGACCAAGAGTATGGATATCACATTGCTTTCACATACAAGTTGATGAAACCACAAATGCTAGAGTTTTATTCTGGAATTCATTCATTTAAAAAAAAAAAAGCAGATAAGGTTCAAAGATAAGCTACAAGAATGATTCAGTCTTGTAAAACACATCTAGAGCTCAATCATTTCTCCCATCAAAAAAGATTAATCTGTTTTAGTGTAACTCTTACCTAGAAAAATATTAAAACATCCTATTTTTGACATGTATAATTTACAGGCATAACAAGACTAAACAAGAAACTGCAGAAAGTTTTCAAACTGCGGAGGGAGCATAAATAGAAACAGGTGAAGTGATGTGATTTATAAAAACAATAAAGATGGCTTTCTCAGGATCTACAACAGGCAAATTAAAATCTACAAGGGGTCTAAGATATTAGCCATCTGGCAAGATACACCTTGCCCTGCTCCTTCACACCTTGCAGAAACAATTTAAAACAGATAACCTTGGAAAAGGAGATCACTGGAACAGGTTAAAGTCTTAAAATTCTTATAAATCTAGAAGCCTAATGCCTGCTAGTTGCCCAAGAGCAGGAGCCTGAAACATCAAGCTTCACACACATGGGCTGATCCCTGCACATAACGTGCATTTTAGATGCATTATGTCACTAGCTATCAGAGCACTGATAGCCTAATAGCTAAACACATGCAGGTGGGACCACATCAGACAAGGGGCTGCAACCATCAAGTATTTGAGATTATGTCTCTCTCCCTCCCAGGAGAAAGGCATGGCAAACCTTTAGAAGCTTGCGTTTTCTCATGTCTGGCAAAGTTGAGTGAATATGTGAAAATTATAGAAATAATACTGGACTAATTGACAGGACTGCAGGAACCAAGGACTTGGGCACAACCTGAAGACAAATCGCTTGTGATCACTTGTGAGAGTAAAATGCAACACTAAACAATCTCAATTTGAAATTAAAATTACATGGATGTACATACAATCATTTGCCTTTTTTTGTGATAAGGACTTATAAACAGATATTCTGTGTGTGCACACATATACACACATAAAAACACAATCCCACTTACGCACACACAGCGATACACAGGCATTCTGTGAACTGGAAAACAATGGCAGTGGTCTAAAACTACTTATGAAGTACACAGTATCAAATGTTTTCTGTGGGTTTTTTTTCCCTATATGATGGCTATTGAGAAATACTAGTTTTTTTTAACTATCCAGTGAAATACAGTTGTTAAATTGTATTAGAAATAAATAATGTGGCATAAAGAATACAGTGACAGAAAGAGAGAGACTATATTGCTACTATGTCTTTATAATTTGGCAAAACACCGCTTGAATTTTAAGTGGACTTTATGTATATTGTTTGGGATACAACAGAGAAGCAAATTGCATTGTTTCTTTCACCCTTTTGTTTGAGGAAGGGAGGGGGCAATTTCTTATTCCCAGACAATTTGTGTTTGAGAATATTTCAAGCTTACAACAGAAACATACCTCCAAGCACCAATTAAACTCATAATCCCACAGAAACCATTAATCTAGAGATCGCCCTGTAGAGTTTGATACACGTTCTCTGTTTAACTGTAGGACTAGACAGCCTATATAAACTGCAACAAAATTGCTATAACCTTACACCCCAAAGATATCAAACTGCAGACTTGCATACCATTTTCATCAAAGATGCATACACTAAAAAGGGCATATATGAAGAAAATACTCTTGAAATAAAATTGCTTTTGTTGCGTCATCTGTTTGCAACAGCTGAGATTTTGGAAAATGACAATAATAATGACAGAGTCAATATAGTAAGGAATACAAAAATATTTAAGGAAGAAACTAAACTATATTCTTTCTTTGGCTTCTAACAATAGGAGCGCACCTATTAATATTATACACTCTATTTTGACTGAACCATTGTCATTGTTGAGAGAGAACTGCTGAAATGCAAAACTAATGATGGCAATTACAATTCCAAATGGTGTAAAAAGAGGCAGTAAATCAGAACAAACAACACTAGGGAGAGAAGACAAGTGGAAAAAACAAATGCCAGTGAAGAACAGAGTACCCCAGAATATGAGAAAAGACCTTCAGAAGTGTCAGGACAGACCCTGAAGGAAATACAAGGAGGAAATTAATTTGAAACCCAAAGTAAAGATAGTAAAAGGAATAAATGAGCAGCGAGATTCTATATAGATAGAAAATGAATGGAGAAATATTGGAAAAATACATGAACACTGATAGACATTTTTCTGTAAAACTGTTAAACACCAGAAGTTTTAAATGATAAATAAAAATTGAAGACAACTGTACAAAATACTGTATGGCATAAGCAGGATACCAGAAAAGAAGAACCTCTAGGTAGTGGGTGACATTTATGGTTAAAGAATGTGACTAAAGATGTAAACATGTCTGAAATTTCACAGATCATAACCCTTACCGGCAATGCAAATTCAGCTATGAAAAATAGGTTCTTCATCTCAAAGAAAATTTTGGCAAAAGATAAGCTCCAAGCTCTCAAGGGAGTTTTAGAGACAAAAATTGTTCTACTCCCCCACAAGCTAAGGCTAATTGTACATTAAGCAACAAAAAAGTTTAACAGCTGAAATCCCATTTAAATAAGCTCAGTGTAAATATACCAAGGAAGATTGAAGGAACCAATGCACAAAACCCCCAGAAATAAAACAGACTATAGGGAGGAGGGGAAAAAAAAAAGGAGAGTGAGAGAGATGTCAAGTGACCTTAAAATCTCACAGAACCAAGGGAAGGTTCACTAGAGGGCGCTGATAACATAAATTGTTAGTAATACATCCAAGGACTGACTTTAATGAAAAATAAGTAAATAAAACAAACAAGGCACACCCTTCTCAAACTGATGAGCAGAGACTACTACAGAGCGGCGACGCAGACCTTAACACCGGATTGCTTCACAATGAGCTATCATTCCCTTCCTCGCTTTTGATCGAAAGACCACCTAGGGGAAATAAAATAACCATCCCAAGCCATATCTGTTTTTGATGAGCTTCGATTTAATTTGGCAACAACTGAACTGTATAACAGCAGCAGCAGCCCCATAGCTTTGACACTCAACAAAATGGTGCAAGCAACAGCCTGCCTTTAAATACCACTGGGAAAAGCAAAAAGTAAACCCAGGCAAATGAAATGGGGGAAGAAATTGCGCAGAACCATACACAGTCATCGAGCAGTAAGCCTGAGTGTATTTCCCTTCCCTGTACAAATTATGCCATGGAAGGTGCAACTGATAAATGGTAAGTGCAAGACTAAGGAGTGCCATTGAAAGGGAAACCTGAGAGCAACGTAAAAGCATGTTTCAGGACACAGGAAGACAACACTAAAACACGAGCGCATGCTGCAAACTCAGTAAGGGACTGTTGAGGTCCGCTGAAATTATGGCAGGTAAGTTCATAAGACTACAGTGATCGGTACATTCTTCCAGTGGATAAGCTGTTCAAAGGCAGGATCTTTTTTTTCCATTAATATAACTATTTCCCAGCATACTAGTGGCTCTAATCCCTGAGTATTTTTTCCTAAGGCAGATGGTGACAATGATTAGGGAAATGAACTCTAGCAATTCAAAAATGATCCTGTATACGAGTCAATTTTAACATCAGATTATCAATTTTAACATTGGAGAATATTCATTTCTTAAGAAAATGAGACAATTGTTCACAGCAATTTTATGTAGAAACAAGATTATTTATTCAACAGGATGAAAACACTACCAACATACGTTACGCTTATCACACAAAGCTTAATTTCTAAGCTACCCTCAGGAATTTGTTACCTAATGCCCAGCACAGCCTGACAGAATGAATCACGCAACTCAGCCCGTTGTCCCTTTTCCCAGGGACCCCTTGGGTGTGGGGAGACACCAGATCATGAGCCACATTAATTATTCCGACAGATCTTCACCACCACTGTCCTTCCCAGTTGTTCTCCCCAACACACAACTGCAAGAGAGGGGCCTTCCAAACGCAGACCACATTCAGGCATCGAGCTGTAGGTTTGCAAACCCAATCATGCACGTTTGGTCATAACAGATCTACTTCAGCCCGTAACAGAAGTGACCCGTGTACAGCTGTCAGGTAACTCCACGAGAGGTGTAAGAGGCCTGCCCTGGCTGAAATGTTTTACAATATCAAGACCTAAATTTTCAAAATAGGATTAGAATTTATAATATTTCCTTATTTATATGACAGTATAGAGAGAAATTATCATTTTGTTGCACTAGCAATTGCAAGTGTATTAGCAAGGTGACAACACCTTACCTGATAAAGCTTATTGTTCAGGCTTGGTTAACTTGACCTGAACAAAGGAATATCTGAACTGTGTTGTACGGTAGGTGATCCTTCCTGGTCTTGAAGTCTTTAACCGAATTTAAGACTTACTTGAGCTTTTATGTTAAAACCACAGTTGAAAGAAAGTATAATACTTATGCTCTTAGAAACTACCAGGATCCTCACAGTTCAGAGCCTAACAAAAACCTACTACCTGCTCTCAAAAAGAAAACATTGCCTTTCAACATTTATGGCTAGAGCCAAAATTGGCAACTGCAGCATAAAGTTTACAAATGGACAAAGGATCCTTTAACTCAATGTAAGTAAAGAGAATATTTTTTTCAACACAGCATATAATACTCCACAACTCCAGGGCAGCTGCAGCTCATTTGTTGAACGCAGTTAAAGAAAATTTAGATTTCCCCCTAACATATCTTTTGCTTAAGTTTCTCAACATGACCAAATTGTTACGCTGTTGTGATAAATGTGCTACTAATATTCTGCTAATAGCCAGCCAGTTTAAACGCAGCTTGTGCACTTCTTGACTAGACTACAATTTTGCAATCACAGTGTAGACCAACCTCAAGATACTCATCATCTTCTCTAGACAGTGTAAAGAACTCAAGAAGTGGCCTCATCTTACAATGGCAATTTGTGTTATTTCTTGCTCTAAGAAACCTGCCGAAGATAAGATGAAATGACTAAGCACATCATTAAGCTCCACTGACTTCTCTGGAATAAGTAAATATCCACAAACAGGAAGGAGTGCTGCATAAATATCTGCTTTTGCATTTTCTGCAATCAGTTGTGCTGGATTTCTTAAAAGACTTCTCTAGTCACAATTCCATCAGTTATTAGAAATATGATTCATTATGGAGGGTAACACATTGGTGCAAAGAAGCTTTTAATATAATTTTACACTGCAGCTTAGCATAGTGAGATACTTTGCATTGTACATTGCAAAAACAGAATTTGGATAAAAGGTTAGTCTCTTTCTAGCTTTGACTTACACATGAAACATTAAAAAAGGATACCTGTCTTGGAAATTAACTGCTTTTTCAAGACATTGAAAGAAGCATCAGGACAGAAATCAGCTTTCACTCTTTTCCTTCGAATCAAAAGGTAAACCACCAAAAGATCTCTTTGTCTTTTTTCAAGAAGATTCATAACACTATTCCTCTTTTCACTTGAAAGCTTAGGTAACTAAACGAGCCTTGCTCTCTGTTCAGGCATCAGCAACTTGAATCTAATTCAGAAAAAAAAACAAGCAGGTGGAAAGGCTGATTGAAGCTTGAATGTCTTTCATAAAATGACTAAGTATGCTTGAACTCTTCAGTCTGGAAAAGAAACAACTGCAAGAGGATGTGACAGAAGTACATGAATCCAAAAGTGGCAAGGACAGATTGGGCAGAGACTGTATTGGAAGAAATGGTGTGCAGTCAAGACATGAGAAACATCACACGCAACAAGCAGTCAGGAGACAGTTCATGACGTAGCAAGGAGTTAAGCCGTTAAACTCTTCACCACTGTACACTGTAGACGCTATAAGGTTTTGCATCCAAGAAAAATCTGGAGATGTTCACAGAAGAGAAAACAACTGAAAGTCAACAAATCCTGAGCCAAAGGTGGTTTCTCCAAGTCATCAAACCACAAGCTGTCAGAGTACTAGGAAAAGTATCATATACACTTGCCCTATTTCTCCATTTCTCCTTGTCTGAACCTGTATGGCTATTCTCATGTTCTTATGAAAAATGGATCACTTCAACTGTGAAATCAGAAATACACGGGAGTTAGTAGAGCACGAAAAACCTCCACCTTTGATATACTGTAGCTATATGATTCACTTTCTTAAAATTATCAATAACCACAATGTATTTTACAAAGAATTTCAGGTGATAGATTTTTGCTTATGCAAACAATAACAATAGTGGTACCTGTCTTAGTTTTTACTCTGAGTTCAAGAAAAGACTGCTACAGTCTAATATAACTATCATCAGTGGTTAAGATATTAAGAGTTAAGGGTTTCCTCAAGAAGATCTATTGTATAGTGCCAAATTCCAACTAATAAATGCATCTGAGGAGATAATGGAGGAAGTAGAACTGCCTCTACAAGTTAAGAACAGTTCAGACAGCAACAAGTTTTCACTAACAGTCTAGATAAAGTTTCTACCCTAAAAAAAGATTAAACATAACATGATTTTCCACAATGTGTTAAGGTAGGGCTCCTGTGTTTTTGACATCTCAAAGTTACTTATTGAGATCTTAAATGATTTTTTTTCTTCTCTCCATTTATGCTTGCATTTTTGCAAGTCTAGAATTGCTGCAAAAGAATTCTTTTTGCCTATACATATTTTCTGTTAATATTTTGTTTTCATGTCTGTATTCATAATTCTACTCTTTCTAAATCTATCTTTGAGATAGCTAAACATTAAAGGTGAAATAATGCCTATCTGTAGATTCCATAATTTTAGATGTTATTACTCTTTATCAAGACAGATAAGTAGCAAAAACCAAAACCCACAGACCCAGATACAGACCAACAAAACTTTTATATCCTGAACCTTGAAGGGCATTCTAACCTGCGCACTGCGAAATGGAAACACTGTCTAATTGCAACAGCAGCAGCCCAAACTATTCCTGTCTTTTCCCAGCATCTGCTCTTTTTCTTATAGAAAATACAATGTTAAAGAATATTTAGATTATGTCAAGCAGTTCAAAGTTAAATGCCCAAAATTCAACATATTGTTAACAGTCATAAAATTCCACAGTTTGGAATTCCTCCTTTGTAACACTTTAGCTTTATACTCTTATTACATTTAGCATTCTCTGCAGAATACTCATTGAATCAGACCTCATTTTATCCTTATTGTGCAATACATGGCTTTAAGTCCATTTTGAACATATAATTACTAATCTTCTCATAAACTTTTCTCTGACATGCAGTCCCTCCTGCACTAAGAATGTTTCCCAAACTTTAATTCATATGCTCAGAATTCTGTGGATAAGATGGCACTGTCATTATTTTAAGTTAGCAAGAGGCATTGATTTTACAATTGCAAACTCATTTTGGGTGCTCCATTTCAGACACCCATTCTCCAGAGAAGGTAGCATTTTATAATTCCGTCCATGCTGGAAGAACAATTCTGGTTAATTTAAATTGCATCTTAAGTTTTCAGCATGTATGCAAGCTAGACATGAGATATTTCACCCTGGACATGCAGAGGATGATTGGCTTGTAAGTGACGACCTGTGAGAAATTTAAGTACTTCTTTACCACTAAATTTGATACCTAATGCTAAGAGAGGGAAAGAATCCAACTTTGAAGACTGCCATTGAAGTAAAATAACTATAAGATCTTTCTCCTACTGTTCTTGCTAACATCTCTTTCATTCTCTAGACATCTTTCAAGTCCTGCAATACATGTATATAATACAGACAAGAGCTTCTCTGCACCTGTAAGAATACTCCTGACAAGTCTCTTTCCTCATTCCTTGATCGTCCATTTTACACAGGTAGAGTAATATAACAAAAAGCAAGCATGCAAAGACTTACAATAAGATACTCACAAGAAATGCAGTTGCACAAAATCTCAGTACTAGCATTTCCTAAGAGACACTATTCATTGAATCACAGAATACCTGACATTGGAAGCGACCGCTAGAGATGGTCTAGTCCAACACGCTCAAGCAGGATGTGTGCTCAAAGCAGGATCAGCTCAAACAGGCTGCCCAGAACCTTGTGCTGTCCGGGTTTGAGGATCTCCAAGGAAGGAGACTCTACAACCTCTCTGGGCGACCTGTTCCAGTGTTTGATCACCCTCACAGTATGCAAGTCTCTTCCTAAGTTTAAATAGAATTCCTTGTATTTCAGTTTGTACCCACTGCCTCTTGTCCTGTCACTGGGCACCACTAAGAGTCTTGCTCTGTCTTTCCTCTCTCCTACCAGCTATTTATACACAGTGATAAAATCCCCCCTGAGCCTTCCCTTCTTCAGGCTAAATAGTCCCAGCACTCTCAGCCTCTCCTTGAATGTCAGATACTCCACTCCGTTCATCATCATGGCCCTCTGCTGGACGTACTCCAGCAGGTCCATGTCTCTCTTGTACTGGAGAGCTGAGAGCTGGACACAGCACTCCAGGTGTGGCCTTGCCAGGGCTGAGCAGAGGAGAACGATCACCTTCCTTGACTTGCTGGCAACACTCTGCCTAATGCAACCCAGGACACTACTGGCCTTTGCTGCAAGGGCACACTGCTGACTCATGTTCAACTTGTTGTCCACCAGCACACCCAGGTCTTTTTCTGCAGAGTTGCTTTCCAGCAGGTCAGTCTCCAGCCTGTACTGGTACATGAGGTTACTTCTTCCCAGGTGCAGGACTTGGCATTTCCCTTTGCTGCACTTCATGAGGTTCCTGTTGGCCCATTTCTCCAGCCTACAGAGATCCCTCTGAATGGCAGCACAACCTAGGTGGTCTCTCAACCACTCCTCCCAATTCTGTGTCATCTGCAAACTTGCTGAGGGTGCATTCTGTCATGTCATCCAGGTCACTAATGAAGATATTAAGCACTACTGGCCCCAGCATCAAGCCCTAGGATAACTCCGCTAGTGACTGGCCTCCACTGGGCTTTGTGCCACTGATCACAACCCTCAGAGCCTGTGCAAAATACAATTTTCAGAGGCCTGTAACTCAGTCAAATGGAGGTATGCTATTACAGCTCCAGCAAAAAGGGCATCCTTTTAGATTTGCTGCCAAAGTTTAAGTCTCTGCCTCAAAGCATGGAAGTACTAGGGAGTTTATCCTAACTTCATCCTGGTCATATGAAGAAAGAACAAAACTCTGTCAAGGCAGTGTCCACTGGTATTTATTTTGAAAAATGGCTGAATTCTTTTTACTGAATTTCCCTCACTTCCTGAAACATCAGCCTGAGGCAAGTTTCCTACCACGGACATTTTCTCGGTGTTCGCAGCCTCAAGTATATGCAACACAGTGACAGGTATAAATGATGTCCACCTTGGATTCAGCTTTGAAATTACAGCCACATTACAACTTCTAAAATTACAAACTTTAAATTACAACTAAAAACTCCTTCTACACAAAATACTTTCTTTTGTGTACTTTTCTACACAAAATACTGATTACTATGAATTTGTAAGTCTTTCCTAAGGAAAAAAAAATCTCTACTATGGTAATATAAATCCAAGATTCTTTGTGCTAAAGCTAGTGAACACAAGCTAGAACATCATGGAATGAGTCCTGGTAATGAACAAAAGAACTAGGTAAAGGGGATTTTGCTCTGGTACAATTTTGGCTTTAACATCTTTAATCCTCAGCTTGTGTGAAAGAGACAAACACAAGTATACAGATTAAGAACTGGCTGCAGGAAAGAGCACACATAAATATTCCCTCTCACCAAAACATTCAAGAAAAACAAAATACTATAGTATTTCATAGTATTTTATTTACTATAGTATTTTATAATTTTATAATATACAATAGTATTCTGTAAGGTTCAGGAGAGAGGGGGCTTCCTAGGTTCCATGCTGCATACTGTGCATGTAGAGTCAGCAGACGTTCACATTTGCACCTGAAGTCGGAGTACTCTCTCTTCAAGCTAGCATTATCAGGTGCTGAGACTGAGGTACATTAACAGACTTCTAGAGATATGACAAAACTGTCCCAGACTATCATCACCTACTCCAGCCCAGAACAGAGCATTTCAGTCAGAAAAGTTTCAGCTTAGAAGCTAACGGTACTACAGGTGGGACATTCCTATCAGCTAGATGATGACCTTCCATCTTGAGGACACTAGACAAAGGAAAGACATCCTAGCCAGTAACAGAAGGCAGGATGAGTAATATGGTCAGCAAGAACATACATTATCCGATTTGAGGACCAGAGGGTACCTTGTCTGACAGATGCACCTTTAACAGACTTCAAAGTGCTGGAAGCAGCCAGGTGCCACATGGGCAACAATGACATAAGGAAGGGTAGAAAAGAAATCCTAGAGGCAAAATTTAAGCCATAACTCAGGTGGCAAAATCTCAAGGCTTCCATAGTACAACCTTCCGAAATTCTCAAGAGTATTATTGGCAGGACAAGGCAAGGTCTGAATGAATAATTAAAAAATGGGTTTTAGCAAAGAAACTGGGGAAACATGTGGATCACCATCCATATAGGATGGATGCATTCCACCTAAACTTAACATGCAGCTGGCACTTGAAATTTAAAAGATTAAAGAAGATTTCTTGAACCAAAATACTATGGGAAAAGCAACAGAAGCTTAAGAATTCAGAATAATATATCCTTTCTGGATGCAGTCAAAAAGAGTTCCATATGCGGGTCAAAAAGGCAATAAAAATTCAGATATGAAACAGTAAAGAACAGATTCAAAAGTTAAATGGAATAAATAAAAATAGCCATTCAGACCAGGATCAAATGCATGAACTTCTTCCTATATAAATACCAGAAATCTAAAAAATTTAATGGGTGAACAGAATACGTGACTACATGAGGCTATACTAGGCATCCTAGAAACTCATCGGAAGGAATGTCATTAGTGAGACACTGCAGTTCCAGTGTGCGAAGGAAGCCGTTTGTGGCACATATTAATAAAATTAAGTTGCTTTCCTTACTTGATTCTAAGTGTTGTAAAAAGTGTCTCCACTTTGCCAGCACAATCTCCATAGACTCAAATTCCATGTCTAAGCAGGAATGGTACAATTCAGAGCTATACTATAAACCATGTGGCCAAGAGTTAGGAGTATGCATGAAGCACTAGAGAAAACTGCAGACATTACGAGAGCAGAAGAGCGTGCACAGGAGTAGCTCTCACTGTTAGATATGTGAGTATGACAAAGCAAATTTCACACTGTATTTTAGACACTACAAATGACCCCTTCAGCAAGCTGGCATAAAGAAGGCAAACAACTTTTGATGTAGGAGCAAACTGTTCACAAAGCCAGTTATATTTTGAATCATAGAGCCACTAACAGTAAAATATCATGTGGTAAACCACATGAAAATGAAGCAGCTTGTTAAAAGGAGCAGCTAGAAGTGTAAAACACTTGCAGGTGACAGGGATTATTTGCAAGCTGGTTAGAAGCCCAGAGTAAACACACACACCATTTATTAAATAAACAAACAAACCCAAGCAGAAAATACAGCCCGATTAAACATCAGACTGGAGAAGGCCATTATAGGCTAAAAAAAAAAAAATTATAAAAAAAGGCATCTTTTGAAAAGCAGATATTGCTCCTGAACACTAAAAATGGTGGTGAAAATCATGGGAAAAATGCATAAACTACAGCAAGTTAACTAGAGATCATAAAAAAAGCAGAGCACAAACAAGTTTTACAAATAACTTTCTAACAGTATTAAAAACTGAAGTTAAAACCTGTTTAAAGAACATCAGAAGCATGAAGATGTAGGAGAATCAGCAGGATCAATAGGAGTGAGACATGAAGGAAGGGCTCAAAAAGAAAAAAAAAAAAAAAGAGTACCATAAAAGCTAAATCATTTTTTTGCTCTGATACTCACTATTATAGAGTTTAAGGAGGTTTCCACAATAGAGTCTTTCTTTAGAGGGTACAAAACAGAGAAAGTATTCCAAATACAATCGCTAGCAGAAGATATTCTAGAAAAAGCCTGTAACAAGAAGTCATCAGGATCAAACAGTATTTACCCAAGATTTACAGAGGAAGTCAAATACGAAACTGTTGATCAAACAAATGTGCTTGAAATTTATTCCTTAAAACGACTCCGTAAGATAGCAGTTAAAGGTGTCAAATATTGTATCATTTAACCACAAAATTAGTTTGCTGGGAGCAGTCAGGGAATATTGGTGCAGATAAGTCAGACCTGTACCAGGCAAACTGGTTGAAACTATAACAAAAACAGGAGGAGTAGGCATATGGATAAATATATGGGAAGAATCTCTTTTGCAGAGGGAAATCATTACTGCTAGAATTAGCTAAAGAAGTAATAAGGAGGTGCTGAAGTGTGATTTTACTGACATAATAAATTTGAGTTTTCCAAAACTTCGGGCAAGCTACCTAACAAAAAGTAAAGAATCTAAAGAAACTGGGCTATCACAGGACAAGAGAGAAGGTCCTCATAAAGCTAAATAGCTTGTTAAAGCAAAACAAGAGCAGAAATAAATAGTTTTCCATATGAGAGATTTCATGTAAATGCAAGAGGAAGTATATAGAAAAATATACATATATATAAAAAAACCTCATAAATGTTGTTACATTATAACATAATGTTACATTCTGTTACATACATAAAGAATTGGAATTGTTATAAACAGCTCTCCAAAAATATCACCTCAATTCCCAGTAGTGATCAAAACCACAAATCTAAGGCTAGGAATCATCAGGAAATAACTGAAGAGTAAGAAAAAGAAGAAAATCAGTATGCCACTAGTGTATCCACATCTTTGAATACTGTAAACAATTCCAATCATTCTTCTTCCATATCTTAAAAATGTGAAAGCAGAGCCATAAAAGATATAGAGAAGGCAAGGATGATTACAGGTATGAGTTGACTTCTAGATGCAGAAGAAATAAACCAGGTAGAGCAATGCAACAGAAAGTTAAGCTAACTACCTTTAATCTTCCTAGCCCTCTACGATCAAAAGAAATGCTAAAATTTTAAAAGATGCAGCCCAGAAATGAGAAAATTAACTTCTATTATTTACCAAAAGCAGTTCAATTGGAAATGCCAAAAAATAAAGTCATTAGACTGGACATGTCTCCCCATTTAGCAATACAGCAATGTGGACTGGACTCATTTGTTCAGAGGTGAAATTAAAGTTGAATTACACAGAGTAGAAAAGCCAGGTGATTCTACGCAGAGTGAACATAGTTACTAGCGTATCCTCAAAGCATGTGTGAGGCAGGCAGGAACAAAAACACAGCTTTCACTTAATTCTGACATATTACATCTTTCTAAAACTTATAAACAAATATTTTCATTTCTTGATTCCAACTCTAAAGTTCTGCTAAGCTGTTTTCCAAAATGGCAGTATCTGGCATATACCATGACTTACACTGTGTCAAATACGCAGGCACCTTCACCTACAGATAAATGGTAAAACATGCATTTTCAATCTACTAGCTGTGTTTGCTACGCAGTAACACATGACAGGCTCTAAATACAGTTTGGGACTTGCTAGCCAGGATAATTTTTTTCCCCCACAAGAAAATATTTTTTATATACATAACTTGAAAAAATAATGTGAATACTGTTATTTATTAAAGATATACAATATAAAGCACAATTCTAATGAAAAGAGCCTAATTAGGCAGTCAAGCAACTCATCTGAAAAAACAAAAAGTATGCTTGCACACTTCAGCTGAAAGTGCCTTTTCCATTTTCTAATGCTTATATATAAATAGAGCTGAAAAATAGTTCTTGCAGCTGGTATGTTGATACCTTTATTGCTACACAGCAGGGTACTAGTCTCTTGCAAAGGTAGACTTCTAGTAAATAGCTGTCAACAAGTCTATGCATGACTGAAGTCAAATTACAAATAGTAAAGCAACAGGTTTTTGAACTCAGTGCCAGCAAAATATCATGTATCTAATCCATGAAAGAATTACAGACCTCAAGACTGCTATTATTTTATTATCCATACCATTTACTTTTTAGCCTGCTCCAAAGTTTTGTTTGAACTTCCTAGCCAATGGTACTCACTATCGATACTTTACCAATAATAAACTCTCTCTATATATGCATTAGGAAAGATTTTTGTTTTGAAATTATATATGTATTGTATTACATTCACATCTGCAATAAATATAAATACCTAGAAATGCTACTAGAAAAATGAAATATGCCTTTAGTAGCAAGCAACTTGGTTAAGTCCTCTGAAATCTCTACATCTAATTTTCAGTCACTCATCAGTCACCAACTGCAGATCTCTTTTGTCAATGAGGTAAAAAAAAAAAAAATGTGAACAGCTAACAGTCCTAAAAAAACAAAGTCAAAACAAAATCCTTCCCCAAACGCCACAACACAACAGAAGCACAACCCCAATTTCACATTCAACGATCTGCATAAGAAGAGATCTTACTGCATTCCCAAGCACACAGAGTTAAGTCAGCAAGACTTTCTCCGGTGTTCTTCAGATAAGCCAGAATTTTTACCATTATCACCCGCTCAAAGAACAACCGTTGGGCCCATAAAAAGACAATATTATATGCAGTTCAACATAAAATGACATCAAATCCCTGAATACTCCAACAGTACCAATGCTTCTTCCCGTCCTTTTGAATGATGAAAGTATCAGTTGCTTCAGTAATTCTGTCCATCTTTCTGTCATACTACTTTAAAGAAATTCAGTTTATTTATGAGAAAAATCAAACACCTCTATATTAATTTTTATTTAATGTACTAAAAGCACAAGAAAACAAGACATGAATCATTTCACAGATTCCAAATAAACCCATTAATGGTTGTTAGGAGAGTCAAGTAGAATAACTGATCGTAAAGACAAATGTAGATTTTTTTTTTTTAAAAAAAACACACACAAACCTAGAATCACTGTACGTTCATAAAGAATTTCATAGCTGATGTCTGACAAGCCTGCAATTATTTGTGACTTTATGTCAATAAAATAGGAAATAGAATTAGGTTCTGGTCAAAAACCCAATCAAACGATTAAGAGAAAAAGCTGAATCAAGAGGAAGTAGTGCTCAGTTAATCCTCAGTGAGCACTGCATTACTCTCACAAATTTTGTGTTCCATACATTCAAATATGGATTCCAAATAAGGAACGATCACAGGCAAAAGATTCAGAGAAAGTATGACATGGAAGATTAATGATCAGTAACGAAGACTATGTGAATGGCCTGTGAATGGCCAGGCATAACACAGGATTAACATGTCAGAGAACAGTATCTTTGCCCGCAACTGCCATATGCCATCACATCACATAACGATGTTAATATAAGGATTAGTAATCATCTGACCATATCCTTTTTGAGATGCAGGTATCAAGTACAGACACATACAGAGTAATTCAGAAAAAGCAAGAACTTTTAGTTTATCACTGCAATTAAAATATGCATGATGTAACAGAAACTCATAAATTTCTTTAAAAGTATGACAATACTTATGAGATTGACAAAACAAGATTGGAAAGCTTGTGGCAGTTTACTTCATTTATACACAGAAATTAAAAGCATACTTCAAACAGTCAGTAAATAGTACAGGATGTGAAAGAGAGATCCCCTAATAAATACTACAGGCTTTATCATACCCAGTAATATTCAAGGCGCATAATTATCTCATACCCAAAAGCATCTTGTTCTGACAAGTAGCACAAAACTTGCTTCACTGGTGAAACCCCAGCGAGCATGACAGCTGCTATCACACAGTGTTGGCCATTACTAAGCTGGGTCATAGTTTTGTTTTCTCTTTGATTAGTAGAAAGTACAGAAATGAAAGCAATTTGCTCTGGCTGTTGCTCGGCCCAGCTATTTACTGTTAATTATAAAGTACCAATTCTTATGGTCTCTACTTGGTCTTTAGATAAAACAGTCACTTTGATTATAATCTGAATGCATAATAGCATTTGAAAGCATTATTTAAATAAAGTTTAGCCCAACTTCTTTACTGTATTTTTGCTGTCTGGCATCTCTAACCTTACAGGTCGCACATCAATTAAGCAACCACTTATTAAATCCATTTTTCATAAAGTAATCTTCAATCAGTTTTTTCTAAGCTTTTTTTTTTTTTTTTTTGCCACTTCAAAAGATTTAACACTGGAGATCAGAAGCTTTGGGATGTCACTCCCACATTAGTTACTAATGTCCATTTTTTATAGTGATTTCAAAGTTCAGAAAGGAACTTCACAAGTACAATTATGAATTTGTAGGAATGCCAAACTACAGAAAGTTAGGTACAGTTTGCCATGCTTAAAATATCTGTTGTGGTTCAAGTTTTTCTCAGATATAAATGTTATCACTTTCCTTCAATTCAAACTCAAATGGAGCAAGCTAACCAAGACGCAAGTATGTGATACTCCAGTTAGAGGGCTTTATTCACCCTCGTGAGGATCTGCTCTGGGAATAAAATTCAACTCAAAAGCCCATCTAACTATAAACTAAGATCAACCTGACCGTTATCAGTAGCTCAATGACTAACTTGTTTCTTTTCTAACTTATGGAGAGCTTCAGCTAAGAACTGGTCACAAAATGACAAAATAACATTTTCCAACAAAAAAGGATCCTACTGTTTAGCTGAATGCATGTTATTGTTACCGGCATGCAGAATCTGTGGCTTACGGCACCAGACAAGACGTATCCCATTTTAAGGTCTACATTTAATATACTGAATAAGAATACAACTATCATGACTACATTTACAACTGTACGACTATTGACTATATTTAAAGGTTTCCTCTAAAGGAAGCCCATGTATTAAAGAAACAAAACTAGATCTATGATTTTTTTTTAAATAAATGTAATTTATGAGTACGAACATCTAGATGTATTTTACATCATACTCTCTCGTGCACATACTGTAAGAAGATATATTTAATTCTTACAAAAAGCACCAATTCCAATCACCAAATAAAATTTAAAATGGTTTTAAAATAAGCTATTTTAAACAAGTGTTTTAGAATCACTGGTGTACTCCATTAGAGAAAAGAATAACTTATAAATGCAGGCTTGAGTTCAATTAAGTGTTAAGTTAAACGCAACTTACAAAGGAACTAAACAAGAAATAATCTTCCCGCATCCTAGTCATGAAATAAAACCAGTTTAACATTTTAATTACCAAAAACCCTTAAAGAAAGCTTTAAAACTTGGTATTAGGCAATGCAAATTTTGCAATTTTATTCATTAATTATTCTAAGCTTGTTAATTACCCCCACAGCTAATGTTATGTCTAAATATTAATCCCTTAAAATAGAATGGCTTCAAGCTAGTCATTAAAGCTTCTACTAAGGAAAATTCAAGTCATCTTTCATATAGTAGCTAAAAAGCCCTAATGCATTACAGAAGGCAACTTAACAGAAAGCATGTAATTCCTTTCAATGTCAATGCAATTAAAATAACTCTTAAGAAAGAAAGTTCCTTTCCAATTAATATTTTCTGTGTATGAGCTTATATACTACTTAGATACAGGAAATCTCATTATCCTTTATTTTATAATAAGTGTGAAGTTTATGGTTCTGCACACTATTGGACCTGTAAATCACGGTGCTACAACTTGGTTGGCACAGCAGTAACAAGAATTATTAAAAAGCTTTGTTTACAACATGGAAAACTCTGAGTGCATGTTTTGGCTGTTTAAAATAATATTAAGCTATGCTGTTTTCTATAGAAAGAAAACTACTTCATTATCTCTAACTTATTTATCATAATCATTTTTAATTTTCAGAACAGGATACAACTGTTCCTCAAATAAATGCTTTTTTTAAATCAAAGTGCATAGAGAAAGAGAAACTGGAAATTCAAAGTGGAAGGAAGGAGACTGAGGCTGCACCTCACAGGTAGGCAGCATAAGAGGGACCCGGAAGACAGAACTAGAGAATTCCTACATGGGAAGCAAGAACACTGTGTCAAAAGTTCCAGCGGGTCATCCCCCCACTTCACACTACACAAGGGAACAAACATAAGATTCAGATATTTATTTTCTTATCTTGATAGGATTATGGAACAGATACATAACAGAGCTGAGAAAGGGAGGAGGAAAAGCTCTCAGTGTTACTTTCTTTTTTATTTAAACTCTACTGCCTTTGGTTTAGCTTTGTATTCATTTTTCTTTAGATACACAACACTAGTAATGTTTGGGAAGACCCAGTAAAAGCTAATAGATAGGTGTAGTTTAAAAGCAGGTACAGAACAGTTGAACTACAACACCAAAAAAAAAAAAAAAAAAAATCTACATTCAGATCCAGAGGAACATGCAAAACCACCATGTACCTTTCAAACATGACTCTCCTGTTTGCACAATGATCTGCCTAGTGCAAGGCACGTTTTATACCATTTCATGTTAGTATTGTTGAATTCGGTCTATTTGTTCTAAAAAATGCGTTTGCCACATTAAGTGATTATGGCTCCCCATATTCAGCAGAGATGAGCTTCATGTCAGTTCTCCTAAACGTATGGAATAAGAATAGGCTTAGACAAGGGCCCTAACAGCGATGGAGAATCTTAACAAGAAACACAGTGTTTAAAGTTAGTCAAAATACTATATTTAAAAGAAGTCTCTCCAGTGTTATGGTGAGCAGCTCTAACCATCACCAGGGTATAAATTGGCAGCAGCTGTGAACAGCTATTTAGGTCCCAGGCTTAAATAGCTTTGTTACAGCAGGATGGAGAATGTTAAATGACGGCATGAAATTAAACACAAGTTTTTGAACCCTCGCTCCTTTTTGAGCAAGGTGGTAGGGATGGAGAAGGAGGAGAGACTTCAATGCACTGTGTTGCTAATCCTAGATAAGAAAACTGCCATCTTTCCCATATACCTTCCACTGTCCAGTGATTATAGTGCTTTGCATCCACAACTAGAGACAATATTATGCCAGCATTTTGAGAGCAGGAAGATTTTCTAAGGAGGCAGGAGAAATTAAAGGTAAATCAAACAGCCTAACTTAACAAGCTTAGTTTGTAATAGTACATCTTTGACTAAGGATTAATTTCTAACAGTATTTCAGAAAAACAAGCTATTTTAAAATAGATTTTGGCCATCAGGCTCTTAAAAAGTGAATATAAACACTCATACTAGAATGCAAGTCATTTTATACTCGCAAGGTACAAGGTCTCAAAGTGCAGGTCACGGTTACCTTGAGCACATTAATAATCTTTCAGATTAATTTCAACCCAGCTTGACATTAAATATTTATCTGAAGCTTCTTGTTATAAAACTACTTTTCATTAACAACAAAAAGTAATCATAGCTGTTAGTATGGCAAGTTGATATTAAAAGCTGTAACATTACAAACGTTTATACCCTTAGTAAATGTTTTCATAACATTTCTTTTTTTATAAGCGGGTTGCACACAAACAAACATGCAAAGCTACTTTCTACATAGTCAGGCTTGATCCAACCATCCCATAAAATGAGTGGCCAAATAATACTGGTAGTCAAGGCAACCTTGGAGGACTCGATTTCCTAAGACAGCATACACGTACCACGAAAAGAAATCTGAGCTCACACATCCCTCTGAGCTCAGGAAGGAGCAGCGGGCAACCCTTTCGATGCCAGCGCTGTGCTGCCGCCTCGCCGTGGCCGCGTGGCCCGATGCCGCAGCAGCCTCCCAGCATGCGACGGCCCTGAGCTCGGCTGGCAGGCAGTCTGCAGCGGAGGCCTGCAACATTTCCCAACGTCTCCCAGAGTAACAGCTCCAAAGACGTAACAGGGAGTTGGACACCTAATTCATAGTGATTTTAAAATGGCAAGAAAATGGGAAAATGAGGAAAATTAGACCGGGTGGGGAAAGCGGGAGTGACGCTTCTCTCACTCTGCTGGAGGAAAATTTCCATCTTGGACACCTTTGGGGAGTGAGTTTTACCGTAGCACGTAACTACTTAAGCATTGAAATAATGCAGATGACTTCCACTAATGAAGAATTCCTTTTTCCTTTTCTTCTTCCTCTTTATATTTTCTGCTATGGTAATTTTGCTCACAAAAATGCATCATACAAATTTTTTCCCAAATGTTGCCATAAGGCAGCAAACAACTTTAGTATTTCACTACATTGCTAACATGATTAGAGACATAAAAAATAACCCCCCCACCACTACATTTTGCTGTAAAAAAACAACAATGCTTATAAATTAAAAAATGGAGATCAACAAACACGTTCCAAAAAGTCATCATCTTAGGTTAATCTGTTTATAACAGTAAGTTTTGATCAGGAACATCTTTGTTAGAGACAACAGATTCAAATACCCCACGCAAAGTTACAGCAAGTTGAAAGACAGTGCTTGCGTATTATATTCAAATACAGCTTCCTGCTTAGACATGTTTAGAAGTCAAACATTGCTCTGAATTGGAAAAGTGGCTTTATTAAAGTTACATTGGTAATGAAATCAGCTAAGCTGTACGGCCAGTCTCCGGCAGAATGGAGTGCAGGGAAGATGAATTACACAGAAGGATCACTACGCTTTGGGAAGAGATTGCACTTAATGCTGGGGAATGTGCCTAGATAGAATGCCTGTGTCCAGCAACATTGGATGGAATCCAAATATATCCATTACATTCCTTTTATACATCAACTTACCACATGCCTTGGTGACACCACAGATATGCCTTTCCTCCTCCCCTTTATTTTTAACTTTAGTATCTTTAACACAACTGAGATATATACTTCAGGCTATACCATTAAGGAGGATTTTAAACCCAGTTTAGCACTTTGTAAATTATTATGTTATCTTTCCACCTCTAATCTAATACTGTTTTTAAAAACAGACAAATTAAACTAATGATACAGTTCACACAGATGCTCACATGAGTTACACTCAGCCCTCTGAACTTTGTACAGAAAGTTATCTGCGCATGAACCTTTTAAATGTTCCATAAAAACAACTCTTTTGACTGTAAGTCTTTGAAAAAAATTAGTTTTTTCAGGAAGTTCTTGGCAAACTGACAAGATATAGAAAAGCTAATAATAGCTTTTCTTTCAAAACTGATACGTTTTTCCTCAGTTGTGAATATTTACTGTATCCAGTTATACCCAAATCTGGCCTGAAAAACAGTTTATCTTTCAAATTCTGTATCTTGTTATCAGGCCCTACAAGAATCAGGTCCTACAAGAATCATGTTTTTATCACAGATACACAGTACCATGAGAATCTAAATACCTTTATCTAAAAAAAGACAAATCTCCAGGAAGCTTTCTGTTTTTATAAAATGTCCTTAATATACTTTGCATTACAAATGCAGGTATTCCCATTCAGGTCATGATGAGAACTGAAAAACTGAACTGAAATACTAAATGCACACATAAAAGGGAGAGCTTACTTCCCCAGCAAAAGTCAACCCAGGATTCAAGTCTCAGGAAATATACCCTTATAGTACCTGTTTTTCTGTGGTGCCTGAAAACCCTGTCATTAACAAAGATCACAACCTGCAAGACATGGTATATAAACAAGATAATCGAAGATTATAATATTTGTTAGATAAATTGTTTCCATGTAAAGAAAATTGCTACATCTCCTCCACCTTCCCCTGACCTTTTCAACTTACAATTTTCTGAAGTTTCTTCTGTAGGGGAAGTGCTCCTTTCCCTCTTTTCATCTGGAAGAAGTTGAGGGTTACTAACCCTCAGTTTAACAAATCAAGAAAACAAGCTGTAGGGAGCAAGCTTATATTATAGGGAAAGGAGATGGGATATGAAATAGGTGACCAGCTAGGAGTTCTAGAAGCTGAAATCAGTCGTCATTTACTTGTTTTCCATTAGGATAAGTAGTCCAACTTGGCACTTCAACAACTGAGAAGTTTCTCACCTTGAGATTTAACCAAAACCACCAAAGGACTCATGAAAACTCCTGCTACTCTTGATGCTCAAATCAATGATATAAAAAGGTGTTTGTGTGCGTGTATATATATATATATATATATATATATATATATATATATATGTATGTATATATACATACATACACACATCATGAATATTCATGTTTCATCATTAATTAAAACATCTGATTTTAATAAAGTCATATTATTGTTTTATTACTGAGAAAGTATCTCAACTTTCATGGAAAAATTTCTAGCCCTTACAGTTAGGAAAGGAAGTGTGAATCCTACAGATTAAAAAAGAACAATGAAAAGAACCCACATGATCATAAACAAAAACCTTACATTTTCAGTTAGTCCAATTTTACGACCTGAATTATGATTTCTGAACATTTATGATTACCACACCACCATACTATGATGCTCTACTTAGCCTCTAGTAAAAGCATTGTTTTACCCACTAATAGGTTGCTTATGTGGTAGGTAAACTGCTTATACATACAACAACAATTTCATTTCTTTGAATATTGAATGTTTTATAGACACTTCTATTAATAATGGAAAATGAACTATGCTATTGTAAATACTTACTGTGTAAAATAACATTTTTAAGACCACTGCAATAACACAGGATGCTTTATTTAATGCCTTTAGCATCCATCAATTCCAAAAACCTTATCTACCATTTCTACCACTCCTCAGGAACATTGCCTGGAATATTTTGCTTCGGTGTGGTTATCCTGTCTCAAAGAGATTATAGTAATTATTCCAAGACAGTGAAGAGAACAATCAGAGGCATGGAAAAGTTCTCCTATGAAGAAAAACTGAAACAAAATGGCCTGTTTCCTTTGGAAAAAAGACACAAGTGGAAACATAATTAAAAAATATAGTAGAACAAACTATACATCTGCTTTCTCCTCCCCTCTTCCCCCTACTGTAAAAGTATTACATTAAATAGAAAGATTGCAGGCTCAAAACTGAATAAAGGACATTTTTCCTGCACAAATTAATTGCCTTTAACTGAAGTCTCTCACATTCAGCAAAATACCTGAATACAAAAATTATTCAACCGATGTACAGGCATGGGTGTCACTAGCATGTTATCTTCTAATTCTTATGAAACTACTCACAGACTCTGCTCTGTGGAAACTACAGCTTCCAGGACCAATACTCCATTCACTAACTAGAGTGCATCTCAGTGTCTCACAACCACCTGAACATGCCCTAATCATCAGTAACTTGTTATCAGACTGACAGAGAAGGCACATTTCATAGTTTCTGTAGCAAAAGCATGGTAATTTTTCTCAACTTTTGCCCAGTTTTTATTTCAGATCTAAGTGCTCGTGCAACCAAAAACTTGCGTACTCTTCCCAGTTACAGCAGTTGGTCTAGTAAAGGATACTACCTCTGTCAGCTTGGTTTTGCTAAGCACATTCACAGTAACTTTAAACGGGCTAGAAGAATCCAACAATATGAAGTGATGAGAAACTTGACAATCTCCAGGTCTTAAGTGGCAAAATAACAGCCCAGATACAGCCTCTAGGATGACAAGAAACACATTAAGCATGAATGGCAATTTACTTCAAAGAACTGCAAGCAACTTTTAAATCTATTCATGGTAGTCTAGTAATCAGGTCAACTGGATATTTCTGATGGCCAGAAACAGATGTACTTAACATGAATTTATAGAGGTGATATGCAATCACACTCTACAAGTAATGATATGCAGGCTTTGACTCCATCATATTAACACCACATCGAGAATTTCAGCTCTGTGCAGCCTGGCCCAGATCCACCCTGTACCTACTTCCCACTACCCTCCGCCTTCTAACTCCATAGCAAAAGCTAAGCCCAGCCCCTCTATTGCAGCAATTCAGCAACGGAGGGAGAAGTGAGCACTACTTCCTTTTCCTTTCCTCCTCAAAACGGGCAGTGCAGAGGGGCTCTACATATGGGGTCTATGGGTCCTGGAAATGATGCCAGGAGGATGTTACCTGGTTCCTAGGCTGTGGAAAGGAAAGAGCACCCAGGACCCTCTGTGTAACTTCAATCTGTAGACTCTGCCACAAGGAGGGGTCCTGCAGATCCCCAGCAAGAACAAATTAACTAGGAACTAGGGGAAAAAGAAAACTGAGATGCCCTACTACTCCCCCAACTACAGTCTCCCAAATCCCTACCCCAAAACATTCAACCATGTAAGGATGCTCAGTATAATCACTCTGTTTTGGGTATCAGTATTATGAAGTACTGAAAACGGTACCTCTTACCACTACCACAGAAAACGAGTGCACAGTGCAATGAAAAAGTAGTACTGAAACAGTATATACTACTTGAAAAGTTTTACATCAAGGCATCTGACTCCATTTCATTATTTCTGACAATGCATCTTCATCACATTGCTGCATTTCAATGAGCAGTATTGTCTAGGAACCTCTTCATCAGAAAAGAAAATGAGGTACCATGATAGAACACAGGGCAAACAGATGGCATATTGACAGATGAAAGTATGCTGCTTTTTATAGAGGTGTTCACGTAAAGAATCCTTTACTTATTGCTAAACAAAGTCTGCTTGCTTAGCACATGCATCATCTCTGGTGCACTGAAATCTTTATATGTTTCATTTTGCACTTCTGAGACTAAAGAGAAATAAGAACATGAGTCTCAAAATTAAAGGAAAACAATGCAACACCATTTGGCAATATGACATTGTCAGTTTTCCAAATTTAACAGCAGCTGGGAAAAAAGTATGTCAGCAATTTCCTACAATGTTTTTCTGAGAGATTGAGTAGGAACATTCCACACAACAGGCATATTCAGAATAAAAGAAAACGCTGTGTTCTAGGAAAAGTAATTTTATATGCTTTACACTGTTTATTGTCCATGATGGTTCTTCAACTAAGCTGAAAATTTAAAGTTTTACTGGATTAAAAAAAAAAAAAAAAATCCAGTAACAGAAGAGTTGCTTTAACTTTTGCCATTTTTGTTTTACAAGCTGAGTCCTTCCTGTAGGTCACAGCCCTTACATACAAATACCATCTTTATGGCTTTTAGGTCTTCTTTAGTACTCTTTTCAAGAAAGTTGCTGGAGAGACCTAAAGACAGAGAAGCAGAATTCTCTTTACAAAACTGCTTAACTACAACCTCACGTGAAAAAAAAAGAACAATTACTTTTGCTCAGAAGGAAAAACACTGCAGCAGTAACATGCAAAATAACCACTAAGCTATAAAAACAAACTCCACTTCTGATATAGTACAGACCTTCATTTACTTTGAACGGCTAACTAAACTGCATATTTTAACTGTATACTGCAAAACAGAGTAAGTTTAGTTATTTATATAAGTTAATCCCAACATATTTTGAGGTTTTGTTGAGATGCTTTCCTATGGGAAGGTCTGGCTATATCCAGTTTAACTGAAAAAGTTTTCAGAGCGTAAAAAAAATTGTCACTTAAGTAAGTAAAAAAAAATAGCAGCACGCACTGCCAAATAATTTGTAGAGAGTTAGAAGAAAATCATTTTACACTAAATTACAAAAAGTCACAGAACAAGTATCTGCACATTGTAGAGCTCATCCAGTTGTGCACAAATGGAATCTGCACAGTGTTTAAGTAGCTCTATTTCCATTACTCATTTGTTTCTGATATACTTATAAACAACTCGGGCCTAACAGGATTTCTGTGGCATCAGAATATGAAAAACTACATTGCAAACATCATACCAAAATGTGTCCACATTTTCTAAGTAACTGCTGTAAAACCGCACCATGTTTTTTTTAAAAAAGTCTTCCTCTAAACTATGTTAGTGATACACAACATTTCAGGAAGACAAACCAGATCTTGCACCTGTCCGAATCACTGAAAACGTCTGTATTTTTGTTTTCTTTGACCTATATTAGGACCTAAACTGTCTTAAAAAAAAAAAAATGCTGCCGAGGGTCTTTTACTGTAGATATGACTCATTTCAAAAAATAAGAGAGATACTCTTGCATGGAAAAAGATCTGGTGAACAAACAGTTCTGAAGAAAGACCCAGAAGTCTACTTCTTCCCTACTGAAAAACAGAGATTTTATATTAATGCTATATATTAGATAAGAGTCTCTAAACTGCTTTTGGAATCCTTGGTTTTAAACTGTTGCATGTGCTGTATTTTTTTAATCTTTGGGTTTTCTCTTGGAGATTACAATGCTTATGCCTGCTGTTTCACATCTTAAGCAGAAACCTACCATTTTCTAGTTACTTCCAAATGCAGTAATGATACCGCTGTATTCACTTAAGACCACCAAGCATGTTTTTCAGTAAAACACGGCGCAAGATGTTTTATCAATCAGCCTGGCTGCATTCCTAAACAAGACCCCTACTCTGATGCCTTCCCCTAAAGGAAATGAGCATAGGTAAGCATTTCCTTTTTTGAAGAACTCTGGGTTGCTGAGACCATTGTCACTTTATATACAAATAATTTAAGTTCATGAAGTAGCTGTAACATGCAAAATCTTAGGCTTCATGCTAACTATTATTTTGACTCGCCTTCCCATAAAAACCACTAAACTACCAGACAAGTCCACAAAAGCTTCAAAAACAAATCTAAAAGGGAACTGTTACAAAAGTTGCAGTGCAGCCCTAAACCAATTCTTCTGTCAACTATGGCACGCGCCAATGTCCGACGGTAATTTAAGTTTTAGAAAAGGAAGCAGACGGTCAAATAATGTGGTCAGTAACTGCTGAGACTTCGGTACTGAAAAGCAAAGTTCATTCAGGTAACTTCGAGAGAGAACATAATGCTATTACTAAGTCCTTCTCATTGCACTGACCAACATGACAGAACAAAATCTTTCCACTTTCCAGCAAGACTTCATGTTAGCATGACCATAAAGTCAGTTCTGAAGCGAGGCTGACTCTGCTGCACTCACACTGCTCACCTCTAACGGGGCCAAGAGAAGGATCCTTCCACTGAACTTCAGGCAAATTAACCCTTTAAGTCCCGGGTATAGCTGACATTTTGAAATTTGACATTTTGAAATAAACCTGTGACTCCATTACTAACACTGTATTTTTCATTATTTTATTCACATAATGTGTATTTTAAGTATATTTTATACATATGCATAATATTATATCCTTACAAATACTTTTACATTATAAATATACATGCATATACATTTGTATACAGTTTAATTATTTTATGCTATACTGCATTAGAATTTATTAATGTATTATTAATACAACACTACAGTACCGTACCACTATCCATTATCTTCAGTTCATGTAATTTTTTGATCTATGCTAGGGTTAGGACCTGCAGTTTCTGGAGGTAGATGAAGGAATTTCTCTGCTGATTTGGCAAAGGAGCAGGGAAGGTATCAGTGCTGATAACATTTATTAGCTGCATCTGCTGTAACTGCTTTTTATAAACTCCATCACTGCAAGACAGTCACTCTAGAGACAGGAAATTTCTCCTTCCCTGAAACGGACACAAACCTTGAGGAACTACCTGACACGCTGCCTGGTTCTCTTGCCCTTCAGTTCAAAGTGTAATAAAAACCTCCAGAAGTAACAGCCAGAAGATATGGCCTACAGTACGTATTCTAAATGTGCATTTCACACAGATTTATCTGTCATTTATCTCAGTTGATTATTTTAGCTAATATCTTTCTGGAACATTATTCAAACAAAATTAAGCCTATGTACGTTAAGTAACATTTTTATAAGAATCATAGTAAGAAGAAAAGAAGAAAACATTACATCAAAGTACCAAAAGTTAATGTGACCTAAAGATACCCAATGAAGAAAAAAAGGAGATGGAATAAACAGCCTTACTGCTACTGTTACAGCTTTCAACAGCAAAGTCCTGATAGCTTTTCCCGCAACATAACATTCCCACAACATGAGCTGTTTCCTTGTCGTTTGGTTACCTGACAGGCTGATCCAGTGGTTGGGAACAGCCTTAGTTTGCCAGCTACAGTCTTTACAACGTGGTCTACAAGAAAGTGTAATACAGAGCTCTTAGCTAATCCAGCAAATGCATCCAAAAGACAAAGTGAAACAGCAGTAATGACATGAAAATTGATGCTACTGTCTGCACACAGCTGATCATTTCTTGCAAAGGCTAATTATCACTGACTATTCAAATATTTTAGAAAAAACAAACACAGTTTCCAGCTAAGAAAGCTGCTATAAGAAGAAACTTTATCATACCTATTTTGAAACCATCTGGAGTATTTACTGCAGGAAGAGCCTAGTATCCCCAGTAATACTAGTTTCTTCTCTGGGATTTTTGTCAAAAGTCAGAATATTACTTTGTGTAAGCTTTACTATTCAGGCAGGCTATTTTCTTTTCTGCTCATGTTTGTGCACTAACATAAACAGCCCAAGACTCTCAAACAGTAAATTAGCCTTTTATTACGTTGAAATTAAAAAGAATAGCTAAAAACAAAACAAATCCATGTGACTTCAACTCACCCAATCTGTCCACACGTATCAAACTGTCTAGAAAGAATTTTAGTTAAATTTTGTATCATTACTCAACTCACACAGCAGGAGTGAGAGCAAGGAAAAGGTGACAGATCACACTAAAGATAGTTAAATTTTAACCTTGACCCCTAAGATTACATTTGACATCATGTTGTTTTAATATCAATGAAGACACCTGTACGAAGAATCTCTGTGCACACAGAGAGGGGAATAAATGTAAATATTTTCAAAGCCAAAACTTCAGGACATAAATATCTCACATTCAAAAAGCTGAAATGGATACCATGTATTTAAAGTTGTGAAACAAATGCACACCCCTAAGTAATATCTAAGTCTATAATTAATTACAACATCATGGCCCTACAGATTCCACACTTACTATACCATATTCTATTTTAGGCACACAACATGACAATGTCTGTATGTCACTAATGCAGAGTATGATGCTTGTGATATATTTAATATCTCAGTTATTGATTTAGACTGCTTAGTGGATACCTGATACATACAGTATTTCCAAAACACTGTGAAATACAGAATTAAACAAGAGGTAACTAAGATTACCCTGTTCGACTGCACAAGAAGAACAGCTTCAGAAAGACTAAAGTATCACTGAGGGGAAAAAAAAATTGGGAAGGCTCCGTTGTTAGTCTAATTCCAAACAGCTCTTCTTGAAGGGGAGATTTATATTTACTGATGCTTACAAATAAAGAAATGGGGGAACTTTTTGTTCTAAAATACATTTTTTAAACTCATATCCTTTCCATAATATTTTGGGGTTATTAACTGAAACTCATTCATCCTGGTGGACATTCAGGAGGCAACAATGTTATTAAGGCATTTAAATGCACAGAACCAAACCAATTATATTGCTCTATTTCGAATTGCTTCTATATGCACAGGAGAGAAAAAAACATAATAGGAATATAATCACATGGTACACCAGAATTAGAAGGCATATGCATGAATTGTGTTAAAATGTCTCATATGTAGCCACAGGCAATCCATATCTGACATATTCAATGACAAATTGGCTACTCATTTCCGGTTCAAAAACAGAAAGCGTTCAGTGTCCTCACCCACAACACTAACTGTCTTGTCATGATCTCAGGCAACATGTTTTGTAATATTTATTGAGACAGTAAAAACAGCAGTTAAGATACAGAGGAAAGTAAAATATAAGTTGGTAGAGGGATGCTACCACATGCTGACAAGCACACTGCCCACAGCTCGCTGCACATGAGCAAAGCACCGTTCAGCACTGGGCACTGCTGTAAAGAAATGTTGGACCGGCAACATGTCCAAACTAAAAAGCAACTAAAGCACCTTGAATCAAACTCAGGGCCCACCTGAAGGCTGCCAGGTTTGCAGATTCTTCAGTGGGAAGAAGGCTTAAAGGCACATCTTGTGGATGGCTCAAGGACCCAACTTGATACCTTCAAGGATACCTTTTTAACTGTCCTACAACCAGAGCACAAATTGAGTGCTGTACAGGTCAGTACTGTCTGGCTCCAAGCGCTGCACTTCCACATCCACTCCATACAGTGCAATATGCTATCAGAGACAAAAATGGCCAGGAATTAAATAAGCTGCAGAAAATGAAAGATTAGCATTTTTAGCAAGGTACAAGGTAAAGGAAGGAACAGCTTTAAAAAAAAAATATATATATATATATATATATATATAAAATCCTTAAAGTTGTTCCAGTAAAGGTAATTTTAATTATGTTCACATGGCCTTATTTTACAAGACAGATTTTAAGTAATAACGATCTGACCATGTGGCCAGGTTTGAACCAGCTGAATTCAACTCAGGCTTCTCTGAGGCCTGCAAGCTATCTCCCAGTAGCATGCTTGATGTGGATAAATGTGTTAAGCTTTTAAAACCCGTTAAAGCATTATATGTTCTATGTTATACCTGCTTAATTTTATTTTGTAAATGTCCTATTAAAACTATTACATGTGCTGCTACATTTGCATTTTCAATTAATTTCTAAAAAAAAAAAAAACAAAACCTCAGAGATAAACATTTAAATTATTACTTAGGACACTAAACTGTTCTAGGATTTTTGATCAGACAGAAGCAAGCAAAATTTTTCTTTTTATGCTAGAATAAGCACAAGAATCTTCTTGTGTATTTCTCATATTAGACTGTACATATTCTTTCTGGTTTTATTTTAGAAGCAGATTCCTACAGGCAATTCCATACATCACTACAAATCCTTATGCAATTTTATCCAGGGTTCTATATCTATCAACAGACACCTCATCTTAACAGCAATATTTCTTCTCAGCATGAACCGGGCTTTTAAAACAGATTGCAAGAAAACCCCCACAAAAATTCACAGTCTAATTATTACGTGGCTCGCCAACAAGTCTCTCAATTTAAAGCACTTGCATGTAAATTAGAGATTAAATGATAGTTCCTACAAAGAAATAAACTCAGCTTTCTCATTCAACGACTGAATTAAAATGCCACACAGATTTTATCCACCAATACTGAAAATCCTTTATATGCAGTTATTATACACAGCTTTCCTTCCTGAATAACATCATCCATAAACCCCCCTCAGAAATATACTGAGTGAGAAAGTGTAGGCTGAAAGTTGTGCAAGCAAAACTGAAATCACAAAGCAGCCTTAGATACACAGGATATTTAAAAACATCTCAGAATCCTGCAGACACGTACTTCTTTCTTCTACTGATCTAAAGAAGGTGATTCAACAGATCTAAACAAAAAGCTGCTTTTGATATGCATGCAACTGATTACAACATTTGGTTTAGGAAGTATATAAAGCTAGGGTATTGACAATGCCATGAATATAATACTATATTCATGCCTATGCCAGAAGTTACCAATAGAAAAAAAAGAAGCTAAGAAAATAACATGTTTACAGTAGACATTATTTTGCAAATCATATACTGATTTGGATTGGAAATTTTACCCGAGTGAAGACCACGCATGTAGTGCATGTATGTGCACTAGAGTAAAATTAACTTCTTCAATATAATAATGATTTTAAATGTTAAGTATTTTACTGAAATGAAATATTGGAGTTTAAGAATGACAAACAACAGTATTTCATGTGCGCAGAGCACAGTGTAACAGAACGTCTCTAAAACTGCTCAGTTTTAGCATTTACCTCTTTGGAGGCACAGCATGTAACTCACAGCCTGATCAGAAGACAGAAACAGGACTTGAGAACTTCTTAAACCATTTTTCTGGGCTTCCAAGTCTGAGTGCCCTAAGACTTCCAATACAACCCTAACAGTTATATTTAAGCAGTCCTCCAAGATTTATGCTATGAACTGAGGCACTTTGGGAGTTCTCTATAACCCTCGTATTTGTGAAGAGGTCCTCCAGTGGATCATTTTGTGTCTTTTCTGTAGTGCCTACACCAAGAATGGCTTCCCAAAGAAAACTGGTGCTTTAGGAATGGCTTTACAGTATTTTGAGTTCTTTTAATAGAGTAAGGCAAAAGTTCCAAAATAAATTTTTGCTGTGGTTGCACATGTAGCCACAGAAAATTCATCGAAGCAACAGTTTTGATCATGAAAAGTATTTTAGTCACAGTTGCTTGGAATAAAAGTTTTCATATAATGGCCACACACAAAGTCACCGCTACCACATGTAGCCATCTTTGCTTCTCTTAATTGCTAATATTAGAAATCTGGAAAAGGATGAAACATTCAACACAGTGTAAGCTGAAATAAAACATTTAATACAGTCCAAAAGAGATTACTGGACATTTTTTCCCTCCACTTTCAGACATAAACATCCTTTTCTGTTTCAATAAAAAGCACTTTAAATAAAATGAGAATTTCATAAATATCAGATGCTACAATAAAATGGCACAAATAGTTTGTTAACCATTGTTATAAGAGTAGCTTTATTTTAATATCTTCATTATGATCAAATACAACTGATGTATTTTGTGCAAGACCTCCAGGACATTATTGGAATCTCTTCTAATCTGGAAGAATCCTAACACTTTGCTGATGCAACACAAACAATGGCAGAAACAGTAAGATAAACAGAAGCAATTAGACTGCAATCCTGTAATAGACAACATTAACAAGAACAGATGGAGAAACACCATTAGTAAAACTCGTGGTTTTCGCTTTACCTCAAGTATGCAGTATCAAATATTTCAGTATCAACTAATGCTCTTACATTCCTAGAGAAAAATATGTTGCTGCAAAATCACATTTGCTGTCACCAAAGAAACAGGACTTGGCAAATGTTGTATGTTCACATATGTACTGGTAACAACTTTAGCCAGTCTCACCTGGAAACGGTCACTTAGACTTAGCACAAAATACAATACTCTACAGGCATGGCAACTTTTCAAGGCTTTATCAAATTGCATTTTTCTTTCTGAAACTAGTGATTAAACATGTTCATAAAAAACTCAGTAGGAGATGCTACCTCTGACAGCGTGCTGCTTCTCAGAGTTTCCTTATCATTTGCAGCTTGTGTGTACGAGATAGAGACTACAGTCTCTTGGCAAGTTCCAAATTTAGTTGGAGTGAAGAGGTGGGAGTCATTGCCTCTCACAAAATGCTAAAAGTCCCTGATGTGTGCCATTTCAGATTCACTTGCATGCTCTTTGGCAATCATGTACTTGATTCCTGACTGTGAAAAAGATGACCCAACTGGCTGCAAAGCTGACTGGCGATAAGCAGCACGTTTTAACAGTTCTAACAGCTTTAGACAACATACTGCCATATTAGTATTGTAAATTATACGCTCTGAGATACTAAAGACACAATTCACAGTATTGCATAAGCAGGACTGATCAAGGCTATGAATTAAATATCATCCTGGCACGTGAACCACCGTTTTAAAGAAGTTTTTTTTCCTTTATACAAGTTGATTTTATATGGAAAAACTGATCTACTTTTTCCTAGCACAGGCTATATCCGGTCTAGTATACTAGACCAGATACTAGTTAGTGTAGCTTCATTGGTAAATAGCAAATGTACATAAAACTAAAATCTGGTATCTATAAAAGGAAAAAAAATGTGAAAAAATTATGTTAAATTTACTATTAAAATCTTTGTACAATAAAAATTTACAATCAACACTAAAGACTTACTCCAATATATTCTTTGCACATTTCTAAACAGTAGGTCAGCAAATAAAGACAAAGAGTGAGAATAATGTCCTAAATAGCTTATTGAAGCTCTAAAGAAACAGTATGAAAAATTACATCCAAGGTAATCTCACATTAAATCTAGAAAGTTTTACTACTAATATGCTACCACTTAATGTTAGCTCACAGAGCAGATAAGCGCCAGTGAATAAAAAGTCAGAAACAGTTAAAATAAATAGCTGACAAGAAACTAAAGACAAAATGTATTGCCAGAATAAACAGTAACCAAATATAAGCCACTATAAAATAAAACAGATACTATCTGTTCTACTCACAAAAGGAAAATAGATTACTTGATCTTAACTGACCTTGAAAATAGATTAACTGACCTTGCAGGACCTTTGATCCTGCACAGACTTGTAGAAAAGCTTAACTTCCTTCACTATGAGCAGAACTCAGAAGGGCCAATGACCAATAGAACCAGGATGAAAGTCATTGCAGCACTATGCAAAGACTGGAAATTAAGAAAAGGCCTAAGAAACTTGGTGCCAAAGGTATCAGTGTCTTTGATTTAAAAATAATGAATGGCTTTAGAAGAAAATTCATAGTGAATTTACAGAATTAGCTTTGACACGCATTCTGTTTGTCAGCTTTAACAGTACATTTTATCTCTGAAGTTGTCTAGAAAAAGCCATAGCTGAAAAATTTCTGACAGGTTTTTATAGAGACTAATGGAAATTCTGCCAAATTCAATTCTATCAAGCATTACTAAATTCAATTACATAAACTAAACACTAAACTAAACTTAGTAAATACTAAGTATTTATTATGCAAGGCTTTGATTTTGCAATTATTTTATTAATGGTTGTTATATCTTCTTGTTATGATAACAATGAGAATTTAGACAGTAGCACAAATTATGCTAAAATAGTGTCACTTTGTCAATGTAAGTATTTGCAGTATTTCATGCTTATGGCTCAACAGTAAAGACGGTATTACTAAGGAAAACAGGGAAGTATTGCAACATAATGGACTCAGTGCTCTAAAGAGTAAATGCTCCTGGTGGATGAGATAGAATTATAAACATTCCTATATTAACACAATGATAATGAAAATTATGCTATTTAATTTCAAATACTCATCTTAAACTGTAACATTTCACATACCTATGCTGTAGACATTTCCACTACATAACATACTGCATTGTGAACAATTCATAATCGTTTGCAAACATAAACTCAAGCAAGGCTACTTGAGATCTGTTATAATGAAAAGCATAATAACAGAAAGTAATCCACTGTTAGAATGTGAAAAGCATCTCGGTTTAACAGGATTGCACAAGCTCTGAACTAGAAATAAACAAACAAACAAAAAACAAACAAAAAACATAGCTCCAAAACATAAAATAAAGGTGGCATAGTTGTTTCAACACTTTGTTTTTGCGTATTTCCTATTTCTGTCAATGAGAATCCACACGTAGCATTTAAACTGCTTAAAAGATATGCAGCATACTACATTGATTCTATTTACCTGCTCTTCATAGGTTTTATAACTGCTTCCACCTTCAGTTTGCTACCCTTAATGTCACAGGACAGTTCCTAAGTAGTTTTGAAAAGCTCTATATATTAATTGTAGCAAAACAAACTACAAGATATATGGAGAATTTTTGTCTGTAGCTATGATGGAATCTCAAACTGTTTTACTGACAAACTGAAAAAAACAAAATTGAATAAACTACTTAACATCTGCAGAGCCCAACAAATTATTATCTCCACAACGGCAAGAAAGACCTAGACTTTCAGAGTTTCCCTAGAGAATTAAAAAGTGTATTTGCAGGACTGCCCATGTATTAAATGGAAGCAATTCTGTAAATGCATCAGCACCAGAACTAGATTCTTTCAACTCAACATCATCTAAAAGTGATTATTTCCTGCATTAACATTTTTATATAAATAGATATGTATGTAGGTACGTATAAGAGCCCTACATATATATATTACATATATATATGTATACATACAGACATATGTGAGGTTGGTCTCAAGTATCAAAAAACTTTTAAATATAATAAATGATTTATATATTAAATATAATTCAATTTCACTGCAAAATGCCATGTAACTAAATGTAAAACCAAATTCTGTTGGCTCTTTAGAGCAAAGAGATAGGTTTCCAGTAGAATTTCAGGTAGACTAATGATGCCTTCTTCACTGGAAGCTATATACAGAAAACCAAAGTTTTAACATGCAGTGTCCAAAGAATCAGGACTAATGCTTAACCTACTTTAGAAATAGGCTTATTTTTTTAAAAAATAGGACTCTCCCAAGAAGAACAAGCTTAGAATTTCTCCACAGTTAAGACAATATAAAAAAATCATTCCTTTTTCTTGACTCGAGAATAAATCAGATCACTAGCTAGCTGCCTGCAGTTCAGTCTGTTCAGTATTTGTCAACAAACAGGATATCAAAGCATACAAACTGTTGAATACTTCCAAAATTTCCTAGAAAGAAGTGAATGGTACCGCAAGCACGCACTGCCTGCCTCCTCCCACTCCACCCAAACCGTCTGAGCTAAATCACATTTAGGCCTTCCAGTCTTGAAACACCTAAACAGATAGAAATATGGTAGGTTTAATTGACATTAATTTCTTCTCTGAAAGAAGAACAGGAAAAAGTTCACTACCAACATGAAAAGAATAAAGTTGCAGACATAGCTGTACATTGGGACTAGCAAAAATGTTTAGGAAATAACGACTTGAGTGAAAATAATGACTTGAACAATCTTGAATGTAACTGAGTACCAGTGCTCCAAAGGGAACTACATTTTCACATTTATAGCAGAGACTTCGAACGCATCAGCCGAAAATCATCTCAACTGTCACGTGCCATGCATTTCTGACAAAGTATGAGATACACAAGCACAACTTTTGTGAAAAAGTATAAGATACACAAACACAATTTTTGTGAAACACTCTTTCTTAAAGGGCATAAAAGGTGCACTACTGCCTATTAACTGCTAAAGTGAAGACTGGACATCGTGAAACACAAGACAAGCTTTAGAAACTGCTGACAAAAAGTGCAGTTCAGTACAGGCCGTGTGTGTACCTGTGTCAACTACGAGACCGTGCAAACCCATCGGTTTGCACGATTCGGGCTGTCAAGCAAACAGGAGGGACGCTCGGTGCTACGGGGAAAACCCTGCTTCCCCTCCCTGCAGATAATGCCGAAGTTTTCAATTAACTGAGGCCAGGATTAACTTAAGTGAAAAACCGCCGACCCTGATGGCGGCCCGGTGTCAGGGGGAGCAGAAACATGCGTTACCTGCTTGACCTCGGACGAGCCCAGCAGTACCGGCTCCTCCAGCTGGCTCCTGTCTACGCTTTTGAGACAGATAAAGGGTGACAGCGTGAATCCCCCGCACCGCCGCCGGGCCGCGGGGGCCCTGCGCGCCCGCGCACCGCACCGCACCGCACCGCACCGCACCGCCCGGCCGCGCACCGCGCCCCCGCGCCGGGACCCCGGTGCCCCCGGCCTTACCTGCGCCAGCACCGCGGGGAGCGCGCCCGCCCCTCGCCGCCCCCGCCAGCTGCCGAGACACGCGGCCAAGGCGCCTCCCCCGAGCAGGGCGGCGGCGGCGGCGCCCCTCCAGCTCGGCGGCCGCCGCTGGCCCCGGGGGCCCCGCAGCGCCGCGAGCCGCCCCCGCAGGGGAGCGCGGGCGCCCACCGCCAGCGCCGCTCTCCAGGCCGCCATCTTCCCGGAAGCGCCCGCCGCGCCGCCGACATCACACCGGCCCCGCCGCCGCCGTGACGGGCCGCGGGCCGCCGCCGGGCGCATGCGCAGCGCCGGGACCGCGGGGCAGCCCGGTGCCCTGCGCGCGAGGGGCGGCGGTGGCTCCTGTCCCGTTCGGTCCGGTGCGGCCCGGCCGTTGCCGCGCGGGTGGCGGAGGCTTCCTCTGGGCGCTGGCCCCGTGTCGCGGTGGGAAGGGAGCTGCCGCCAAACCCGCGGGGCCGGTCGGGGCGGGGGCGCCGGCGCGGCGAGCGCCAGAGGGGCGAGCGGCGCCGGCGGAGGCCGCTTCGCCGCCGCAGGTGAACGGGCGTCTGTGGCCGCGGCTTCCAGGCTGCCGCCAGCGCCCCGGGGCCGCGGCTGCCGCCTCCACGCCCCCCCTCTCCCAGGCAGAGCGAGTGAAGGGCAGCCAGTTCCCTGGGGCAAACATGCTTTTTTTCCAAAAACAGCTCAGATGGGGACCAAGGCTGCGAACACCCGCAGCAGAGGCCCTGCCCAGCCAGTCTGGGCCCCACGCAGGAGGGGAGAGGGACATGCAAGTAGCCAGTCCTGGCAGGTGTATTTTTGGTGGGAGAGGGAAGACAGTTGCAGGGATTGCACATTTTGTGTCAGGGAGGATGACGCTGAAGACCTGTGCTTTGCACTTGGAGTGAAAAGTGGTGGTGCTTGTAATAGTCCTCTGGTCCTGAGACTACATCTTGCAGCCTTAGCTAACCTCATAGCAGGCTGTGTCTCAAGGAGCTGAGCTTCGTGCTTAAAGAGAGTTCCACTTTATTCATTGAGCTCCGCTTTATTCGTTGACCAGATTCTTGTTCCAGAGCTTCGAGCCACCGCTGAGTACCTTGCAGGTGATGGCTCGGGAACCAGTCGTGACCTGGGTTTGAAGTTCTGTGGGTAGTTCTTTGTAGAAAGTCAGGCAGATGCGATGAACCTGCATTAGCAGTGTTGCAAAGCTGATCTGGTATTCTGGTAGTCTATACAGTTGGGAATTTGAGTATTGGAGGCTTCGTATATGGATATGTTGTGCTGCATATCTTCCAGATGAGAAAACAAAAACATGAGTAAGTCTACGATGTCCTTTTCCAGGGTGGAATAGCGCTTCTTATGAACTAGAGATGACAGAAAATGTTGCTTGCAGAAACTGTCAGGGCAGAGGTTAGCATCAGTGAAAATTGGAAGGTATGACAGATTGACTTGACCAGCTGTATTCATTTACTTCAAAGACAACTGTACACTGTGAATGCTTTGAAACACTTTTTTTGTCCACTAGCATGATTTTGCCCAAGCTCTCTAAGCCTTGGTTAGAGGGAGCTTCGTCTTTACTATTAATAAGTTGGTCACATTCAACTGGGCCATCCTGGAATTGGTGATAGGGTCATATAAGGTGAAGGAGAGAGCAAGCTGTGTATCATTCGTAGGTTGGTAGTACTTGTATCCATGTTTTCTGACTAGTTCACCTAGTGGCTCCATGTAAATGTGGGAAAGGACTGGAGAGAGAACTGATGCATGCAGTTCTAGACATGAGGCATCTGGTGGTGAAAATGCAGTTTCCCGTTACTTTGATGTTGGGTTAAAGGCCTTCAGAAAGTACTCAACCCACTTTAGCAAACTGCATCTTTCACCTCTCCCTGATAAGGCAGCAAGTACTGTATTGTCAACATTTCAAATGCTGTGTACAGGCTCTGGAACATGAAAATGCCTTTTTGCTCTCTATCCACTGACAAATGGAGATCATCCATCAGTGCCACTAACGTAATTTTAGTTCAGTGTCCTTCCCTGACCTGAATTCAGAGTCGTGAATTCATTTTCGTACATGATAATTTCAGTCATCTAACTAATGGCATCTCAGAATTTATCCAGTCTTCCATTAGCATGCGTTGTCCATTGAGTGTCATTCTCTGAAGTGTTTGGGACATCTTCAGGAATGTGCCACCTGAGTCCTTAGCAGGATACAAACTCTTCAGAAACACCCTCTCTGTGGAACACAAATGACCACTCGCTCATTGCAAAATCACCGAGAGTGCAATGTGCAGAGTGATTGTTTTCCATTCTCACAGACTGTAATGCACATTGCAGAATCCTTTTCCTATCCCGAAAGAGCTAGAAAGTAACTCATATGGGAAAATCCTTCCTAATCCCCAGATACTGTAAAGCATAGCAGCAAAATCCCTCTGTCGTCATACGTGAACACATACTGCAAAATCCCACTGTAGCTATAGAGATGTAAATGTTAGAGCAGATTCCTGTCCCCTGTTTCTGCTTCCTTCCAGACAGACAAAATGTTCCCTACCCCAATCTTAGTAGTTTAATGCAGAATAGTGCACAAACACATTAAAAGTACTTTCCTTTCTGTGTCAGCCAATCACAAGAACTCCATGGAGGCTGGCATCATTCCAGAGATACTGTAAAGAATGGCAGAGAGATTTGAATTCTGTATGCCAGATCCCGTGATGTTGAACACATGACCACAACATAGGTAAGCAGGTTTAGCTCAGCACCCTGCAAGGCATTTTTAGTTTCCCTTTGAGTAAGAATGAATAAATAGGTCATTTGGCTTTTCTCAGAGGACATTCCTGACTGGAACAGATACAACTGCAATGTGAAGGGAGAACTGCATTCATATGACTGCAGTGCTGATGAGCAGTGCCAAGAGGGGAGGTTTGGTGTCCCTAGCCACCCCTTTGCACTCTGCAGTAAGCTCACTCCTGTGCGTGTAGCGTTCAGCGAGGTGTACAGCTGCTACTGCACTAGCCTCGTCTACACTGATGTTCCAGTAGCCAGGCTCATATATTTGTAGGTACAAGAACATATCCCTAAACAGCTAGAAAACACTTAGTTGTTAAAATGTTGGTCCTATTTCGCCTCATGCAATATCACTACATCATAGTTTATGACAGAAAGCAAAGATTACTATGTCTATAAAAATTATACTGACAATCTGGTAACTATAACTTGAATTTAATCAGAAAAATGGAGCTATCTGATAAAAGATGTTGTCAATTGCTGTGTCCTGTGGCACTTGCATGCTAGTTCAGAAGCCCTCTATTCCATCCTAAACAGTTTACTTTTGCTTGGCTATTGTAAGCAGAAACCATTACATTTAGCAATCTGACGTACCTGTTTTTTTGCAAGTGCTTTCTACATGTTGAATTCAAACCTGCTTGTAGAGATGATGTCTGCATTCCAAAAATTTGCAAAAGCAAATGAAAAACCTAATAAAAGGTTTTCTGAAATGTGTAAGAATGTAATATTCCTGTAAGATTCAGTGATCCACTAAATCATTATATAACAATACTTCAGTCATTTCTTGTTAGGAATAATGGGCATGGTACAAAGTCACATCAAAAGTCAAAAACATGCTGCTATGAAACAAAGTCCCTGTGATTCCTTCTGTGAATCTTAAGAAATCATGTCTCGCAGAAACTTCATTTTCTTCCAAATTTTTTTTACATTGTCAAATGCAAAAAATAAAAATGCCAAGTAATCCTACAGCTCCACATGCCTGAAGGTCTGCTTCTATTTCTGAGAGAGTTAGGCCAAGTTCCAACATGGATTCACTCTCTGCTAGAACTCCAATCCCCTCAAGAGCATTAGGCATAGTGCCAGCTTTCATTTACTCTTTTAACAGCTTAAATTAACTCCTCTTACATTCAGTCCAAACCCTTTCTTACCATTTTAGATAGGATAAGAGCTGAGATGGATTCAGTCATGTGGTCTGAGGGCCACCCATCATGCTAGTCCATCTTTGGGGACTTCAGATGTGGTGTAAACTGGGTGGGGGAAGGGGGTGACCAGCTAGTTGTGAACTGGCAGAAAGGCCAGAAAGCTGTGCCTTTATACATGTGATCCCCTTTTAGGAGAAATAGCATGGGGAAGGTCTGATTTATTTACTGTATGCACATCTGACAGTAAGCTCCCCAAAAAAGTAAAGTTATAGTATGTTAGGGACCCTGCTTACAATATTTGGAGTAATTCTTTCCTAGAGGGGCTGAACAGACAAACTAGTTGAAAGACAGGAAATACCACTGTTTTATTTTATAGGTGAAGAATCAGAACATAGCTTAAATTCTGCCCAAAGTCAGACAGAGAGACTGAAACAGAAGATCTCAAACCCAGGCCTCTTTTAGCCCCTCTAAAACTACATTATCTTAAGAATAAGATACTTATATTTTACTTTAATAGAAGTGAGAGCAGTCTGTCTGCCTGTGGTGACAAGAAAAACACACTGAGGCAGATAAGGATATAAGCACAAGGAAGACAATATTTATTAAAAGTGATATAATGAAATAATCCTAGCACACTTTGAGAACTACAAGCTAATTCAATGGAACTGGACAGTCTTTAAAGTTGGCCAGCCAATGTCTTGATATCTGTCCAGGGTCTCAAAGGTTCTGTACCTGTTGTATTTATACAATAGAAGGTTGGGAGGGGACTTCAGCTGCAAACTGACACTTTAGCTATGGATTAAAAAATATACAGGCTTTGTATGCTAGAGAGACTGTTACTGCATAATTCCTACCCATCCCCCTCCTCCACAGAAAAAGAGAAAAAAGACAAGAAATGAGTTTGAAGGAAGCTGAAATACCCTCCTTTGAGGAAAAAGCCTTAAGAGGACAATGTGCTGTTAGTTTACAGAAAGTCCAGTTATTTTATAGGTTTTAGAGATGATGGAAATGGACCTAACTACCAAGCATTCAACATTTATCCGGTAGTAAGACTGAAAATAAATGTGAACATTTTATGGGTAGATAACACCATTCAGCTAATAAATAAGAATTCACAGCCATGTTTGCATTTAGGAGCTAGGCCATAAATATAGCTTATCTTCAAGTATTTTCAACTTGCTAAAGTTACTTGAAAGCTTATCATGATAGAGTCCATTTGAAAGGAAAAGAATTAGAAATTATCTAAGATATGTGTCCCCAAATACCTCTCACAGCACTAATTTGTATAGACCTTTCTAACACACTGTCTTCCCACACTGTTCCTACATAGTTAGCTGGAAAGCATCTTACTGGCATTTGTGACAGATTTCCTCAGATTTCAGAAGAATGACTATTTTAAGTCAGCTTGAAAATCAGAGAAAAAAGTTGAAAACAAAATTCTTATTGTTAAAAAAAATAAGTCTGAGATTTGAAGTAACGTAATTGGAGAGAAAAAAATTAAATATAGTTTCTGAGTTGGCAGTAAGCTTTTTCTAATAAATATTTGATACCTGCAAGAAATGGTATGTAAACTGTAGAAATAATGCTTGTATGTGAACAACAAAAAAAATGCAAGTCAAGATTAATACTCTTTTGGGAAGGAGCATGCGTTTCTTGGAATTTGCTAAATATATTTGTTGTGGTTCTGCAACTTATGCTGTCTTTTAGGCTGTCATTTAGGCCTCAATTCTGTGAAGAGTTATACATATGCTTAATTTTATGCATTCTGAAAAGTTCCATGATCTTAAGCAAGAGTACGCGTAATGCATAAAATTAACTATACAGAAATCTTTGAAGACTGGGAACTTACTAGCTATTAGATGAGAACTGTGATTCAGCTGCTGTTTTATCTTTTTATCTTTTAATGATAGGATACCATGGCTCTTTAGCAACAACAATAGAAGTCTGATGATCCCCTGAAAACATCGTAAGTAAGGAGTTATGTCATCTGTTTTAGTGGTTAATATTTTCCTCATGGTTTGAGCTAAGTAAGTTACATTTCTCTTTTCTTTCCCTCTAAATGTTTTTTGTAGCGTTAGTAGCACCAATTAAACAGAAAAAATCCAAGTTGAATCATGCTAGTGAGGACTATAGGATTTGAATCATACTCTGTTCAGAAGCAGATGAAACATACGTACTCCAGAGAGTGATTTTTTTTGGAGTAAGCTATGTCTATGTGGGATTTTATGAGGGAACACTGGTAAAACTTAGCCTGAGCTGTTGTTTCAAAATCGCTAGTAATAGCAATTGCAGGAAGGCCCAGTCCTAAAGCATGGTGTTTATGGGACAGTGCAATTAGCCTGCCTCGTTTTCCTCTTTCATTAACCTATTAATTCGTCCATTTTCAAGTGCTTTAAAATAACAACCTTCCGATTTTTCCTTTCACATCATTTTAGAAGGATCTTTAAGATGTTGGAGAATAAATGCACATTTCTTTTGGATGTTCAGCTACTCTTTTATCTCTCTGTTGCATGGTCTTCACAGCCCTCCTTCCCCTGGTAGAGTCTGCTGGTCTACTACAGCAGAGTCTCCTCTATGGAATTCCCAGTTAGCACTTTCCACCCAGCTTGTGTTCCCAGGTCCATGGCCTGTAAAAATCTGTTCTGTTGTGCTGGTTAAAATTCAGACATTTCTATTGAATGGGAAATTTGGACATTTCAAAAGTTTCTCTTTGCCCAAAGAGGAATGAGAAGTCAATATGTACTTCCCATGAACTGAAAATTCCAGAACATGGGGAGAATATCAAAATATGATCTCACCAAGTCATACTGTGCAGCTGCAGTTCACAGATCTGCAGAGTTTACGGCCAGAAAGGATCATTATATTGTCCCGCATTACAACCTGAAGGCTGTCAAATTTCACCTTGCTGTGAATTCAATACCTTATGCTTGGCTAAAGCATACTGTGAGACTAAACCATACTGTGAGGAATCTCTACCTCATGGGGAGTCCCAGAAGTTAGGAAAAAAATTGTCTGAGATTTGGAATCTTGGGCTTGGAGTTGTACACAGGTCAAGAAGCAGAGAAACACGAGTGCTACATCAAGGAAAAGGTCTAGGCAGTGAGTGTAATCACAGATTGAGCTAGGGACAGAGGCCAAGGACTTTTATATTAAGTTAAAGGTCTAAGGCTGGAAAGCTCATAATGCAAGGTTGCTCCAGAACAGGAGATATGACAGGACAGGAGATTTAACAGGGCTGGAGCAAAATCAGATTCAGGAACACAGCTACAGCCAGGTATCACATTGCACAGTGAGGGAAATAGCATGCTGGTATGGCCTCATATAACTACTGGTTGGTTTACTGACCAGTCCTGACGTTCACTTGAACTGAGGCTCTTATTTTGTGGAGCCACTCATAGTCACATGATGTTGGCTTGGATTGCTGTACATCATCTAAGTGCAAGAGTCTCATTTTGATTTGAAACCCTCAAGGTCACAGAATGATTGAGGTTTGAAGGGACCTCTGGAGGTCATCTAGTCCAACCCCCCTGCTCAAGCAGAGCACCTAGGGCTCACCTAGAGCACGTTGCCCAGGATCCTGTCTAGACGGCTTTTGGGTATCTCCAAGGATGGAGACTCCACAACCTGCCTGGGCAACCTGTTCCAGTGCTCTGTCACCCTCACAATAAAGAAGCTTTTCCTCATGTTCAGATGGAGCTTCCTGTGTTTCAGTTTTTGCCTGTTGCCTCTTGTCCTGTTGCTGGGCACCACTGAGAAGAATCTGGCCCCATCCTCTTCACACCCTCCCTTCGGATATTTAAATGCACCGATAAGATCCCACCTCAGTCTTACTCTTCTCCAGGCTGAACAGTCTCAACTCTCTCAGCCTTTCCTCATATGAGAGATGTTCCAGTTCTTTAATCATCTTAGTAGCACTCCGCTGGACTCGCTCCAGTAGCTCCATGTCTGTTTTATACTGGGGAGCCCAGCACTGGACCCAGCACTCCAGATGTGACCTCACGAGGGCTGAGTAGAGGGGGAGGATTACGTCCCTTGACCTGCTGGCAATGCTCTTCCTAATGCAATCCAGGATACCATTGGCCTTCTTGGCCACAAGAGCACATTGCTGGCTTATGGTCACCTTGTTGTCCACCAGGACTCCCAGGTCCTTCTCCGCAGAGCTGCTTTCCAGCAGGTCAGCCCCCAGCCTGTCCTGATGCATGGGGTTATTCCTCCCTAGGTGCAGGACTCTGCACTTCCCTTTGTTGAACTTCATGAGGTTCCCCTCTGCCCATCTCTCCAGCCTGTTGAGGTCCCTCTGAATGACAGCACAGCCCGCTGGTGTATCAGCCACTCCTCCCAGTTTTGTATCATCAGCAAACTTGCTGAGGGTGCATTCTGTCCCCTTGCCAAGGTCATTGATGAATACTTTGAACAACACTGGACCCAGTACTGACCCCTGGGGGACACCCCTAGCTACAGGCCTCCAACTAGACTGTGCCGCTGAGCACAACCCTCCAAACTCTGCCATTCAGCCAGTTCTCGGTCCACCTCACTGTCCACTCATACAGCCTGCACTTCCTGAGCTTGTCTATGAGGATGTTATGGGAGACAGTGTTGAAAGCCTTGCTGAAGTTAAGGGAGACAACATCCACTGCTCTCCCGTCCATCTACTGAGCTGGTCATTCCATCATAGAAGGCTATCAGGTTGGTTAAGCATGTCTTCTGCTTTGTGAATACATGCTGACTACTCCTGGTCACCTTCTTATCCTTCACATGCTTAGAGATGGTCTCCAAGATTAGCTGTTCCCTCACCTTTCCAGGGATCGAGGCAAAGCTGACTGGCCTGTAGTTTCCTGGGTCCTCCTTCTTGCCCTTCTTGAACACTGGCATGACATTTGCTTTCTTCCAGCCCTAAGGCACCTCTTGCTGATTGCTATGTCCTAGCTAGTGGCCTAGCAATGATGTCTGCCAGCTCCCTCAGTACTCATGGGTGCATCCCATCAGGGCCCATAGACTTGTGGATGTCAAGTTTGCCTAAGTGATCTCTAACCTGATCCTCCTTAACCAAGGGAAAGTCTTCCTTTCAAGATGTTAGGAGTCTCCTAGTTTCCTTGGTAGTCTGTTCTAGTAGTTCACCTTTCTATTGAAACATATAAACATTTGTAATACAGTACAATATAATATAATGGAATTTTAAGATTTCCTGTAATCCTGTTACTAGTGCTTCCCATGTAAATGAAAATATACATTCTAAATATGGATTGTGAAGACCTTACTGCATTTCAGGGAGCTTTTCTTCTCTTTTCTTTCTTTCTCTGAAATCAGTGTGAGCATTGCCATCAATTTTAATTATACCAGTATTTCAACCAAAGTTTTATAGGAAGAGTTTGCAGAAATCACTATAGTTAAGGTTGCCTAACACTTTCCATTGTATATAGATTCTATACTTAAAAAGAGAGAAATTTTACATAAGGGTATAATAAGGCAAGTCAAGATTAGCAAAGTTAATTTTATCTGTGTTGCTTGAAAAAACAGGAATATTTATTAGGGACTCCAACTCATATTTTTAATGTGACTGGTAATTTTAAGCAATTATTGTTATGTCATTCAAAAATACAATTAAGATGGCAAAGATATTACTTCACAGTATTACTAAAGAAAAAAATACAGAATTATCAGTATTTTAAGCTGTACATTATTTTTAAAATATATGTTTTCTGGAAATGTTGAAGTAGAAGCATCATCATACACCTTCTTCTTTCATGTTTCTTTGCCTGGGCCACTGCTTAAAGCTACTATTAATAGCAATTTGTAGCATTACTGAGTTTTATTAATGAAAGTTATTTTAAATCGTAGCATCTTTAATGCTGGTGAAGAAGATGAAGTGTATATAATTATTTATTTGAAAAAGAAAGGAATTATAAAACTTCACTTTAAATTACTGTTTTCTTTACGCTACTTAAAATAATAAACACTATTTAAAATAATAGTATACATTAAAGTAGTGTTTAATGCTTTTGCTCAGAGTACTATTATGATCTTTAATAACATCTATTTTTGTATAAGCAGAAGAAAGAATGAATATTTTCCAAATATATGTGTTTGGTTGTCTAGTGACTGAAACTGATATAAGGTCTGATCTAAGCTCACACCACTGGCACATGTGTGTGGTAGACACATACCTTCACTATAAAAAGTTTTGAGATCCTCTAATAAAACGGTTGAAAGTCCTAAGACAAAGTTCATTGTGGTCGGCAGAGTCTTTCTGTTTCCATTGATTTCTGCATTTGGCTCTCAGAGAGAGCTGGAAAATAGCTATGTTATTAGCAGAAATATTGGGAAAGCCTTTGTATATTTGCTAGTAATGGGCTGCCTGGCCTGCACCTACATTAAAAGGGACTGTTGGGGCACTCACAAATGGCACTGATGAAAATCTCCAAAGAAGCAGTGGACAAAATCGCTAGTTGGAGAACGGTCCCTCCTTGGTTCCAATCAGGAAGGAAGGGTTGGCTGCTGTCAGGAGTAGGTCTGTGTGCACGCAGAGAGGAATTCCAGTCCGTTACGGGATCCATGTCTAGAAAAGGGAAGGGTCTTGAGGCAATGTGAGGGAGGTGGCACCCTTCAACATCTGAACTGTATGCATCAAAGAAGGCATAAGCTATGCCAATAGCAGAAAGCCAAGATACGCAGACTGGCTTGTGTTCACAAGGCTTAGGAGGTCTTATGGTCATGTGATGTTCACAAGGTTCAGCAGGTCTCATGTTCATATAGCTTTGGGATACTGTCTCCGTATCTGAACTGTAATGGAGAGATTTAGTTGGAGCAATTCAGAACACAGCCAGGACAAATCTAGCAATTAAATAACTTCTGTGGTGCAGGTTCCTGTCCTTAAGCTCAGTTCCTGTCTCTCTTTTATGAAGCAGCAAAGATGTACTCATACAGTGCCACCTTGATAACAGGTAGAAGTGTGGATGTGTTACTTCAAGGTGTAGCTGAGGTGTAGCTGAGGAAACAGTGTCATATTGCTGTTGTGTATTAGAATTGTTATACCTTGCCTAAGTACTAAAGTGTTACTAGACTTATGAACATATGTATTTGGGAACATTGGAATTTATGTCTCTTTCCAGTCTTGGCTTATATGAAAAAATGATTATTAAATATCATAAAGGGCAATTTAAGCAGAGGCAATTAATCCACTCAATTTTTGTAGGGTTATGCATACCCTCTGTCATTTCAGACATCACTCCCATCATCTGCTGCAGAGAGAACTCAGCAATAGCTGACAAATGCAGATGGTTCAGTGTTGCAGAGGCTGCCTGCCTGCTTGCCTGTGGTGGGTGAAGCTACTTATCGTACTGAGCTGACCCTAAGCTTAGTTTGGGCAACTCTGTGAGTAAGGAGAGGGAGACTGATGAAACCAAGCTGTTTATTGTTCTCCACAGCAGCAAGAGACTGCAATTTTGACTCAGAGGAGCTGAAGTCAGCCTGGGGCTTTCTACTCTGTAAGCCCTGAGAAGCTCCAGGAAGCTGTGGCACCAGCGGAGGACTGAGGATGAGCAGAGCCTATAGGCCACCTGCTGGAAACCAGGGGCCATCCGTGGCTTGATCCTACCCAAAATCTGTCCATGACTGCTGTCTGTTACATTTGATAACATCCTGGCATCCAAAAGAGCCCACTGCTCTTACCAGATCTGGATAGAGGAAATGGAAGGGAAGTTTGAGGGCTAAGTATTTCATTATTAAATTTAATAAATTGTAGGTTTTCAGTTGTTGTTACAGATTAATTAAGATCTAAATTACTTAATACCCATGAAATTTGTGTCTTTTTCCACCTCCTCCTTTTAGTCTATTCTGTTTCTATTACTCTCTTTTTATATAACCTCTATTTTACTAGGAGTCATATCACGTGAACTCAGCAACTAGATTTAGTTGCCAATGGCCAGAAGCTCAGCTACCACTGCTGGTTAGGAACATACCAGACTCCCTGCAGAGACAGCAACAAGGACTCCACTACTTTGAGGCATTGGGGTACCTGATCAAGAACTAAGTATTACAGCATCTATGAAGAGTCATTAGAGGTTGATTGCCTCCTATTGGTAACATAAAGCACAGTAGGCTTAAGTTACTCATCTGAGATCTTAAAGCAAGGCAGTGACAGAGCTGGAAATAAACCCTGAAGACAAGAGCTATTTGTCACATATTTTCTGCAAATATTATTGCATCATTTTGATGGTTTCTGGTTGATTTTTGAGGACTTTAAAAAAGAATTCTGCATTATTGAACTATGATATATTATTGCACTTGATAGCCTAAAATTTAACTCACCTTATTCATTATCTCCAATTTTTCCTAGCCTTAGAAATAGCTTTTCCAGAACAAGTAGTGAAATGTTCTGCAGAAATGGTTTGATGTTCCATAGAGTTGTTTTCCCCTTTCTGCAACAACTGTGCACCTGATCTGAATCATATGTTTTAACCCCAAACTAGCAAAATTCCAGAGCATTAGGTAATAGCATTTAAAACATTACTAGGTTGAATTTGCCTCTAGACTCAAGGATTATATTAAACATCTTAGCCAGTCTGCCTTTCATCTGGTAACTTTTTTTCAAAGCTGTAAATGTTCTTTAGCCAACATACCCTATATTGGGTTAATTGGGATGCCCACATGTAATAAACATAATGGCTATCTCCTTACACGAACAAGCAAAAGTCCTAACGTCTCTCAAATAATCTTCAAACTTCAGAAGAAAGGTTACTGCTGTCTGGATATTTAACAAAATAGTCTTTAAGAAAGAGATAGAAGATACTTAGATAAGGAAGATACATTTAGGTTTCCTGCATCTGTCTCCTGAAGTAATTCAGGAAGTAGCCCAAATATGCTCTGAACCATTTCCAGGTATCTCAGATATCTTTGAAAACTTAGGAGACAGAGGAGACTGCAGAGTACTGAAAAAGGAAACATAGTAACTCTTTTAGAAAAAAAGATAAAGAAAGACCCAGGTAATTACAAACCAGCCAGCCTTAACTAATTTCTGTCCTTGGTTCTGGAACACATTATTAAATAAGCAGCTTCTAAATGCCTAGAAGATAAACAATCACTGGTGATAGACAATCACTGACATGCCTCTGTCAAGAACAGATTATGTCAAACCAAACTAGTTTTCTTCTTCAATATGTTAAATAGCCTAGTAGATACAGATGGAGCAGTAAACATGACATATCTAGATTTTAGTAAGGCTTCTAAATCCATTCCCTGTTACCATTTATAAGAAACTAAGGAAGTATAGCCTTGATGAAATCACTAGAAGATATGGAAGGAGGAGGGCAACTGATTGAAAAATGCTGCTTTTGAAAAGTAGTTATCAGTCAGTGGTTTACCGTCAATTTAGAATGACATTTCTATTAGGCTTCTCTAGGAATTTGTTCTAGGGACAGTTCTCTATTTAACAATTAGGATGACTGACTGGACTATATGTTTACAAATTTCAAAATTTTTGTCAAGCTAGGAGGAGTTGGAAGTACACTGGAGAAAAGTATCAGAATGATCAAAATAATGCCTTCAGAGGCTTGAGCTGTTTCCTGTATTGAGTTTTGGACACTAAGCTTTAAAAAAAATGTAAACACATTGGAATGAGTTCAGACAAGGGCAAAAGGGATAGAAGAGGAATACATAACTATGCGGAAAAATTGCAGCAATTAGGCTTGTTGAATCTAGACAATGGAAACTAGAGGAAGTGCTGACATCTTCCAGAACAGAATAACCTTTAAAAGAAGAATAGTGATCAATTGTTCTTCAATTGCCATGTAAGGAAAAACAAAGAGAATCAGCTTTATTTCTGGGCTAGAAGACTCTTTTTAGTTATGAATATTGGAAAGCAGTGGAACAAGCTGCATAGACTGCTTGAATACCCTTCATGGGAGTTTTTTTCTAGATAAATTAAGCAGTGACCTATTGGATCTGTTCTATACATATTTCATCCTGCCACAGTGCTGTGGTTTGAGAAAATGGTCTCTTGAGATCCCTCCAGCCCTTAATTTCTGTGATTCTATGAAACCTGTACATAGATATGCAAGTGATACAAAACAGATCTTTAAATAATTTTCTTATGAAAATGGAATGGGGAAATTCTTCCAAAGTGAAGAGTCCAGCCCTTATTTTAATTTCTTATCTTAAATCTTAGAAGTATGAAGATTATAAGATTAATTTATTTTTTCCTTGCTAGATACCACTGATATTTTTTTATCTCAGGCTTTCCATCTAAATGGCATAAATAAAAAATTGCTTTCCCTGAATGTGTTGTAAGTAGTTCCAGATCATCCATAAACAGAAATGATGCACCTTGGTTCAACTGGTTGGGTTCGGAATCGAAGGACAAGACTACCATTGTCTGAACTCTGGATTTCCACTGATTTCTCTGTGAGTCCTTGAATGTGTTATATAAGTCCTTTGACCTGCCTATCCCCTACAAAACCTGGAGTTATAATGTAGACATTGTACAGTACAGAACACTATTATCACATAAGTAATAATATTAATAGTTAAGCCTATGAATACAAATTAAGGATTTACTGTCAGCCACATATTTCATCCTAGCAGATCAGAAAAATTGTAAGGCTTCTACTCGGGAATGGTAACTTGCTTGGTTTCTCCATACTTGATATTAATCTACTCTTGACAGTTATTAAAATAGAAAATACTGTTATTATTTTGCACAGAAACAGAGAATCCACAGGAGAGAATTTAATGGAATTTGGAACATTCTGTAGAATTTGCTACATTTTCCCCACCACTCAAATTATTTTAAATTGTAAGTAAAGTTTTCAAAGCTGTTAGCATTATTTTCTCAGATCACTCGAATTGTTTTCAGAAGCCATATTGTCTGTGATGAATCAGAACATCTTTTCTTAAAATAGTTGTAAGAGCGTTAAAACTATCAGGTATAATTTACAGCTTTTTCTCCTTTAGATTCAGCACTCCTCTGAAGAGAAGCTAATTTAATAAATAGACAATCTAAGTTACAATCAAATTTATTATATTTACCAGACTTGAATTTCAGACAAGACACCATTAAACTGAATTTGAAGAGGAACAAACAGAACTGCCAGTGGGCACTGTATTAGTAGCTTGAAAAACATCTAATACTCTTGCAATCAAGGGAGTTACGGTGATGGGAGAAAAAGGAGGAGGAATTTTGTTTGTCTTTCTCTGTATCTCTTTTATATTGTGCAAGCTGAAGTGAAGGGTAGAACCTCAGCTCAAATGTCCAGAAGAGGGGAAAGAGTGTCCTCTTCTTAGACAATCCTTTTCCATTACTTCTAGCATGTCTTCATAACCTAGCACTACAAGTCTGCCTAAAAATCTTCAAATTACTGCTAGAGCAGTTGATATATTGCTGGTTTTAAGTGCATATGTGAACACTTGCCACTTTATGCTGCATACCTGATTTAATCCCACAAGTTCTGCGTCCACAAAATTACCACTGAATTCTGGGTGAGTTCTGTCCTTGGAAGGCTTCCAGATCAAGGTTTTCTGTCAGAAAAAAAACTCAATAGAAGTCCTATTCAAAAACAAAAAAAAAAACAATAAAAAGCAGTCTTTTCTTTCTCCTGTATTGACATTATTCTCCTCTGAGTCTCAGTCCCCACAGACCCTCTCTAACTGCGAAGTCTGTGACAGAGATCATATTTTATTCACAAATCTTTTAATGCGGTCTGTTGTTTTGTGATCACATTAATTGCATTTATGCTGTGGAGATTTTTAATTCAAAGAGATGCTGCCGTGTTTTGTATACACCACGTAAACCTAAACAGAGTTTTTGGTCTTTCCGGGGACTTCTACTGACTTTCAGATATTTAAAATCTGAAGTTATGCATCTCTTCTTGATTCATTTTCTATTAAAGAATGTTGGCTGCACTAAAACTGGCAAAATGATAAAAGAAGAGGAAAAAAGCAGTATTCCAGAGCTCTATGATAGTGTATAGTGTTTCTTTCCTGAATGTACGTTGCCACCTAGCAAACACTGAGAATAATGGTCACAAGAAGAGCAAAATAAAAAAAAGAAAAAGAAAACCCCAATCACTTAATCAGCTATGATCTTTGGCTTGATTTTGAAAAGCTTGATCGAAGAAAGCACTTGAGGTGTGAGCATTCCTACTGAGCTTTTTGTGCAAAGGGGATGGTCTCTGTATGGATGTGGCCTGTCCTCTGCAGGACCGAATGAAGTCAACCATTGACCTGACTGTTTACTGTAGCTGAACTCTGCACAATCAAGAATGTGGAAGAGGAGTATGATGATGATATACTAACTCCTTCTGACACTTCAGGAGATGGGTATGCTAAAACGCAGAGGCCTTGGTGCTGTGGAAGTCCAGGAGGCAGCTTGCAGTGAGGGAGGCTTTGACAGTCAAAGAGGCTACAGCACGGTGGCCACAGCTGGTACAGAGATAGTCTCACTCTGGAATGCCATATCCTTTTAGTATCTCTTTTACACACATAGTCCTTTGAGGAATCTCATAGTTTAAAGATGACAAATTTGAGAGGCAAAATAGATGAGGATCAGATTATTACACAAGAGCTAGATGAACTTTTAGTAGAAAAGTAGGAACAAGATGAAATGCAGTAATACCAACTGCAAGATCATGCATTTAAGGGCAAGATGCTAGAATTTCTGCTCTAAATGTACAGTGATTAAGAGCTGGAGGACTTCATACATGAATGAGTATTTCTTGCTCCAACCATCAAACAGCCACATCAAAGAATGACTAAGATGTAGGCCAAGGCTGCAGTGTAATGTAGAGCTGATGAGGTACCTCCATACTGAGAACAGAATTGGAGATGAAATCAGAGATGACTGAACTGAGTTGGTTGCACCTTCCTTCAAAGGTAAAGAAGCAGAGAAGGGTAAGAACCTTTCCATAATTATAAGAAATCAGAAAAAAAACAAAGACAAGACCTGAAAAAACAGCTTGCATGACACTGCAATCTTACAGAAGATTCGGCTGTCAGCAAAAAGAGGTTGCACGAGTTTCTGCAGACGCAGTAGTAATTGCCACATGGCAGCAGTCAGCACTTTGTGAAATGCTGGAACTGTTGGGAACCAAGTAGACTTCAGTGAGTGGGAACAAAAGTCCTCAGAAGAGCATCAGACAAGTGTTTTGCAAGGTGAAATAAATGCTGTCCTGTTAGTGAAACTGAGAGTTTCCTGTTAGTAAACGTATCAGTTTATTTTGTGGTCTGGGGCATGCATCTCTCATTAGATAGGAATTTTAGTTTTTCCCTTCTTTTGTGTCAATGGATATCCAATCTGGTCCTCAGTAAAGCTGAAACAGTCTGTTTTGCAAAAAGAAAAAAAAAAAAAACCTAATGGATATTAGTCTTCAGCAATTCTGTGTGTTCTAAATACCAGCATTAAGACTAGCAGGACTGCCTGCATTTGTGAATGTATCCGAGAAGGAGTGCCATGTCAGGAACAGTTGCTCTCCAGCTTGGTGTGAGTTCATATTTTATTATGATATAGGCGTAACTGGCATTGAATTGAGCTGTTCATGTTCCTTACTGCATGAAGACTGAAAATTGGTACTGTTCATGCAGTTCTATACCAGTGAACAGCTGCAGCTGGAGCCACTTGTGTGAATGTCATATCCAGGAGGTCTGAGGTTGCTGCCTAGTGTTTGCCATGTGGACAGCAAGTAGGATTTAAATTTCTAATTTGCCAAGAGCGGCTAAAGTACTGGGGGCTAGAGTTCTGCCATTCAGCCCCAGGCAAAAGGAGTCCCTGAACACGCAGTAGCCCTGAGTTCTCTGCCCATACTAACCCACGTAAAGTGAGGGGGAAGGAGGTGTACCGCTCTGAGTGCAACTTGATGATATCCATATGCTTAAATGCTATTCAAAAGATGCAAAGAAAGGCTGTTTTACAACTTTCTAGCAAAAGTAGTGTCCGAGTGCAGCTTATCTAAGGTCAGGCTGTAAAGACCAGTTACTGACAGAATTTAGCATGAAACTAATGCTCTTCGTCTCATGGTGCATGTTGCATACAGGCTTGGTGCTATTTTGTTGCCTGCACCAGCTTTTCTTCTCAGGTTACTTAAAAAGTATCATGTGAATAAAAAGGTACCATGAATCAAAAAGTACCATGCTTATCTGCCTTCTGGGCAGCTCATGTCTATTCTCCATAGCCTGGCAGGACTACCCAGTGACTACCCAAATATTCTAACGCAAAGATCATAGCTGTAGGTCATGTGATATCCTATGAAACAGGAAACCTTCAGTGATTTAGACTTGGTTGACATAATTTGCAGACGTGTTAAGGAGGTATGAAGTGATGTAAAACAAGTATTTGAAACTTTCTCTTGTGAAAAAAAATGCCACAGACTAATGAAAGTGTAATTTCACTATAGAAAGAGGAGGCCAAGAATTCAAAACAATGGGAGCCTAAAATCAGGCCCTGAAATCCGTATCCTTACATGGAATATAAGTAAGTAAATAATTAAAGACATTGAAGAGATTTTAATGGATCTAATTTTCTATAGATAATTTCTGAAGTTCATTTTCTTAGCACTCATATCATGTGTCTTCGGAGTTTGTTAACTTAGTTGCCCAGAAAGAGAGACCCAAGAGCAGTTTTGAAAATTTTAGCCTTTCAGTCTTAATTTAGGCCCTGTTTTTGAATATCTGTCCTTTGCGGAGTATCAAATCATTTCAGTAATGGAAGTTATTTGATTCTCTGTTCCTGAACAAAGAGACTCCACTTGTAAAACTTCCTTATAGATAATGAATTATTTTCAAACATATTATTACCAGAACACTATTATTTTTCAATCTTGGCATTTTTGTGTGTGTTTTATAGATGTATTTTTACCTTTCAAAAATGCTAAGAAAGCTTCAATCTCATTGTTAAATTAACAGACATCTCTAATAAAAGCCTCAACTTTTTCATAGCTTTGGAATGCAATCGCTTTGAAATATTAGATAGATTCTGGATTATGCAGACTTTGGTTACACTCCAGGGAAATTTTAAATATAATAATAGCTACAAGATTAGTTGTTGTTGTCTGAATACTATACAAAGATGTTTAAAATGACTAGACAGAAAATTGTGAAAGCAGCATATGACTCAAATTATAAATAAAATATGGGATTACTAGACCAAAATCTGTATGTGGGGAAAACTTAGTGACAGTCAGATCTACAGAAAGGAATATTCAGGAATATACACTAGGGACTCAGTCCTTATATTTCTGCAGTTGAGTCAAATATTCTGAGTAGCTGGACTGTGAAGAGTCTTTCCAGAAATTCACAGTGACTTTGCAAAAGTTCAGTTAGTTCTTACATCTTTCACACATTTCCCTGCCCTTGGTTTCCCTGTGTTTTGCTTTCATCTATCCTGCTGTGATGCATTCCACAATTTTCCATAATTACAGAAGCTGGGACCAACAGTGCCCACAAATAATGAGGGTTTACAACGATAAACTATACGAGCGTTGCAGTGATCTACTTTACCTGAGGGAATAAAAGACCAAAATAAGCTTATCCTCTGTTCGTGTCAATTGTCAGAGCCCCATCAATGGGATGGTGCTGTGACCATGTACCAAAGCCAATAATCTGCTCCAGAGTTTTTGGAAGAACAGCCAGCAGCCCTCTCGGCAGGGCAGCACACCCAGGCTCCCAGTTACAGAGCTGAAACAATCGGATGATTGCAGGAATAAGAGTTATGAATTCTGAAAAGTTCAAACAAATTCTTCTTGCTTGTTCATATCAAGATTTATATGAATAGCATAACTTGAGGCCTGGCAAGATAATTTTCTTTACAAGCGTGGCCCCCGTTAAAATGGCAGGATACCTAACGCTAGAGGTCTGGCTGATGCCTCAGCATTTACATGTGTAGCTCTATTGGCTGCAATGTTACTGCAGTAAAGGCAGGGTAGTCAGAGCCAGTTTGTCCATATCCCCAGAAGAAATTAGTTCTCAGTGCTTGGTTGTGCTATAAGAGCAGCACCTGAGACTCCTCCTGAGAACTGTAATGCTCTTCTTCAAACGGAGAGAAATATTTAAAGAAGAGGAGGCACAGTAACCTCTTAAATGGTTTCTTCTCACTTTGCCTTTCAGTGTTTTCCCTGCAAAACCTAGAAATCAAAGCAGTTCAGAAATCATCTATGTCCTGTGTGAAATCCAAGTTGTAGATTTCCGGTGCTGCTACGTTTTTTCAGACCCTCTTACTGTGAGTATCTAAGCCTTCTTGGAATAGCAGCTGCTGGGAGGGGACTGGAAGCCGCACCGTGGATATCAGGCTCTCAAACGTTTACGAAATCTGTAAACAACAACAGAGTGGGAAACATATTTTTATTGAGAGCCAGCTATGAAAGCAGAGAAGCAAACTCTTACTAGTTAAGAGTTTTTCATCTCCTTGTCCATTTTTGCTGAGAACTGGAGTGGCAGGAGGTGGAAACCCAGTCTAAATTTTGAGGGATGGGGGTAGTGGGGTGGAGATTCTTTTCTACTCAGTGTCTCTGCAGGTTGGTATCACCTGTAGGGATAAAGATCCAACCTGATACTCAGAAGCGTGCCAGTGACCCTCATAAAAGCAGTCGCTTGAAAGCCAAAGAGTGGGAGGATGAGTCATATTTAGTGGCTGTGTAGTAACTCAAAACTTGTGTCGGTTTCTTTTTCCTTTCTTGAAAACCTATTTTTCATGTATTTTAAACCCAGAAGAGACCACTGTTATCATTAACTCCCTGTGTAACATCAAACAAGGGTTGCAGCTCTGCATGCTGAAGGTCTGGAAGAGAAAAACTCCTTTTCTGAAACACCTAAGTAGTTGCAAGGTCACAAGCATTTCCAACTCCTCACCAGCACCTGGGGTAATAACATAAAATATTTTTGGTGGCACACAATAGCATATGAAAGGTTTACACTGATGGCAATTTACACAGTACAGTCTATTCTCTCTCCCTTCATCTTGTAATGCACTAACAGTTGGCAGTGTTTGGACTACCATACATGGCCATTGATGGAAGAGCACTGAATGCCCTAAAATGGTGAATACCACCAAATGTAACAAGTCTAACCAATGTCAATTAATTGCCTGTGATGCTGCTGTTGTCTGCGCTCCATCACGTTAATGACTTGACTGCCATCGCTCTACATAGTTTCTTCTGCTAGTTTCAGCACTATTGAATTTGCACTACGGTCATACTTAAAACATTTTTGGTTGCACATGCTATTAGCATAGCTTAGCCAAGCAATCAGGACTTGAGATATACTTGTTATACAGCCTCCATTGTTAAAACCATGTTCACCAGAGTTATACGACGGCCAGCACCTGGATGTCTTTGGTACACTACAAGTTCCATGAGGTGAATGTTCCACTGCTTTCCACATCTGTGATATAAGATGATGGTCACCTTGCAGGTGCTGGTAAGGAATTTAAGTGTTGATTGTGTCCATTAAACATTTGAAATACTACAAACAAAATTATGTTCCTTGACCAATTCCTGGAAAATTGAACCTGAGAGTGATTAAACAAAACTATGTCTCTGGGATTCTCCTGGCTGAAATGTTTTTGATAATCTGCCTCAAGTGACCTTTCCATAACATTTCACATGGTAGACTGTCCTAAGCCCACCCACTGAGCACATTTTCTATCACCCCTTAGTTTAGCTTGGTATCAGCTAAGTTTCCAGTAATGTTTATAATGTTTATTGCCTCCTAAAGGAAAAGTAAGACCCTTGCACTTTCTGTGATCATTGCATAACAGGCAAGAAGATCACAGTCATTTTCAGAGCCAAGTGAGTTTATATGCACTAAGTATTTGTGAGAAATCCCTTACTCAAACTATCCCAAATTTAGATCAACAACTGTATCCCCTAGATAGATGAGAAGCACCAAATGACAAGAAAATCTATGTTATCATATGACTCTTCAAGCCCTCATCATCACCATGATTCTTGGGCCATATTTTTATCTCTGATTCCATAGAGCAGTTCCAGTATCTTAATGCTATGTCCAGTTCTGGACTAAGAAAGTAGCTTGATTTTTTTCCAGATTGTTCAGGGAGATAAGGAATAAGTTCCTTCTCCTATCCAGGAAATCACTGAGAGCTCCCTGTCCTGTGGTACCTGCCCCAAAATGTTCAAGATGCATCAAGAACTCTCTCTCCTGTCTTTGATTCCCTCTTCTCTCCATTCTTTCCTTTCCTGGTAACCTTTTTCCCATCTGTCTGCCCGGGCTGTGGTTCTCAGAGGAGCTATGCTGTACTGTGATGGCTGGGATGGGATTGGTACTGTGATGCTTTCAAGCAGAGCTAGGCAAGAAGCAGAAAGAAGCACTGAAATTATCCCCATGAGAGATGGCAGGGGCAGAGGATTGGAGGGAGGGAGGTAGAACAGCGGAAGGAGAAAAGTGGGACTTGGATTTTTCACCTTGACAGCCTAAAAAATGAGGTCTTTAGCCAGTGTCCAGGAGTGTCCCATGTCCAGTTAGGCATTTATCTACTTCAGGGTAGTCAAAGGCTGTGCTAATGGGGAGGACTGTCTGCAGTTCTGCTCTCTACACCTTAAGAGAGAGTTAGAGAAAAGCAGCTGGAATGATTAAGGCCTTCTGAGTTACTACATTGACTGGGACTCCTCAGTTTGGAGAGGAGAAGGCTGAGGGAGAATGAGTGAGGTTTACAGAATCATGAAGGGAGTGGATAAGACGAATGCATAACTGTTACTCACCAGATCCTACAACACAAGAAGTAGGAGGCATTCAGTGAAACTAATAGGAGGCTGGTTAAGTTCTTTTTTACACAGGGTGTGGTGAACTTCCAGAATTTGTTGTCCTAGTGGACTGTGGAGGCAGAAAATATCAACAGGGTCAAACTGGGGTTGGACAAATTCAGGGACAGCAGGTCTATAAGCTGATACTAAAGGGAGTATGCAAGTATGTACCTTCTGACATCCCTGACATCCTCGACAACCCCGGCGATTGCATTTGCTGGGGGAGTACGAAGGGAATAGACTGCACAAAGTGGCCAGGAACACATATACTCCCTAAATGGTATTTCCTACTGCTACCGTGGTAGAGAAGATAGTGGCCTAGCTGTAGCCCAGTCTGTTACAACCATGTTAACTCCTATGTAAGAGGAGAAACAAACATATCAGACACTGGCTCCCAGACCCAAAAGATAGCATGCATTTTCCATGATCCTCCACTCACTCCAAAATGGAAAGCACTCATTCTTATATTTTTCCATGTTCCTCTATACACTTCTTCAGATTGGGCAAACAGAAATAGCTTAAAGAGAAGATGGCAGTCCTCAATGGGGGAATGGTTTAGTAGCCTTACTGTCTCTCAGCTCCCCACCCTAACTATATTCTTTTGAGCAGACTCTTTTTTTCACTGTACAAGAGGGAGGGGGTCTCCGCTCTAGCTGTAAAGGTAGGAGGTTCAGGAGAAACAAGCTTAGGTAACACCAAACCCAGATTCTAGTCAGAGATGCTTTTGCCTTGGCCAGTCAAAAGGAAAAGATTAGTACATATCCTGGGTAATTATTTGAAGAAAATGGTTATATTAATTTCGGTTTCTTCACATCACTGAATCAGAGTGCAGTTATGTACTGCTGGGTTATTGGTGAAATAGTGGCAGAATGATTAGGGAAATCAAAAGGTAAAAGCATGCAGAATGTGTGGTTATCAACACAGCAATTGGGTAGTTTTTAAGCAAACGAAACAGACACTGTCATGCAATATATTACAATGGATTATAATATTGTATCAGAAAGAAAGTGACCTGATTACATTCACTTCAGGCAAACAAAGGACTTTCTCATCAGTAGTCAACTCCAAGGAACCGCAAAGAGAGGGGACAGTCACTCCACAGGTGTAAAAGCTTCCCAAAGAATGGGAAATTACAAACGAGACTGAGGGGAGGAAAGTTTTAGAGAGGAAGAATATGAATTGAAATTGTGAATTCAGTTAGATGACTAAAGAGCCATGTTTCATTAAAAAGGATGACTTTTTCTAATAGGGTAATATGGTTCAGTGGTGACAACAGCAGTCAGAGCAAAAGTGCAATATGTAATACAGATAATAATTTTTAAAAAGGGGAGAGAACAAAAACATAAAATTGATTTACAAAGTGGGGAAAACAGGAAGATTGGCTGGCAAATTTAAAAACAATGCAAATTTTCTAATGCTTATTTGTAACAAGAATTCCTAGTGATGGTATAAAATCTTTTGTTAGATTGAGATAGTAAATTTATAATAGTGTAGAAAAGGCCAAGTTTTAGTATATATTTCTGATTTCTACCTGAGAAGGAACAGGATGATGGATATGGTGATACTGAAATATTTGTATTCATATTCATATGAATGAAATATTTTCCTTCATTTTCATTAGAAAAAAAGAGAAATTTTTAGGAGGAGAAGAGAAAGGAGAATTTTTTTAGTTAACAAAGGCTAGACAGCTTAAAAAGATGGTCTTCATAGAGTTCACCAAAAAGTCCTACAAGAGCACAGATGTCCTCCCTTTTCCAACCACACTTGCAACCCTTCTCAGCCTTAGGTGGGCCACAGGACCGTGCCTCCAGGTACCTGGTCCTCAGACTGCCAGCCCCAGCAGTGAGGACATGGTCAATGGCTACAAGAGCACCACCCATTGAGGCATCCCATCGTCAAAAACCAATGGTGCTGCCACTGCCCAGGCCCCACCTCGGGCCGCCCCACCATGGACTCGCTTGTTTGCTCTTAGCACTGTTCTTTGAGGCCTACGGCACTTGGTCCCTCTCCCAGCTGTTGGCTGGGGACAGCAGAGGTGACAGCTTGGACAAGCCCTCATCAGCATGTTCCCCACCAAGGTCACCACCTGCAGCACACAACCACGTTGTCAGCCCTAGACCTGGGTGTCCCTATTAGGGGTTAGCCCAACCCTCCTTCTCCCAGTCCCCTGACCCCGGCCACTGCTGAGGGGTTGCTGAGGTCCCCTGCTTCGGGAGCTGGAGCTTTTCTTGGAGACCTCGGTAGGCCCCCAGACTCTGGTGTCCCACGGGAGAGCTGGCCACCTAGCACAGGCCAGGGCGGGGGAGGAGGAGGAGGAGAAGCCGAGGAGGAGGAGGAGGAAGGCAGGCCGCAGGGGGCACTGCGGGGCCGCCCCACTGGCTTTGCCCACTAGAGGGCAAGAGAGTCCCACACAAGCGCAGCGGGGCGGCCTGCCCCTGCGAGGCCTCCGGTGTCTCCTTCCCTTCTTCCCCAGCTGAGCCCTCAGCCCTGGGGCAGTACAGGGCTGGGGCAGGGGGAAGGGCTACAGTGTTGTGGCCCCTCAGAGAGCCTCCTTGGGGAGAGCGTGGCAGAGCCTGGCCTCTGTCCTGCCACACGATGTCAACGAGGAGGTGTCCAGCTTTGTGGAGATGTCTTCTGGATGAGGGCAAGAAGAAGCTGGCCTGTGACCTTCAAGTGGGTGCTGGGACATGCGTTTGACACGCAGGAGGTTAGCTCAGCCTTGGCTGCCAGAAGGCTAGCAGGGACCTTGCGTGCTGGCAGCTCTGTGCTGGTGGCCTGCTTGAAGCAGATGCTTCAGCGCGTGGTAGACTTAATTATCGCTTTTGCATCTGGATAGACTAAATGCCTGGGTGAATCGGCTTGGAATCTCATGTAGGCCACCCTTTCAACATCCTGCAGTGGAACAAAGTACGAGTTACTCCTGACTTCACTTATTTTGGAAATCTTCTGTATGGTCATGTTACCATTGATGGATTCTCCAGAAAGCTAGAGAGGCCTTTGGCCATTACATAAAGTGGGCCTGGATGCAGGGTGGTTTTTCATGCTGGTCCAGCATGAAATCAAGGTCTCCATCAGGATAGAGGAGTACCAGGCTGCTGTGTCTGCCAGTGTGCTGACCAAGTGATAAGGAGGGGCATCCGTCCAGCTTATGGAGAGCTGCAGAAGCTCCAAGAAAGGCACTTTGTGTCTTTGCCCCAAGGCAGGTGATGGCAAGGTAATCAAGGCAGGTTGCTGACTGCATGTCTGTTCTAGCATTGATAAGTGGGGTCCAGCTGGTGGTCTGGATATGTGCCTTCGTTAGTATGTGCGGGCCACCACATCTTTCAGACAGTGAACTATCTGAGGAGAAAATGTAACTGGCTAAGAGAGAATTTCAGGGATATCCTAGAGGCCAGTTTGAGTGCAGCCTACCGACAAACTCTTTTGAGCTTGCAGTCACAAATGGGCAGCAGCAACGTGTGAGTGTGAAGAAGGCAGAAATCTCTTTGAAAAAAACAGTGTGCTGTTGGGCAGGAAATGCAAAGTAGGCAAAGGACGGGGCAGTAGCAGCAGAGCGGTTCTCAAACTGAGTAGTTCTGCAAACAGTGTCATAAAAACTGCTTACCATGGATAGGCCTGTGCAGTCCTCTGCATACACGGCAACTTTGAATTCCTCCCCTTTTCTCCTTCCAGTTAATGGCACTTTCACTCTTGAGCTGGAGGGACTTGTGAAATGGACAGCTAGTTCAGTACAAACGCAGCAGATATGTACCCCATCTGCCTTCAAGCATCACCAGCAGATACATGCTTTCCAAAAGACTATATCAGCATCTCTATCAATACACTCTATCTGACTGACAATGGCATTATTACTTTTGTACTTAATTTAAGATATTTTAAGCATATAACCTGATACTTGCTGGACTCTCTGAACTTCCAAGGACAGCCACAAAGATTGTATTCTGCCATGCTTATTTTATGTAGGTCCGCTAATTCCCGCAAGTGGCAGAATATCCTAATGTCAGATATGCTGCTGCAGCTGTATATCACATGGTAACACTGATGCGGGAATGTTTTTTTTTTAGAGTATTGCATCTAAACTGTCTTATGTTTTATAATCCTCCTGTCTGAAAAATTGGCAGGAGGTTGTACCTCATATTAAATATACCATCTTTTGGGATCCTTGTAGGTAATGTTTTATGTCATAAATACCTTTAAACATTTTTCCTACAGTTTCTGAAATGAAAAGGCAAATACATTCCTCTAGAACCATTTTTCATAAATCTGTAGGCATTTCTTATGTTAATCCAATCAACTTGAATCATGCAGCTAGTAGGTCAATTGAGCCATTTCACAAGTGTGTTATTTATTTCCACGTAATCTAACGTTTCAGAGTCATGGGTTTCAGTAACTTTTCACTGCTGAGATGACATGACTTTTCTTTGGAAGATTAATTTGTGCATTTATATTAATAGTTTAATGCCCTCACCATCCATTCTGGGGAAAAGCTGAATCACATGTATAGCATAGCAGGTGGGATTCATCCAATCATATCTAGACCTGTGTTATATAGAGGTCTACATCTAATATAGGCTCCCTTCATACACAGGGGGAAAAATAAGCATCTCTAGGGCATGAGTCATGTCATCCTAAAGTAGATGCCTTGAATTGGTCAGATGATTCCCTCCCTAAAATTGCACCTATTTCTCTGCATTAAAGAACAAGTAGTGTACTTATCTGGACTGCAGCAGCATGCAGTGAGGTGAGATTAATTATATGCTATCATATTCAGATTTGTATTATGCTTCAAATACCCTGAAGATTCCTGTCTGCAAAGAAATCTGAAAATGACATTGCTTTCTATATTATTTTCTATTTATAAAAAGCAGCTTTTTAAAGTTTGCTGACTCAACACATTTTTAGTAAAGTTGGCAAATGCCATGTGTTTCACTGGCAAGTTGTAGATCCTCTCTAGTTAATGGCATAAATCTTCCATTTCTCCACCTGCAATGTTGGGAAATATATGAGGGAGATATATTGTCCAGATATATAAGTCCAGAGACTTTTAGAGGTATATTAGTCCAGAGTAAAATTCTGTACTTTTGATGAAATTATGCAATCTGGGAGGAAGAAAGAAAATATTTCTTGTGGCAGGCAGATTTTTTTAAATTGGTGCTCAAAATTTGATGTGAAAAGTTGTTGTAAAGTTGAACGGGTAGGCAGAGTACAGGTGAAACAGTTAAAAAAAGAAAAAGTCACGATGTCTAAAACTTGCCAGAGGTCTCACATTAGTGTAGTACATGCCAGAAGAATATGTGCCAGGAACTACTTAAAAAATGCAAGATTCTTCTGACCAGCTCCGCTAGCAGGAGTTAAAATCCTGCATAAAGCTGATGAGTAAGCTCTTGATGACTCACTGTGGCAGATGCAGTCTTCAATTCCAGGAGGGTATAAGGGAAGTGGGTGTGAATCTCTAGTTGAGGGGAGTCAGGGGTAGAGATGTTTCTGCCTCAGTGTCTTGGGGATAGAAGTGTAGGCTTTTGATATAGCCTGAGGTATCAGTAAAGCCAAACTTCTGTAAGGGGTAAGTTTGACATTACCCATCACACACAGATTTTATGTGAAGCAGGGTTAGAACACCACCTACTCACAGATGGGTATAATTTGGGGGATGTCCTGCATAATTCATGTGTGGCTTTGATACTTATGAGTAATTTAGACATCAAAGCCTCAATTTAGATAACACTTTTATAACACCATACTTCCTATAGCCAATAATATGTAGGCTTTCCTGTAAGTCCCTTAAAAAATTGTAGAAATACGTCCTTCTTTACCTTCAGATATTTTGCATAAGTAATGCTGTTCTGAAGTACCAGGTAGAAAATACTGAAGCCTGGTCTAGAGAAAAAAAAAAATCCCGTATCTTACTCTTCATCGGGACTAGAAATGTAAATTTTAAAGGACTGGAAGCCTCTTTTCCATTGTTTCTAGGCTGAATAGCACACCAAATATGAGGACCTCTAGTCCCTCTGTTATAATCCTAGTGCTTTGCCAGTGGCATGAGCTTTAATTTCTCAGCAGTCCAATCTCCTAACAAGCAATTTTATTTTCTCTTCCAAGTCACCCATTATGCATGGAAAAAACCCTTCCCGTTAATAACCATAAAGCTCCTTTATTCTCCTTCAAATCTCCTTAAAACTTCCTTCTGACATAAAACACTTGTCATTGGCTAGGCCTGTTGCTTTTTATTCCCAACACTGCTTTTCCCTTATCCTTTCCCCATGTGTCTGTAGTATACACCTGTTGTCTTTCATCATGGGTTAAGATCATAAGCTCTTTGGGCATAGACCATCGCTCTTATTACATGTGTCTACAGTATCCAGCACAATGGGACTGTGATCCCTGAATGGGGCCTCTGGGTACTGCCGTGTTCAAGTTGATAAAGAATAATGATTTTTGACATGGGGAGTTCTGCAGTTTTTACCAAGTCATTCTGCAGTTGTTCACCCTGATACCACCATGGTGCATTTGAGCAGTGTCCTTAAACCTGATATATATGGTAAACACTGGGGAACATTCCCGGAGAGCGCTGGAGCAGTCCTTGCTAGTGCTGATTTTCCTGGGTTTTGGGGAGGGGGAGGGGGATTGGTCTGCTCTTGCTCATCAAAATGCGTGGACTGATGGGCAGCAACTGTTTCTTTTCGTGGGTTTGAGCAGAACTAGGACAACGGGACCCCGCTCTGCAGCTCCTGAACCCCATCCTGCGAGCGGTGATAACCACCGAGGGAATCATGTAAAGGGAGATGGCTGGAGCTGTGGGGTGGGTCCATGTGCCGCTGGCATGCAGTATGTCCTAACAGTTCCCTAAACATCCCTGGGGACGTGGGACGCAGCCTTTCCCCGCTGCAGTCCCCCTGTTAGGTCTGGGGCTGGGAGTCTCCTCGCCTCCTCCCCAGGGCGGAGGAAGTCCCCGCGGCAAGCGGGCAGGGGCGCAGAGGGTGGCTGCGCCAGCCGGAGCGGGGCTGCTGGCTTTTGGGGTGGGGAAGGCGAGGAGAGCCGCTCCCTCTTCTGCACGCCCATCGAGCAGCAAGACATGCAGAAAGTCGATTATTTTTAATTAACCCCCTTGCAAAATGCTCCTTCCCCGGAGCTCTGTCTCCAGCCTCCACCAGTGACCTTCGGGGGCCCTGCCCCCTCGGAGATGTACATCATCATTCACACCATGCAATCTCTCTCCCTAGCCCCCAAGATATTATGTTTCCTCTCCTTTTCTCCCTCTCTCTTTCTCTTACCCCCCCGCTCCAAGGTCCTGCCTGCAGGTTTCGCGTTTAATGCCGCGGGGCTGCCGGAGTTGTCTTCGCCCTCCGCGTAAGGCTCCGTATTGCGCCCAGTCCTTGAGCTCTGCTCCAGCAGCCCTGGAAAACCAGGAGCCCCTTCCGTCCCTTTCCATCCCCTGATCAATGCAGCTGTGCTGGAGCGCGGCGCAACAACAATAACATCAATCATCGGCATCATAAGGAGAAGCATAAATCCTTCCCCGCCGCCTTCCCCGGAGCTCTGTCGGCAGTTTGCGATAACTTCTTTTTCGGGAGGAAAATACTTTCTCGGCAGCGGCGTGGGGTCGATTTTCTGCCACGGTGCCCCCCGCCCCCGGGTGCCACCTCGCAGCCGCCGCCGCCGCCGCCCGCCCTCCGCCGCGCTCCGGGCCACTCGCCGCGGGTCCCGGCCCGGGCACAAGCGCTCTTGCCCCCGCAGCGTCGCGGCAGGGCGGCCCGGGGCCCCCCCAGCGCCCCCCGCCCCGAGCCGGCGCCGCCGCCCGCCCGCCCGCCCGCCCGGCCCCCGGCAGGCGCCGCGGCCGCGCAGCAGCGGAGCCGGGAGCGCCCCGGGCTCCCGAGGGGGCGACGAGCCCCGCGCCGGGGGAGGACGGGCACTGCGGCGTGGCCGGCAGCGCTGCCGCCCGCCCCGGGGACCCCGCGCTCCGGTTACACCCGCCGCGGGACAGCGGCAGCCCGGTCACCTGCAGCGCGGCTCGGCCCGGCGCCCCGGCGGCCGCCGCTGCCCAGGCGCGGGGCACCGGGCTGCGCTCGCGGCGGGCCGGGCCGGGGCAGGTCCGGGGCCGGGGCAGGGCCGGGGCCGGGCTCGCCCCCGCCGCACGGCGCCGCCGCCGCGGCCGGTGTCCCGGGGAGCGGGCACTGCGGGCACCTCCGGCGCGGCGTGCCCGGGCGTCCTGCGCGTGTGGCTCTGCCGCCGCCGCAAGTTTGGCCCGTTTATTTATTTATTTCGCGTTTTTCTGCCCGTGCCGCAGAGCGGCGGAGCGCGGCGGCGAGCAGTGCCTAGCGCTGGAGCCGCGGCTGTATTGCAGCAGGTAGGGCTGCGCGCTAGGACCTCGGAGGAGCCTTCCAGCAGCAATCAGGACTACCTTAAACCCAGCCCAATGCCTCTTCCTGCGCCACTCTGCGTGCTGGATGGAGATCCACAGTCAAGAGCTGCAGCTCAGTGCTGGAGTACAACATTGCACAGGGAGCCCTGCAGAAGCAACACCTGTTTCGAGCCAGCCAAGAAAGACACAAGCACTTGTACGTTGCTGCTTTGCTTGTGGATCGCCAGTAATCCCAACGCAGTGGACATCTGCTGAGCCTCCCGACAATTCTGGATACTAGATCTGGACGTCAAAAGTTTTTTTTTTTCCTTTTCCTTTTTTCTTTTTGGATTTATCTCAGCCAACAACGTGAGATTTCCCCCCTCCCCCCTTGCGGGATTCATGCTGATGTATGCAGTCTGTTATAGAGTAAAAACAGCGCATGCCTTTCTGGAGTCAGAATCCATAAATCCTGACGTAGCCTGTGCATCTTAAAAAAAATCCCTATAACGCCTAGGTATTTAAGTTGCTATGGTCATTCTTATCTTAAACCAAATGGAGAAACTACGGATTTTTTTCTTTATTACAGTTGGATGGGCTGAAGACCTTATTGCTTGCTAAGAGCTGGGGATATATGCATATATATAGATATACACATCTATATGTTTATAAATATGTCAGTGTGTGAGTATAAAGTGGTGGTTTCTTAGACTAACTGGTTTGACCTTGAACCTGTACCAGTCAAAACAGAATATTACTTTTATTTATGCATTTAATGGATTGAAGAAAGAACATTTTCTCTGTAACTGCGATAGGGAGGGGAGAGGAGTGGAATATACCTAATCTTGTATCTCCTGGGTTTGGCACCATCATTATTGTTTATTCTTATTCTCTAAAAGCAGAATCTTCTGATGGCTCCCTTAGGTGAAGTTGGGAACTATTTCGGTGTGCAGGATGCAGTACCCTTTGGGAATGTGCCCGTTTTGCCGGTGGATAGTCCGGTTTTGTTAAGTGACCACCTGGGTCAGTCTGAGGCAGGTGGGCTGCCCAGGGGGCCTGCAGTCACGGACTTGGACCATTTAAAGGGGATCCTCAGGCGGAGGCAGCTATACTGCAGGACTGGATTTCATTTAGAAATCTTCCCCAATGGTACTATCCAGGGAACCAGGCAAGACCACAGCAGATTTGGTAGGTATTACCATTAACCCTTCAGTGGTCATGTGGTGAAATAATGCCTAGAAGCGCGGCGGGGGGAGCCGGGCGGCGCGGAGCGGGCGGAGAGGGGGGCTGCGGCGGTGCCCGAGCGGCGGCGGGAGGACGCGAGCGTGTGCGGGGCCGCGGGGACCGCAGGGGCCCGGCCGCGGCGGGGCGGGAGCCCGCACCGAGGCCCCGGCGGCCCCGGCGGCGGCATTCGCGCGGCCCCAAGTCGCGCTTGAGTGCGGAGGCCGACGGGGAGGTGGCGGCGGCGGCATTTCTGCTCCGGACGGCTCTGCCGAGTGGTTTGATTTCACGAGTTTAAAGGGGTTTTAATCATTAACCGCTACGATTTAAAATTCGGCGAGTTCCCCGAAGGGAGTGGCCGCCGCCCTGCGCGCACGTTAACGCGCCTTTTCTTTCGTTTCCTCTCCCGACTACCTGCCCTGGTAACTGCCTGACTCGCAAACTGACCGTATTTTGCTCCTCAGCGAGGGATCCGGCCGGCGCGGCCGCTGCCGGAGCCGCCTCGCAGGGCCCGGCCGCCCGCCCCGACGGCGAGCGGCCCGCAGGTACCGCGCGGCGCTCGCAGCCCCGCCGGCGGCGCGCGGGGAGGGGCGGCCGGCCGGCCGGCGCGGCGCGGGGAGCGCGCTGCAAGGAGCGCGGCGCGGGCTGCGCGTGCAGGGGACGCCGCTGCCCGTGACTCAGCACCGCGGGCTGCAGCGCCGGGGGCTCCCCGCCCCGCCGAGCGCCCGGGCGCGCTCGCGTGCAGCCGCACGCGCGCACACGCGTCCCGCGGGCGCGGAGCTTCCCCGCTGCCGGGAGCCCGTCCCAGGCCCGGCGGGCTGGATGCGCCCGAGGAGCCGGAACAGCCCGCATGAGCCGATCCCGTGTTTTTAAGGAGGGGTGCGGAAAATATGCCAGGTTAGCTCGCCGCGCTCCCAGCTGCTGGAAGGAGTTAACTTGCGAGTGAACCAACCTGACAGCACTTAAAATCGGTCGTAAAAGCAAAGTCCCGTGGTAATTTCTTTTTTCTTTTCTTTTTTTTTTGCTTCGTGTTTTAATGCCAGATGTCGAGCGATATCTAAACTGTATTTTACTGCTTCGCGAAGCTGTTCGGAGGACAGCGGCGTTGCGGGGGGTGGTCTCCGAAGGGCGCCGACGGGAAGGGGCGCCGGGGGGCAGGGGAGGGAGGGAGAGACGGCTCAAACTCTGCCCGCCCCCGGCCCCTTCTCCCGGCCCTCGCTGCCGGCCGCGGGGGGAAGCGCAGAAGGCGCCGGGCGGGGGCGAGGGCAGCGCGGAAACTGCGCAGCGGGGCTTTTTTCCGGCCACGCGGAGACGCCACGAAGGGTTGCGCCCCTCTCCCCGCGGTGAGCGCACGCACACGCGCGCCCGGGGCCGCGCAGCGCTGGGCGGCGGCGGCGGCGGCGGCAGGTGTAGCGCTGCGCGCCCCTGCGCGCACCGCCCGCGCCGCGGCAGCCGGAGGCGCGGGCCCGGCCCCCCGCCGCCGCCGGGAGGAGGCCGCCAGCTGCTCCCTGTCCAGCGCGGCCGTGACCACATTATTCGAGGCGTCTATTTTTAAAAACGGCTTTGCAGCCGCAGTTGTAGGAAGCTAACAATTCCGAGGGGCAGCTATTCTCGCCCGCGGAGCGCCTTGGCTTTAAATAGCTGGCTTTCTTTCTTTTTTTTCTTTTTCCTTTTTTCCCCTCTCTCGGTTCGGCCGCCCTCTGCCCCCCCCGAAAGCACCCTCGCACCGGCTCTCGGTGACGCTGCGGTGATGCCCCCGCACGGCCGTGATGCCCTGGGCGAGGCGAGGCGACGGGATGCTCTGGGGTTGCTGCCTTCGAGAAGGGGGTGCGAGCACTTGCGTCCCGGCGCCGTGGCAGCGCCGTTGTGCTTATCGGCAGGGAGCCGAGTGGCAGGTGCTCTTTGGGTTTCGGTGATGCTGAAGCCTTCTGATTACCCTGCGAAGGTCTGCGGCAGCTCTGGGGGGTGCCCGTGGGGGGAGAGCTCGCTTGCTGGCCCCTGAGCGTGTGGGGGAAACCTGTGCGTGCGTGTGTGGATACAGGAGTGAGGAGGAAGTTTTCCTGCAGGAATAAGGAGGACAAAGAGAACCAACCCCGGGGGCTGCGCGTAAACTCCTCTCCCGGCTCGGCCCCGTGGGAATCCCCCCTCCGCGCACACGCAAGCCCCCCCCTACCCCCCCGCTGCAGAGACATCAGATAAGAGTAATTCTTTTGTGATGCTGTGTTGGATGTGTGCCTATTGCATACAATAAACCGAGCCATGTTGTGTGTCTCTACTCGCCCGGTGCTGGAAGCCCTGGCATTTCGCAATGCCTGCAGTAGGATGTCCATCTCTAAAATAAAAGCTCCTCGGGAGGGCAGGCTTGGGTCCCCCCCGTAATGCGGTCCTGTGTGATCAAAGCCTTATCTCTCCTAGGTGACAAAAGATTTTTTTTTTTTTGATGCAGTCTCCTTAGTCTAGGGCATTTGCTAGACAGTGGAGTCATTGTAAATTCAGGAACTCTGAGAGCGGAGAGGCGTGCCTCTGTGCGTCAGCACAAGTACTGCATGCGCAGCATTAACAAAACAGGAGCATGCAGGAGACGGGGGAAAAAAAGCTAGTCAGCAGGTGACCTCCGCTCGCCGGGACCTGCTGCTGCAAGGAACTGCGGCGCTCGTCAGCCGCTGCGCCGCCCGCCGCTGCGCCGCGCCCGCCCTCGGCTCGCCGGGCCGGGGCCGGGGCCGGGGCCGGGGCCGGGGCGGGCGGGGGCTCCGGCAGCGCCCCGGGGCGCTCCGCGCGGTGGCGGCCGCGGAGCGCGGTAGGGGCCGAGGAGCGAGCCGGGTTTGGGGGGGCAGCGGGGTAAGCGGGGCCCCGGGCTCCAGCCCCGCTGCGGCGGCGCCCGGCGCTTTGGGCGCTGCGCAGCGCTGCGGCGGGCGGCAGCGCCGGGAGAGCCGAGCGCTGGGGGCGGCCGCGCTGCCGCCCGCGGAGCCGTCGCTGTCTGCGCGCCGGGCTCTTAATTGGCCTCATGCGGGGGAGCGGGCGGAGCGGCGACAGCTGCGGCGGGCGGACGCGCCCCGGCTGGAGGGCCCGCTGCAGCTGGGTGCCGGTGCGGGGCTTCCCGAGAGCAGACAGTCGGTGTCAGGGGAAAGGAGCCGCGGGGGCGCCGCGGCCCGGCCCGCTCTGCAGCGAGCGGGGGAAGCCTGGGAAATCCCTCCCGGCCTCTGCCCTGGGCCGCCTCCCCGTCCACCCCCTCGCTATCTCTTTCAGGAGGCTGAACTTGCAGCAACTTCATCACGAGGAATTGCTCTTCTTTTTTCCTCCTGTTTTGTTTTTTTTTTTCCTCTGGCTGAATGATTGTTTGCTAAATATATTACAACACAGCTCTATTTACCTTGCTCTGTGTCTGCGAGTCCTCTGTGGCTTCCCTTCCCTGTGCAGGGCACCTCATTACTTCCTCTGGAAATCTGACAAATAAGCAGCTGGCAGAGATGCTTGTTTACTGGATTAGTTATTGTAGACGGTGTTTTAGGGTGCTCAGTGGAGCTAAACTGCTTCGATCCAGCCATACAAAGAGACACTATATATAGCAAAGGACAAAAATGCACACAGAGAGGAACAAAAAAAGATCCATCTTTGCAAAGATGTTCATTGCTTAAAGCCAAGGCAGATGCGCTTGATCCTTCTGTTCTTTGCTATAGATAAACCAGGTGAAACTTAAAATTTTGTGTTCTGTAGATGACCTGCCTCCTGTCTCCTGGGGATTTGGTGGGAGCACAGGACTGGCCGTGCACGGCCAGACCGGCATCGTGCTGTTGTTCAGCATGGCCCAACCTGGCTCACGTGCAAGGAGGGGGATGAAGGGCTGATGTGGACACGTAACGAGTAACTTTCCCACAAAGTTTCTTTCCTACCCCTTTAGGGAGGAGTGGGTCTTTGCAGCCTCTGACAAGAAGATATTCCACGGGATCCCATGTACTGAGTTATTTTCTCTCTCCCTTCTTCTCACCCATTTTTTGGCTATAAATAGGGCCCTAGCTGTTCAGGTTTGGAGCTGTCCTGATTTGCATTTGCTCCAGCCTCATTCTGAAGCGGAATATCTATTTTAACATCTAGTTCAGATCCTAAGTACTATATGTGCACATTATAGAAACTATAAAGTGAAAATATTCACAGGAGTGTTGGGCCAAATCATGCAGTCCTTAAACTAGCAAACTTGTGGCAGACTGCATGGTTGGCCCCAGACAATCGCTTGAGGACTTAATAGCATGGCACATAAAGCTTGTTGTGAAGAGGCTTTTGAATTTTTTAAATGAACAAGTCTGTTCTGATCTCAAATATGTGGATGCTCTTTGCCAAATACCTTAAACTCGTCTTCTGCACTCACAATAGGATGTGACAGTGCTTTTTTGTTCTTTTAACGCACTAAGCAGTGTGCACCCAAATACTTCAAATGAGGACAGCAATTAAAGTCTACATTTATACTGATATGAAAGAAGCCAGGCTCACTAACTGAGCTACAGTATGGTATAATACAAACTTAACATAAGATTTAACTTCAGTTAAAATTGCCTGGTAATATATATCAGGAAATATGATAGTTTAGTGAAGGCTTTACAGAAAAAGCTTTATTAAGAAATCTGGAAGTATTGCATGTCCAGATATAAGGGGAAGGTTTAAATTATTTCAGTGGATCAGTTGGATCAGAGATGCTGTCATGTACCATATAAGCAACATACTACCCCTTTTTATTACTTCAAAAAATTGCATAATTCCTAAATATTTCCTCCCAGTATTTGTGAAGCCATTTTCCTTGTATGTATGTAGAGAATAATTTAAAATGCCTAGGCTGTAAAACAGGGTTATCAAAACACTAAGAATACGGTGTTTGTAGTACTGAATAATATATAAGGTAATGATCAATAGTCCCTTACAGGGAATACATTTCATCTTTACATTAGCTGGGCTATAAATTTTCCCTATTGGCTTCAACTCATGCTTTGTTAGATTTATGTGATTCATGCCTGTTATTGATTAGTGCACAACTATTTTCCGAGAGATGCCAAATTAATTGTTCAAAAAATCTATGAAAGTGCTTTTTTATTGGCCATGTGAGGTTCAACACATATTATACTGTTATTGTATTATTTCATGTAAATATAATCTCCAAAAGGCTTTAAAATGGTTATGTTGTGTGCTTAGGCATAAAATTCAAAAAATATATTGCAAGTGCTACTCAGTGTTTTATTATGTGGCTCAGAAAGTAGTGTGCTGCAGCAGTATGCTGCTTAATGGTGCTGGATAACTCCTGTGAGATCATTAGACTTACATGAACACTTTGAAATAGGAAGCAATTTCCATTTTGCTCCACAAGAATCCTAGATCTGTGCAAGACTTGGCTGGTAGCATCCTCACTGAGGAGGTAAGCCATTTGCAGGGAAGGCTGCCAAAAAAACCCCAAACCCTCAGAAGCAGATGACTTGGTATTTGATACAGACACTTGCCGTACCATGCACATCGATGCTGAACCTAGGGAGCTTTGCAAAAGCAGTGGTTCTCTGCAAAATGTTCCCAGCTGTAGTGCACAAATGCTTCTGTGTGAGGTTGCTATAATGTGTATAGGAAGAATTAATCATTTATACACTATTGTTTAGGTTGAGAATATTTTAATTTTCAGATTTGAGATGAGTAAAAACACTCCAGAGAGTTAGAATGATTAATATCTAGACAAATATGTATGAGACTGAACTGTACTACAGATTTTCATTTCTGGAGCCTCTGGAAGATCATACTGTGAGTAAAACTCTTTCCATGTATTCCTGATTCATTGATGCCTCGAAGTAGATCTTGTGGTTCTGTTTGTAACATTTTATTTTCATCTTGCAGTTCTGATTCAAATGTATTTCTAGGAATTTATTTTTCAGACCAAATCTCTTAAGTTCTTTAATCATGGTAACTTTGGTTACCTGAATACTTGATTTTGTTTCTTTGAATATATTGTTTGTTGTGCAAATCAGAATACTGACAAATGTAGTGTAATATGACTGAGCTTTAGATTTGTGTTTAAAAAATGCTGAGAAAGATCGAGACTAATCTTTTAATTTGCTACCTTAATGCTCTCTGCAATGCATCGTTCTGGTGGGCACTCAAAGGACTTAATTGTTCAAGAACCACAACTGAAAATATATTCATGTGTTCCTCAGCTTCCTCAACGCCACTCTGAAAGTGGAAAAACTCCTTTGAAAACAGCTGCTTGTCACTCAGGGATCAGTCACAGCTGAGAAAAATCTTTAAATGGAAACAACCTGTACATTGTTTTTTTCCTGTATTTTGTAGGTATACTGGAGTTTATCAGTATAGCAGTGGGCCTGGTCAGCATTCGAGGAGTAGACAGCGGGCTCTACCTTGGGATGAACGAGAAAGGGGAACTGTACGGCTCGGTAAGTTCCTCGCTGTCTCCAAAAATTACAACCTTTGTGTTCTATAACAAAAATAGCGTACGGCTTCTCTAAGCCCTTATTGTGCTAGGTGCTATACAAACACTGTTTCTGCATTAAATATCTTCTGGTCTAATTAGAAGCAAGATTTCCTCCTGCGGTAAAACAAATAAGGGAGAGGTAACAAGTGACAAAATCAGGAATGAGCGATAATGTATACTGACCACAGTTTAGATCTAAGCAGCAGAGATTAATGGCCATAGCTGGTTGCTGAAGACTAAAACATGTACTGCAAGATCTGTAAAAGTGTCATTTCAGTAGAGACTTAAAAGGAGACAAAGTCACTGCTTTTTCTTAGTAGGCAGAGAGCTTTCTAGGAATTGGCAAGAGCAAGTGGCGGGGGAGGTAAAGGGTGGCATACGAGGTGAGAAAACAAGAAATGAGAATGGATAAAAGTTATGGGAAGCACAGGCATGAGGGCAGGAGGCTTGGTGGTCGTGTCCTGGCAGTTTGGCTGCTGCTCCCTGTGGGGATGGCAGCAGAGGTGAGGAACGGTTTAAGGAAGGAGTAAAAATAGGGATTTCTGATGTGGGAGTTTGAACGGTGAACGAACCTACCTGTGGCTGGTGGGTGACCATCCTTGGCAATTCCAGGCTGTCTTGGAGACCTCTGCCTTGCGATCGCTGTGCAGCAGAGCTGTGTGGGACATGGCCCCTTCTGGGAATTTGAGACCTCTGGCAGCCCCTGGGGTTCACAGCCTGGTCGGATCATGGGCAGGGATGTCTGAGATCAAGTAGGTAACGCCCCAGATGGGAGGAGGCAACCACTTCTAGCAGTAAAGTGCCAGCCCCCCAAACTGACAACGCTAGCAGGACTAGAGCGGTACCCCGGTTTGAGGAAGAGGATGGCAGGTCTGAAGGAGAGGCAAATATCTAAAATGAAGGGAGGTTGTATATTCATTGGGGCTTGTCAGAGGCTTGAAGGAGAGGACTCCAGTGATCGACCAGAGGCTGGTAGGGGTCTGGGGGGGTAGGCATTGCAGAGAGGCACTCAGGAAGGAGTTAAAGTGGTAACGAATGTGACTGGGTATAGCTGAAGATACGTGTGTCAAAAGGGAGACTGGGAAAAGGGTGGTGAGGGAATTGAGTGGGACAACAGCTGGAGTGAGGAAATGTGAGAAGATGGGGATGAGTACAGGGATGAAAACAGAAAGAGTAAGAAGGAAGTCCAGCTTCCCAATACTTGATCTGTGGAAGAGACCTTAAGCTATGAGGGTCCAGCAGAAGTGTTCTCAGCGGGTTATCCAGGTTCACTGATGCCTCCCTAACCACCTCCTCTGTGAGAGGGGGAAAGCAGGGCAGGCAAGGCAACTGTCCTCCAGGGGAAGAGCAGGTTAAGGGTGGAAGTGCAGAAAGGTGCAGCAAATGTGCAGTGTCAGGGAGGCAGAACGGGAGGTGGTAGGATGAGGGGTGAGGCTTGGACACAGAACGTGTGGACGAGGAGAAAGGGGGGAGATGCAGAGGTGGTGGGAACCAGGGAGTGGGAATGGTGAAAGGAAAGCGATTTAGCATAAATGGCAATATGGAGGAGGAGGAGGTTGGAAGAATGGAGGGGCAAGGAGAAAGGGGGAGGATGCAGTGATAGATGTAAACAAGCTGCCTATGGATAGAAAATACTTGGTCGTAAGTAACAGTTCTTGTGCAGGTGATCTGTAGCATAAAGAACCAATTAAGTCATGAGTAGTTTTATGGTTCAGTTAGGCAGCAAAAAGGCAGAAAACCAACAGTAATATGAATCCCCAATGTTAAAAATCAGCAATAAGAGTAATCATTTAAGCAGATAAATGTGTAGTCAATGAATCGGTTAAGTTATTCTACACCTCAGATATTCAGAGAAAGAAAGAAATGTCAAAACGACTAGCTATGAATAGACCTTAAATACATAGACTTGGGACAGTAAATGGTAAATCACTTTTCTGTGTAATTTATATTTTGTGTTTGTAATATGTTTGACTGTCAAAGTGAATTACCAAAAACATTCTTTACTGAAGAAATATGCACAAGAAGTTCTCTGTAAATTACTAAGCTCACTGCATTAGTAAAAAAAGTTGTTACCTGAACAGCAGTGCTAAGGGAGCCTGCTTTCCTAAGGGCTCATGTCTCACAGCCTGAGGCATGGGGGTCTGCTTACCTTCTGCTTGCTCAACCTCAAATTCCCCAGCCTTTTGCATTTGTACCGAGAAAGAGACATTAGCTGTCCTGCGCTCACTGCATTGTCAGTTTGCACTGACTGCCTAACTCACTACTCCTGAGCAGGACATGCAAGTGATTTCTTTTCTTTACGCTGTCTCTGATTAGTCACAAAATTGATAGGAACTTAATTGTTTTGAAGACCTTTGCCTCCTGATTGAAACTGCTTGAAAAGTTAAGGAAGGACTGACAGGCTAGCAGGCAGAGGGACAGAATAATTGTATGACCTCTTTTCCTTAAGAAATGAGGCTAAAAATATAAAGCCATTTATAGTGGAGAACTGGCAATCTATAGGGCCAGAATGCAAAGTTCAGGTTAAAATCTGATGGATGATAGGGCATATTGTCAGCCTCCAGAGATGGCACATACTGAAGAGTGATGGTAATTGAATTACATTACTTCCAATGAAATATAACCTCTAATGGCTACTCAGTGTGACGATGCTTTAAAGCCTTGTCAACACTAGCAATCCTAGTGGCTATATTTCAGCAACTGTCAGCTCTCGTAGAAACACTGAGATAAGCAGGCCTCAGAACAGATTTGTGTGTAGAATTGGCTGGACATTTTTAAGTGACAGTATTTTGCTTTTGGTTTTGGTCAAAAAGGGCAATTAATTGAAAACGTTCTCTGGTGGGAATAAATGTACCAGTTTGAACCAGAAGCAAGTCACAATCCAACCTAGAGTTCTCCTTTTGGCGAGAGAGAAAATCAGATTAACTAAGGGCTGACAGGTGACAGCCTGAGGTTCAAGTTTTTCATCTGAACTAAGCAGAGCAGGTGCTTGCGTTGGACTGTTCTGTCCCATTTGAACTCTGTTCTTGCACAGCAGGTTCTCTAGTTCTGGAAGGTGGGTCTCTTTGCCTTGGTTTCTTCATAGAAGACCATGAATGACATTGGCTTTGTCATGGTGCAGAGCAGCTATATGTATGAGGCTGTGAATGTGTTTTGTAAGTTGGGAAAGCTGTTTCCCACTCACAGCTCAGTAGCCACATCAAAAATACCTGGTCCTACTCTACTTCTGCGTTGTGGATTTACACAGGTGTGTTTCTGTGGGCATCCAGTGTTGCAGCACAGATATTGCTGGAGTAGATGCCCTGTGACTATGATGATACCATATTTATATTCAAATTACTGTATGAAAAATGTATTAGGTGTGAATCAGATTAGCTACTATGACACTTATATCCTTCTAGATTTGTGTTTGAAACATTTGGCACAGGAAGATTTTTCCCAGCATATTTGTGGTGCCACTGGAGATGGGACATATGGCAGAGCAGAGCAGCCAGGGTGGGTGACTTCTGCCAATTTTCATAAAAGGCAACAGTAAAATCAGTTTCAGAATATCTTGATCCAGGCATGCTCGTTTTGGTCTTCTGAAGTGCTGCTTTCTTCCTAGATCTGCATCAACTGCCTGACATACATGCTTCCCAGCCTGCCCTTTACAGGTAGCTGTTCCTCTTGCATCTTCTGGTCAAAGCAGCGCAGTGCCTTGGACACTGCTCCTGGGCAGGAATGTGTAACTCAGGGTGGCTATTCCCAAGTTCCTCTTCACCGCTGGGATTTGGCTAGGCAAAACAGAAGATATATGTGGTACTCTGAAGAAGCAAGTGGTAGCTATGTAGTGACGACTTGGAGGCTATTTGGTGGCAGCAGCTTTCCCTCCTGTCTAACTTTCCCTCCTGCTCTCCGTTTACCTTGCCTTCCCTTTGCAGCCTGCAGATATGAGTCATCATGTTTCACAACAGTTAATGTGCTTGTCGTTAGAGAGGAGGAAAAATCCAAACTACAGATAGGGTCCGAAGAGTGTTAAGAGAAGACATGAAGACCTTCCTTCCTTCCTGACTGCCAAACGGGTCTTGCCAACACCTCTGGCAAGTGTGTTAACGAATGTGTGTGAGCCGTGCTGCCCTGTGCCATGCAGAGGAGTGAAGGAGGTCTTCATGGTCATTTGCATGACCTTCACACCTCCGTGTGCTGTGGTAGGACACACTAGCCCTGTGGGAACAGAGCTGCCCTGCTCCTCTTCTCCACAAATGCCGGTCCCTTGACTGCTCGTGGGCCCCTGGCCCTGGCAGGAGGCAACACAAGTTATATGGCCAAGAGGAAAAGTGTGCAGAGAAGTGGAAGATGTGGAGCAATGACATGGGGGAGCGGTGTGGAGAGGAGGAGGAAGACAGGAGGGGAGGCTGGATATGCTGAGGAGGGCCAGGAGCACTCAGAAGGGGTGGTGAGGGTAGGGCGAAGACCTCGTGTGCCTGCAAAGCACCTGAGGCAGAGCTGCAGAGCCTGGATTGATGACAGCAGTGGTTTCTGGGGCACTAAAGCTGCCTGGGGCTCCTAAAGCTACCGGGGTGAGGATGGGGAGGGGAGAGACAGTGCTGCCCTTGAAGAAACATGTTTTGCCAGTAAGTGTGCAGGGAGGTAACGATATGCCTCCTTATTGTCCGAGCAGGAGAGCACCTGCAATATTGTGTGCATTTATTTGGATCCTTGTGGTCCTAGAAGGACAATGCAGCTACAAAGATGGATGAGCAGTTTTTGAGGAAAAGGAGACAGATTTTCATAGCCTGCTAAAAATAACTTGCTGTAGGTAAGGAATTGTGTTATCACATTTTATGTTTCCAAGCAAATAAGTGAAGGGAATTTTTCAGCCCTTCAAATGGTAGGTCAAGGTGCACAGAAGCAACATTAAAAAAAGAAAGCTGGAGGTATGTGTTGGGAACAGCGTGTCGACCAACTATATGGTCAATGCACATATCTAAGAATAAGATAGGTAATAAAGTGACCTTGCAGTGTCATTCACACTTCCCTATTCCTGTTAAACACCTTTGATCTAAAGGGATTCCATATGCTTTTGATTATTTTTTTTTAAGCTGCATTATTTACCCATCAGTGTACATGCAGCCACCTGTCGCTGTAGCGAGCCTGGGAACAGGACTGTTGCAGTTCACAACAATTCTTGGAGGAAGAACTAAATGTAATTCCCCTGAATGAAAGGACAGACTTGTAGGCTGAGAGTGGTCACATCCCAGCAGGGATATGGCTATGACAGCAAATTTAAATTTAACACCCTTCTGCTTGTGCATAAAATAAAGTGTCTTTCGAGAAGTGATATAAATGCTTGAGAGTCAGAGGGCAGTTTCAAGAACGGCTGAGTTGCACGGCGCATTCCGGGCACTAGTGGAATTGATCAGGAAAAGGTGGCACTCTTGTGATCCCAAATCTGATGATGTCTTTTATCAGTAGCCCTGACTCATGTGTTCCTGAGTAAATTCACTTTAAGCAGAAGAGTTGTAAGAAGCAGACCTGTAACTAATTTGAAAAGGCAAACTTCTGAGATTTGAAGGGGACTCGTTCATAAAGGTGCTTGTGGCCTTGAATGTGGAGGAAACTTTGAACTTGGTCAGAGATACAGAAGTTCTCTGGAAACTTACCCCAGCAAGGGTAAAATTGCAGGGAAGGGTTTTGGAGTCTAACCAGATGTGGACACTGAGCAGAGAGCCTGCAAGGAATAGGAGGAGGGCAGGTGGCAGAAAAGGGTGTCTTAAGGCCCACAAGCCTTAAGTGTGTCTTATCCCCGCAAGCATGGGGATAGAATGCAAATTGCTATAATGAAGCTAAATTGGGCCTTGCAAGGGATAATAAAACATATGGCAAAAACTTTTAAAGCTATATAAATGAAAAGGGAGCAGGAGTCTTTACAAGTGCTATGTACTCAGGCTGGAGTGCAAATGGAAGACAGTCTGAATATGGCTGCAGAATATATTAACTTGGCTTGCAAGTATGTCTAATAAACTTGTTGTGATGGTGAAACACGGTTGGAAGATTTGACTGTAGTTTGATGAACGGTCAAAATGGGTGCAGCTAACACCAGTGCTGAAAGAAATGACTGTTGTCTCCTTCCTCCCTTTTGCTGGCACAAGCGTTTCTGTGGCTGCACAGTGAACCGAAGCAGGGAGCGGAAAAATAACCTGGGAAAACAAAAGGATTGTGTTCAGGCGTGGTGGTTCCCCATCCGATGCACTGTGGGGCTGCACGAGGCAGGATGTGGAGCTGAGGTGGGAACAGACCCTGGAGAGGGGGGATGCATCTTCCAGAGGCAGTGCAGGTGTTTGCCAGCCTCAGGTGTTTGCGAACCTGCAGCCGTGTGGTTTCTGTTCGGCAAGGGGCATGACCTAGGAAGCTGCAAGGCCGTTCGTCTGTCCCGAGTTGTGCTCAGGGCTTAAGAACGTGCTTTTGAGTGAAGGAATAGAGGAGGGCCTGAAAGTAAACGTCAGATGAGTTTACTGAAGTTGGATTAATAGTTTCAGGCAAATCTATTATTTTAGTTTTGATAGGCACTTCTTTTTCTAGAAATGGGAAATACCATTGCCCTAATCTTATAGGACTGTGTTAGATATGACCCAACAGAAAAGAGTATTTGCTCTAGTGGGATAGACGGGGCTTAGCAGAAGATTGTTTGATAGATGAGGAAAGAACTGAAGAGAAGACAGCAATGGGAAGTGCTGAAAAGTGTTAGATTGGACTGAAATTATTAGTGGAGCTTTTATGGATTAGTCCTTGGGGTGGACTTAATCCTCCTTTATTCCTGATTTTTATTAGGGACATTAAACATCTTGTCATAAGAAGTAGGAGTGTGTTACTGAAATTTGCAGGTGTTGCACTGAAAATACTTCCCAAATTTGCAGAGGACTGCCTCCCAGAGGGGACTAGGTGACCTAAAGTGTACAGTATGTGAACTCATGCTCTTGGGGCTACTGTTAAGGATTTTTCTGAGTTGAGCACTCTTCAGAAACAGCAGAGAAGATACTGGAGGCACTAACTCATCACAGTGTGGCTACGATGCAAAGGTTGTGCAGCTGCACCTTGGAGAACCATATAAATGCCTCTGCATAAGGCAATGGTAGGATCTAGTCTAAGTACAAAGTGGAGTTCTGGTCACTCATGTTACAGATGAATTGAAACTGGAACAGGTGCAGAAAGGCCTTACTGGGATAATCAGAGGAATGGAAAGATATGATAGAGTCTAAGTATCTTGGCTTATTTAGCCTAGCAAAACAAAAACTGAGAGGATACATCCTTGTATCTGTAAATGCATTGAGGTTTAATATCAATGAGAGAAAAAAAAATCCTTAAAATAAAGGACAAGGACAAATTGGTATGAGTGGGTCAAAAAGAAGCTTAGGCTGCATGTTAAGAGGTTTCAGATCATTGAAGAAGCGAGATTTTGAGCAGGCATGAAAAATTTTTGCAGACAGCTGCGAGGTGAGGCACAAACTTTTTTTTCCCTATACTGTATGGTAGGAAACAGCTTTGTTATTGTGGATATTTTCTTTATTCAGGGTGTAGGTCAGAGAAGACCTGAAATCTCAGTTATTTGTTGTTTACAACCTCATCTACTTCAACTTTGCAGATACTTTCTTTCTGAATTTGTATAGGCAGCCTCACTAAATGCTGGTTAGTGTTAAATGGTGTTTCACACAGGTAGCAGCATTAAGGATGAGAACAGACCTAGTCAGCAAGATGACAGCAAGGTAGCAAGGAATCTGTAGAAAAGAAAGATCTTTTGGGATGTGGGTATTGGTGTAAAAAAAACCTGATAGGCGAATATGTACACTTAATACAGGTAATCTGGGACAAGTTATTTGTGAAACTGCACCTACTATGGTTCTTATTAAACTGAGTCTTTGGTCTGTTTATTAAATCAGCATTACACAAATTATAATACCTGTCACAAAAGGTAGACACCTGTTAGTACTGTCTTGTGGGATAGATACTGAGTAATCAGCACTTTTTCTTATGTCATTGATTTTCCTTGGAGAACTGCATTCCAGATACTGACTAGGTCTGAGGATATTTTATAGGAGAGAAAACCTGCAGTGATCTCCTTATCTTGCTCTATGTGATTCCATGCTGAATTTGGATTACCATTACATGCCCGGGACGAGAAAGCACCAGAAAGTCTTTTACTTAAATGAGAGAGATATATAAAGCTAAGCTTTGATTTTTTATAAAAATTGGAGATTGCAGGTGCCGTTTGACAGGACAGCCAAGGCGATCTAACGGCTACCGGTTTGCGGAGCGGGCAGCCCTGCTCCCCTGTCTCAGCTGCGCGCTTTTGCTTCCTTCCTAGCTTTGACAGTAGCACTCGTCCGACCTGGTCGGAGGCCAATGCAGGCATCCAAAGCCACAGAAAAAGGCTTGTCTTCTTCTGTAGGGCTACTTCTCTGCTGGTTCAGCTGTGAGGGAGCATTGCAGTGTGGTGTGGGAGAAGGCTTGTGCGCTGCCCTTTGGGCTGTAAACCTGAATCCTGCCTAGCAAGCTCATGCTGGACATGTTCACTTTGAACTTTTTCAGATTCACCTCTTTCCAGCTGTATAGCTCCCCAGTCAATCTTGCCCGAGCATTTCTGGAGCCAGCAGTGTTAGCTGTTAGTGTAAAAAGGTGCTGTGTATTAAGCCGACCTGAGAATAGTATGTTGAAGTGACATACTAAAAGAGCATCATCAGCAGTGACATACTGAGAAGTGCTTGGGGATTAAGAGCTGCATCAGATAAAGAGCTGATGTGCACTGTTTCTGACTCAGGATCCAGTGGGATGCGAACGTAGCACTCTTTTCCACTTTACCATTCATCATTTTCAAAGACGGAGTAGAAAAGTCTGCCCTGCGGGGACTTCATTAGGGATTTTGTCTAGTTTGGGATTTGCTTTGCAGTTTGAATGTACTCAGGCTGATTTGGTGATGTGCAGTAATGCAGTTCATTTGTGTTGCATTCAAAAAGCTTAAGAAATAAAGCTTGTTACAGTGCAAATCCATTTTTCCTCCTTTTATAAAGCCCTTTGGCTTCTTTTTCTTTCCTTTTGTAAGGACAGACTTTTGCTGCTACTTTTGATCTGAAGATCAGGTTTTAAATCCATGTTCCACAATGGCTACTGAGGAAAAAATTTGGCTTTTGTTATGTATGCTGCATGCTTTTGAGATCTGGCCCAGGCTGTGTATCTTTAATCTTTTAAACTTTGCACTTTGATTTTAACACAGTTACGGAGGCACTGTAATTGTGACTGAGTGCTTGGGAGAAATTTTGACTTGATTCTATTACCATTGAAAGTGCTGAGGGAAGTGCCATTGACTTTAATGAAAGCAGAGTTGGACCTGTTCCTGTAAAACCACCTATTAATTTTATGGTTGTGTCAGCAGACCCTGATCAAGATAAGAGCCCTACTGTTTTCATCATTTAAAAAAACCTAAATCAAGACACGGTTTCTGGCTGTAAGAGTCTGCAATCTAAAGACGGTTTTTAAACATGTTTATTGTCCTTGAATAGCGAGGGTGATTTTGGCCTGCTCATGCCTTCATTAGGACAGCATCTAATGCAGGATCTGAACTTAGAACAGGAAGCTTGTTTGGGAAGGTTTAAGGATAATCCTTCGAGCCATTTTAGAATATACAAATGTGGGAAAACAATGTTGTCATGTTTAAAAAAAATTATCAGGGTGTTTTCTTTATACTTGTAAAATCCGCGTTCTGCGGAAGGTCCGTATGCTGCTGGTAGACTGACCACCTGGTCTTTGACCTCTTGACTGACTCATTCTGTTGAAGTTGTTATTATATGTCTATTTCTTTCAGGTAGATTGACAGTTTCTTTCATCAAAACTGAAATTAACTGCATGGCTAAAGTCTGACCCACTGAAGAGACGTGTTCCACTGGGGAGCGTGTGTGTGTGTGTGGTTTTGCGTGTGTGAGAGGTGGAGGGTGAGTAGCAGACGAGAAGAGCCCTCTGACTTGCTGAAGCATTTTCCGAAAGCTGGGTTAGCTGTATTGCTGGGACCCTACGGCAGGGCATGGCAGCACCAAAGATACGTGGCTTTCCAGAGAAATCTTTGTGAAATCTTCTTTGTCCTACTTAGAAAGTAAAATACTAAAAAAAATATATCTAATCCTTGACTTCAGGGTGGGATTGCCTCTGGGAAGAGGAATGGAGGTAGTGACCAGAGAACAGTTTCTTGAGAGACAGAAATGTTAGCAAATGGAGGAGCACTGCTGTGTGAATGGGCAAACGTGACATGTTTTCTTCAGCAGCTGCTCTTTGAAATGCTGGCCTTCCTTTATGGCCAAAAAGGTGGGAAATTAAAAGGCCTCATTTTCAAACAACTTAAACTGACCATGCAATCGAGTCCGGCTGGAAGAAGGTCGTAGAGTGCCAGCCCTTTGCTGTCCTGCCCACCAAAGCCTTGCAGCTTCGAAAATCTGTCAGATTTCACATTGTTTTCCAATGGAAATTGGAAATCCACTCCAGTGGATGTTTGGCATTTCGGCAAGGAGGACAGGATCTTTCCATAATGTAATAATGTAATAGCCTGCGCGGCTTGGTTTGTTTAACTCTGATGATGTTTAAAGTGCATCCAGATCGACCCAGACCGACACTGTGGTCAGTAATGTCCCTGTCCTCTGAGCTAGAACCTAGCAGAGGGCTTTACATAAAAGCAGTAACTAAATCTAGAGACAGGCTTTTGTTCGTTGGTCCTTGACCAAATCAACTTGCTGAAAGAACAGAACATGAAGTATTTTAATAGGATAAATTTTTATCATGGCATATGTATTATAATTGTTCGGCCCCTGTGCAAAGTGTTTCATGAAGGCCCTTGAGTGTGCTCTTGTTCTTATGATGAGACCTTGTAGCTGAGGGATGAGGTGCTCCTCTAATGATGGTTAGGTCAAGTCTTGGGTGGGGTACTCATCTGAGTGTAAAGACCCATGCAGATTAAGTACTTTTTATCCCTCAATTTATAGTGTCTTTCAGCTTGTGAGTTGAGCTGCTCCTGCCACTACACACAAAAAGCACACGCTTTCTGCTCGAGGAGGACTATGCTTTCCTTTGACCTGGTGTTCTTTCCTTGGAGAGCAACAAAACAAAATTAAAAATGCTGACAAAGCACTTTGATGCTATGCTCTATTTTAGTTGTATTTAAGCAAAGTATGATTCGTTTAAAATCTCTGTTGAGTTAAAAGGTTAACTAGTATTTCATTTGCACAGGGTGGTGAGTGTGTGTAGCTGTAGGATAACAGACCTGATTTGACATACGTGATACCATTTGATAGAAGAGAATTTGTGGAGTGGGGCATTAGGGTAGGTCAAGTTACAGCTTTCAGTAAGTCTGAGCGTGCCTGAAATGGTTCTTTTAGTGTCTTAAAATATTTGTTGCCTTTTTATCATTGTAAGCCTGATCCAAGTTCCATTTAAGCTGATGGGAACTTTTCTGCTGTCTTCTTCAAAAATTGGCTCGGGCCTCGTCTCGGATTGCATACCACCTTGTTTGCTGATTCTTGGAAGGGTTCAGCCAAGCGTTATGAACTAGATGCTTAGATAACATTGATGGCTGTGGTCCTGGATTGTGCCAGGGAGACCAAAAATAAAATAGAGGTCAGAAGTGTGAATAGTAAATGGCGCAGTATGGGTCTGGTCCTGCTGGCACTGGAGGGAGGGGAACACACCTGCTTGCTTGTTTTTTAGTAGTCGACTTCCTCCCAGCGCTGCTCAGTCGTAGCGGAGGGAGGGAAGCTCTTCAGCTTTCACAGAAATGGAGCTGTGACAACTTTCACAGCCAGAGGCCTTGACGTGGAATTTTGTCATTTCTTCCAGCAGAAGCAAGAGGAGACCCTTGGCGTTTAGGTGAAAATGAGTTTTCATCTAATGCACTTGCCTGGGCAGGTTTGAAGTGAACCTTTATGGACATACGTGTGACAGCTGGTTGGCAGCGTGTGCTGGCAGGCGTGCGCTCACGCATGGTGGGCTTGCTCTTCCTATAATGGTCGCATGACCAGGGAGGGCATGTTTGAAGCTCGATGGATGCTTCAAACTGGAAATCTCAGTGGAGTGGATATCACTAAAGCTGTGGATTCGGCAGTGGCAAAATGGACGGAAGCCCAGCTGGGCTCTCTTCCTGCTGCAGTTGGTGTCGGAAGAGCTCTGTGACAACCCTGGTGTGCAGGGTAGTGGTGCTGCCTCCCCGTCTGCACTGTCTGGAGGAAGTCCATGGTGATGTGGAGGGCATGGAGTGGGGAGAACGAGGGGAATTGTGAAAAAGGGAGAAGGAATGAAATCCGTGCCATGCTTACAAAGCTCCTGAGATTTTACTGTTGATGCTGAAGTCCACTTATTTGTTCAGAAAACTGCTTTTCTGTCACCTTAATTGTGACCTGTACCACTGCAGTTTCAGTATGTGCATTGCTATTGCCCCTTCTGATGATAACACTCAAAGGGGACCAGGTTCTCCCAGGTGGTGGTGACTTTACAAGCTTTTTGTATGGAAGATGTTAATTTTTAAGCACCCTTAGAGCTACTTTATGGTTGCAGTACAGAATATCCAAGCTTGTTTTGTGTAAATGGGGGTGTATGTATCATAAAAATTTCATGCAAATGAATTAGCAGTTTAGGAGGAGAAGTGAAGATGAATACTCCTTCTGTGTGAAAGTACAAGATGAGGTCAGGTAGGGAAAATGCAATTGCCCAACAGGGGTTTTATCAGGACACTTTGCCTAACTTCCCTTATCTTAGAAAAAGTGCCATGGAATATGAAATGCATGTAATTGGCAGTGCATACGCTTACTTATTTGCTAGATCTCTCTTCTAGACATGCAGAATTTCCTACCATCTTCCTGAAGTGCTCATGGAGAAACACTGACACAGACATAAAAAGTCAGGTAGTATTTTTGGCAGACTTCTTTTTTTCCCCCTATTATGTTCTGTCAAATTATTAAACAAACAGCATTGTGGAAAAACATAGCTTGAAGAAACTGGTCAAAGAGGAGTCCATGCCATTCACTAAATCAGATATTCAAAATGCAGTGCTTGACTAGCACTGTTCTCCACTAACTTAGGAAGAGAGATGACACTGCTTAGTCACAGTATTTGGCTTCCAGTGGTGCTGAAGTTACTCTGGAGGTTGCCCATTCAGCCAGAGGCGAACCTGCTTGACATGGCACGTCAGACAAAGCAGTCTACTACAGCTTTATTTATGACAGCTCTTGCTGAGTGTTAAATATTAGCTAAACATGGTATGTCCTAAAGGCTGTTTGCAGTGCAGAGTAGGAAGGGCCGATTTTGGGCAAAATGTATGTGTTTGTAAGCAGAAGAGCAAAGAAAACCAACTTGGAAGAGAAGAGGTTTTTTTTCCCCTTCTCACTGCATATATAGTTTTCATTAATGTCATATAGCCATAATAAGGGAGTTGGATGAACTTATTTAGGAGACAATATATCTAAACATGATTTTATTCAGACAGGGTGGATTAACATAGAGCAGATGTGTAGGAAGGGCTGATTACATCAGATGTACTACTTTTTAATAGCATTTGGACTTTTGGATTGTTTACTTGCAAAGTGTCTATATTTAATCAATCACTGTAGTAGTTTGTGTAAGGCAAAACTATATATGGCATAGAAATAAAATTGTTCGCTAAAGGTGAAATGTGTTTATTGTGATTTTAGGAATGATAGTCAGAAGAGGTTTCCTTTCATCAGATTACAAAACAGTTAGAGTTTTAACTCTGTAGGGTTATCTGAAAGAAAAAAGAATATTGACAAGTTTTATACAGGATCCTGTACTGTGCTTTCATGTAGTAAGCAGCACAAATGCCTCATCAGGTTTAAAGTCATGAAACCATTTTCTGGGCAGTGTACCTGTGTTTTTCCTATTTCCACATATTTTCAATTAGCTGCTTCACAGGGATATCTATTTTAAATAATATGCCAAAGCTTTCATTGCGGTGGCTGTAACCCTCTACTTTGTTAATTTATAATCTCACTTTTAATGGATCTGCCTGGAAGTAGAATGATATAATTATTTTTCTCCCCAGTTTAGACACTGGAGAATATAAAGAGAGAAATGCAATTCTAGGCTCACTGACGCTAGCCAGACTTTATCAGGCTGCTAAATTCAATCCACCTTGGTTCCTTTGCTCTTGTGATATGTGCATCTTTGAGCAATTCAATTATTTGAACAGCTAGAGTTAAATAAAAGGTTAAAAAAAAGTTAAAATGTGGAAATACAGTAAAATGAGAATTGATCACTTTATAGTGGAATACTCTATAAACAGTCTTCATTGAAAACATGTGGTATGTGGTGCGACATCTGATTTATATAATTCTGAGGTCACCTCCTTATTTGGCCCCCAAATTAAATGATTCGATCACGGCAGACAGCCTCCCCTTTTATAGGAAGGCAGGTTGGTTTCCACAGCTGTGCCGGTGGGGTACGTTTGGTATTTGTGTTAGTCTTCGACAAAGATGGCTGGTGGCGTGAAGTACGGGGCAACGAAATATTGGCACTGCAAAAACAAGAGAGCATAGATTCGGTTGCTGGAATAACAGCACGGAAAACCTGCTGTACTCTATGGCTAAACCTTGGTGTTAGGCTGTGCATACAGAGGCTTTCGAAAAGTCACAGCCAGCGGGGGAAATGCAAGCCGCTGGTAATCAGGAAACAAGCTCTCCTTCCCGTGGCGGGAGCAGTGGCTTTCGGCAAACTTTTTGCGTGCCGAGCCGCTGAGGCGAGGAGGAGCGTAGGCTTTCGCGTTTGAAGCTCGCTGCCAGCATGTGCTAGCCTCCCCCCTGCGTTACGTGCATTTCTGGCTTGGACAACGTGCATGCGCGCTCAGAGCAGGAGTGTAAGCTCATATTAAATAGCGTTGTGGTTTATATATACATATGTGTATATATATGTATGTATATATGAATATGTTAGTTTATATCAATTTCTGTCCGTCTTGGTACTATATAAGCCATTGTTGCAAGGCTCTCTTGGGGGGAAAAAGTATGCTGGGATTTTGGTCCCAATTTGTAGGGCCTGATTCAAAGTCACTGAAGTCAGTTTACTTCAGTGGTCCTTTGTTACAGCCAGGATTTCTTAGCATCCTAGGAAGAAACAGTATCATGAATGTCTAAAGAAATGATTTCGCTCTCTGGAAGAGTGCTCAGCAGTGTACCTGCAAATCCATACCTGCATCCTGATAGCTCTGTGAAGTTCACGTTGAAGTATTTCCTTGGTGGCTAATTTTCCCGAAATGAAGCGCTTCCTAGGATTTTGATAAGGGACGAAAGAGCTTTAGCTGTGTTCTAAGGGGAAGAAAGGCAAGAACAGGATGAAGTTGTAAAATCAAGATTAAATTTGTCGTCTTGAAATCCACCGAACTCATGCAGAACGCGGTATAATACAAAACCCTGTACCACAGCACTGTCACAATTGATCAAACCTGCCAGATAGAGGCTATTTTAAAATTTCTCCTTCAGGGCACGGGAAAGTACTGTTCTCACAAAGATAGAAATTTATGATGATGCTAAAAAAAATGCAGCTGAAGTGAATAATTAATGAATTCAAGACAGGACTGAAATATCTTCCTAAAATGTTGCCATTTTTAGTATGGAGTGGCTCTGCAGTGCTTGTCATGTGATCCTATTGCCTTTCAAGAGCAGCAAAACTCAGTCTGAATTAATTTCTTGTTCCCCCGTGGACCTATAGACCCAACATATAACACCCCTTAGCATCTGCAAACAAAATGATTTTAAAAATCATGCGAAATAAAACACTAATGAGAGCTGTACTTAGAGACAGTTTTTATAGCAGCTGAATCATTTTTATAATGTAGTTTGTACTCTGAGCCTGTCCGGGGCGGCTGCTGGAATGGGTTTAGCTTCAGACGATTCTGGCTCCAGTGATATTCATTATTGCTGCAGTTTCTCACAGTCAAAGTGCGTAGAGGCAATTAGCATTAGGTTGTTGCAGGATCTGCCCCGTAGAGGAGGATCTAATGTAAACAAATGCTTATTTCTTGTCTTTGGATAAGCAGTAGAGAGCGTTGCTGTGTTCCAGCTACTTCACACGGTAAAACATTGCAGACAAAAGCACCTCCCGAATGAACTCCTGTGTAGAGTAGCTGTGTGCACGTGCTCACGTTTCCGTGCGCCGGGTACACCCGGGCGCCCGGGGAGGAGGCAGGGCACAAGGGATGGCGCCGCTGTGCCAGGCGCTCGGTCCCCACGGGGCCACCACTGCGGCCATGCTGAATAGTCAACGTCCAGCTTCTCCACGCCAGGCCCTGGGGGGCTTCTCCTTCCTGAGGGAGCCATCGAAGGGAAAGGTGGGACCTGCTTTCTGGCTCCCTTTCTTGCTTCTTGGAGTTGTCACAGCTTGAACTTAGACCCCCAACACCCCCAAATATTCAGGTGTGGTGGAGGAGCCTGGCTTTGCGGGAGCTGGTGGGAGACGAGCTGGGGCGCAGCCTCGGCCACGGGGTGGACAGGGCGGCCATGGCGGCGCTGGGTGCAGGGCCAGGTCCCCAGCCCTGCCGCGGGGTGGCCGCGCTCGGGGCGCTCTGCTGGCTCCGAACCCATTGGCACGGGGCGTCTGCTGGGGCCTGCAGCCCCTGGTCGTGCTGGAGGCTCAGGTGGTGGAGGATTTTGGGAGCCTCCTGGATTAAGCCATGGACAATGTTTCTTGGAGGGACCTGGAGTTGGAGGCCTGGCTCCTTAATCACACTTGGCTTGTAGGTTTAGGTGCCCTAAATGCTTTGCTGCCTGTGGGCCTTGGTCTCTGCTTCCCCTTCCCTGTATTGCTACCTAAAAGGATGGTTTTAAGATTTAATTTCTGTGAAACCCCTCTGCAGAAGTGCGCGTTGTCTGGTGTTAGGAGCTGTTCCTCAGCTGGAAGCTGAGTTTGGTTGACGTGGATGTTATTCGAGTGAGAGCTCTTGTTGTATAAAGCTGCATGATATTATCATTATTATAGTCTATGTGCGAGAGCCTGGGAGTAGCCTGACTGTTCCCAGGCTTCTTTTTGCCAGCTGTCCGTCAGCTCTCCCCGGCTGGGGGTCGCCGTGTTTTGCAGCCATCTTGCTGAGTCGCTTGTGTGAGGCCCTCCACATTCAGACTGCACCAGGTCAGCAGGTTCCTGCTTTTTAAGCAAACCCTGTCCCTTCAGCCTGGGAGGGTTAGGGGGTGTCACGGCCTCAAGCGGTGAGCTGGGAGGCGGGGTGGGCAGCTATGGGAGCCTGTGGTGGGCAGCTGGGGCCTTTGGTGGCTCTCCTCAGCAGAGCAGGACACGAGGATGGCCCCGTACAAAGCGTGGAGGCTGCTCCTTGCCTAACTGCGTCTCACATGGGCTTCGTGCTTGCTCAGGCTGTGGCTCTGTGACGCCGATAAACCAAATGATGAGTACTAAATTTTTTAATTAGTGACATGGGTTGAGTGCTCCTTGCAAGGAAAGGATATAGGGATTTTAAGGCCCTAAATTGCATCAGAGCCCTGCAGAGCAGTGCTGGTTTCCCTTTGTTATGTCTTGCAATTCAAACGCTCGCGCTTGCAGTTCAAGCAGTTGCTTGTGCAAGTCCAGTAACATCCTGTGAGTTGCTTGGGAATGATCAGGGAAAAAAATATATGTTTTCATTTCTATTCTGCTGTTTTGATTTTGGCAACCAGGATTTTGGAGAATCAGTTTTGCTTCACATGTAGTTATCCACCCTTGTGATTGCTTTATGAAATACCCAGAAATACAGCTTTATACAGCTTTTATTTAGTTAAAATGGGGAACATTTAATGGTTCATTTTGCGAATTGACCAATGAGGTACTGATTTGGATCAGTGAAAATAATAATTCTTTTTTTAGATAGATTCTTTTTGTGGCTGGTTCCTTACTGCTTTTTCTTTTCTTTTTCATAGGAAAAGCTAACCCAGGAGTGTGTATTCAGAGAGCAGTTTGAAGAAAACTGGTATAACACATATTCATCAAATCTATATAAACACGTGGACACTGGAAGACGATACTACGTTGCGTTAAATAAAGATGGGACTCCAAGAGAAGGGACTAGGACTAAGCGGCATCAAAAATTTACACATTTTTTACCTAGACCAGTGGACCCTGAGAAAGTACCTGAACTATATAAGGATATTTTAAGCCAAAGTTGACAAAGACAATTCCTTCACTTGAGCCCTTAAAAAGTAACCACTATAAAGGTTTCATACGGTGGGTTCTTATTGATTAGCTGTGTCATCACATCAGCTCCACTGTTGCCAAACTTTGTCGCATGCATAATGTATGATGGAGGCTTGGAGGGAACATGCTGATTTTGTTCTGCACTTAAAGGTTTGTCCTCCTGGAGGAGAGCCTATGCCCACTCGCTTGATTTATTACGAGAGAGAGAGAGTGTGTGTGAGAGAGGGAGGGAGAGGAAACGAGTGCGCGTGAATGGGAGGGAGAGAGAGAGAGAGAGAGAGAGAGAGAGAGAGAGGCAAAAGCAAGGAGGAAAAAGGCCTGATGCATGCTGGGGAATAGACACGCTTTTAAATTTTTGATCAGTTGTACTTCGTCATATATCAGCATAGCTGCCATACTTTGATTCATCCGGATATTTGGCTGGTGGCCTGCTCAAGTGTACGCTGCATTTACAAAGGCATGGAGGGTGCAGTCTTACTTAAACAAGAGACTTTTCAGTTAATTGCTCACTGGGTCTCACCCCACTGAGTTTAAAGCAAAGACCTCTTAGTAAAAAGTAAAAATAAAAAGTTAAATTTATTTATAGAAATTCCAAAGGCAACATTTTATTTATTTTATATATTTATTTATTATATAGAGTTTATTTTTAATGAAATATGTACAGGCCAGATAGGCATTTTGGAAGCTTTAGGCTCTGTAAGCATTAAAATGGCAAAGGCCACTATGAACCTGTGGTAAATTCATGCAAGTAAATATAAAGGTGCATGGATAAATAAAAAAACCAATAAAAATTAATAATAATAAATTCTAGTGACCCTCATGTACTAAAGGCGACAATCTATTTTGTGCCCATATTATTGTAAAAGTATGCACACCACTCATGACACTGAGTACTCACTCTTCTGACTGCTTGTTTCATAGCTTACCCCCAGAGGATTAAAAAGAAAACTGGGTCTTCACCTTTTTTTCTGTGTCTGTAATATTTCCTCTCCGATAAAGTGACTTCTTACATCGCTGTAAACTTCACAGATGTGGAAAATATAAGGGTTGGAATATATTCTACTTGTTAAAATCTATTGCAGATTATACCAAAGCTAAATGATAAATATGCTTTTTTTTTTTTTTTCCTAAAGCAGGATGCCAGAAACAACATAAGTAATATCAACAATTGTACTAATTTTAAGATTCCACAAATAGCACATAACAGTTTCAGAGGGCAAGAACCAGGTTAACAGGATCACTCTTGTAAACATGTTTATTTGTGCACTTGACTATCTACTATGAAATTATACAAGTTCCGTAGGGGTCATTGTAACATCTTTTATGGAAAATTGCTTTCAGTGTGAACTGTCATAATACATGATATTAGCACCCTTCTTAAAGTAAAACTTGCAAAATGAAACTAATAAATCTCTATAAATAATGACAATGAGAGGGAAAGTACTAGACTTTTTTTTTTCCCTAAAATATGTTCAAATGCTCATGAACTGTAAGTGAGATGGCAGTATGTAATATTTAAGGAATTATAGCATTTTATGTTAAGCACGTGAACACATTGACTAGCAGTTACCATTGGGAATTAACCTTTAGAAAGAAGCAATTTTTTTCCCAGTACCCTGAAGAAGAAAAGAGAGAGAAAGCGTATAACACATACATTTTATAGTTGTATCCCTGAAGTTTTGAACCTAGTACCATTAAAACGAGTGCAACTTTTGCCATTGAATCTATGGGGAGGATGATTGGGTCTGACACCCCTACCTGTCCTCAGGGGCACTGAGGCTGAGTGGAAATGTACTTTGGAGTAGCTATACATAAGTTTTTAGCCTATTCTTAATTAAGTAATCCTGATTTGTTTTTGCTCTAATGCAGTCTTGTCCATGTGATATAAACGTACATTATTCAAAACTTAAATCTGTTCTGCGATAACCTATGGCTCAGTGTCCTGAACACACGTGACCTTTCTGCACTCTGGCAGGCAGCAGAGGCCATATCTCAACTTGCAGTATCAGTAATCTTAAATAAAATGTGGCATTTTATTTTAATTGTTGTGTAATGATAAGGATACGTAAATTAAGTTAGTTGATTTGTAAGATACAGTTAGACCTACGTATTTGTCTAGGGACTGTTATTGCCTAAGGATTTCCAGCATCGTAGTGCAGCCCACTAGTTTATTTTTAACCCTTCAGAACTGCTGAAACTTGCACGTAATTTGGCTGCAGGTTAACCAAATGCTGAATCATTTGACCAGAAGGTGCAAAACCTTCCTGGACGATAGAACGATGAAATGAGCTTCTGGGAAGTACGAGGATTCATTGCTCAATATTGAAAAGATTAACTATACTGCAAGACAAGGAAGGTTGCAACTCTGTGTTTTTTTCAGTAAATCTTTCATACACCAGAAAATCAATTGTGAAGGTTAAAAATACTATGAGTTGAGGCCAGAATACTAGGCCATGGTCTGAGTCTTAATGTTAAATCAACTTGGATTTTTAGTCATAGGCAAATCATTACTACTAGTTAACATGTTTTATTTATTTTATTTTTTTTTGTATTTTTCTAAAGAAAGGATTAAAACCAAGAAAAATGTTATGAGTTTATGGCAGTCCATATAAATAAACTGTAACCAATTTACTCGAATAACCCATAATGGTGTGTAAATACTGACTTTATGTAAATATAGAAACGTGTAATTTAACATAGGCATTATTGCGAGAGTGGATGGTCCAGGAGCTGGCAGTTTGCCACTCACTGCAGGTTCATTGGGTCAAATTCAGCTTGTTTCAAGTAGTGAACAACAGATTTTGTGCAGTCACTGATGTAAAATGAGTTATTTCTGCTTGCTTTCTGACGGGGGATGGGCCAAGCTGTTATCGCCCGGGTGCTGCTTTGCTCCTTTGCTGGGGATGGAGCGGGCACGGAGGCCCTGCCTGGCCTCCCGCAGTCCTGCTAAAGCAGGTTGGAAGACACCTCACATGGCAAAGTGGGGGAGCTTGCACTGCTGCTGCACCTCTGCTGTGGACAAATAGAAATCTTCATTTGCTAGTGCTGTCAATCTGGCACCTTTCTTGAGCACTAAAATTCACTTGAAGAAAAATCTGAGGGGAAAAAAAAAGAGCAATTGGTGTTATTGATATTCTGTAATGGTGTGTAAATACATACAGAATTCTGTAATTTGTATAAATACATTGCTATAGAATTTTGAAAATTGGTATTATTTGCTTGATGTCCCTTCAGAGCTATTTCTTACAACTGTGCATATGTGTAGTTATGGGATTGCAAAAAGATGTTCTTTTTTATTCCTAGAAAGGGTACGAGAAAATTCCAGGAAGCCCAAAACCCTGAACACTTTCTTTTTTTTTCTTTTTTTTTTTTTTTTTGCTAAGCTGGAAGGAAGGGGGGAAAAAGTCTTTTTGGCAAGAGTTGTGTTAACATTTCACCTGAAGCAGATCTGTTAATTCCTGGGCAGCATGGGCAAAAAGGTGACTGACATACAGAGTAATGTTACTGTACCTGCTGGCTTTGAGCTGCATCTGATAACATGACCTGCAAGCACTCCCCGACTAAGTGGGGTGGGCAAAGCCTATCAGAGCTGGGCAGTGCGGGAAGTGGAAAGCGAAAAATCAGACAAGCATTGCCTTAAACTGTCACTCATCAGTATAAAGCTTTGACTGCCTGCCAACTTGAAGGAAAAAAAGTACTTTTCAGAAATGACTGGGTATAACGTGGAGATGGGATTCTAGCATTTGAAAAAATCAAGCACTACTACCATCCTTGCAGAAAAAGCTAGAAGTATTTTTAATAAACACACAGATAGGAGGGAGTTGAAGAGAGGGAGCACTGCTTCCAGGGCAGTCTTTAGGTTTCTGTGGAGCAGAATATAGCAGGAGGCAAGAGCAGATGCATGTGCAGCATCTATGTCTTCATGTCTTTCAAGGACACTTGCATCATCCTAGTTTGTTTACGTTCTGCTTTGCTTACTGTTCTTGTATCAAGTAAAGAAGCACATATAAGGTCCAGTTCTGCTACCCATTATTATAGGAGTAGAAATAAAAGGGCTTACGCACATGCTGAATACTCCTCTGTGTGTCCTCCTGGGCCAGCCAGTGGATTCTCCCTATATCCCCACGAGCTACCTGAACCATTATCCTTATTTTGCAGGCGTGGGGACTGGGATATGGGTAGGCTCTTGCTAACTGCAGCTTGTTCTTCAGAAGTGCTAGACTCTGGACTCTGAAATTTTGATGAAACCTTTGAAAACTTCCCTCGTTCGTGTGGATGGGTAACTCTAGGCAGCCGTGTTTGAAGGTAGGGAATGTGGGGGAAGAAGCAACCAACAGCCTTGTTCTGAATATTTTTTTCCATGCGGCACATCATTTACAGGTCTGAGAATAGAAACTGGAAGACTTTTGGTTTCCAGACTTTTATCTCTGTTCTTCAGCTCTCCATGGGTTGCCCACAGGTCAATTCTGTCCTGCCTTGGTGTTATTTTTCACCTTCAAATAACATTAAAAAGTGGTTTGACCATCTGGCTCCCCAATAAGTACCAGTAGTATAATCTGATCTCCTGTTGTCAAGAAGCTGAATAGGCCTGTCCTAGAGTTTTCTGCTGAGCAGTTTGGCATTGTGATTGAGCGGGCAACGCAAATTAGCACCTTAAATTTAGAATTTATAAAAATGATCTGTCAAGGACACAAAAAGACAATTAGTGATTAAAAATAAAGAAGTGCGACTGCAAAAGTTGTCTTGGCAGTTCAGTTGTCTACATGAAGTTTGCAAGCAGAAAATGTTTGCTGGTGGGCAGGAAATTTGCAATGAGAATAACCACCAAGCTGCATCTACAAAGGAGTTTCTTAAATTCCATCTTGTTGTCCTTTTTTTTTTTCTTTTTTCCCAGGGATTATATATCTTAACTTGTGTGCTTTTTTCTCTATCTGATGCTATCAGAAAAGACTCTTCCATGCATTATTTCTGAAGTACAGTTATCTATGTATAATTTTTCAGAGCTATTCTCGTCTCAACCCTGGGGCAGAAAAGTCAGCATGTGATTTTTGCTTAGGACAGAGGATAATGTGTGTCACAGAGATGCTGCAGTTGTGCTCAGACTAGGGATGTATTCCGTAGGATGACCTTGTCTCATTGTATCTGTCACACGGAGGGCTACAACATTATTTGTTCTTCAATACACTGTATTTTGTTGTTACTTTAGGTGAGATTTGCAAATTATCCTCCAGCTATACAGGCTTTACTAAACCAGTATCTGTCTCTTAAATGCACACTGATAAACCTCCTATCCTCCATGGACAGCAGTGCATAATGCAGAATTTAGCTGTATATTGTTTAGTGATGCAGAGGGTTTCACCTCATAGCAACCCCCCCCCCCCCCAATTTTTCCTTAGATTGGGGGAAGTGATTTCCGTGTGTGATACTCACAAGTAGCAACTATGACACAGTTAAAAAAATTCTGGAATTAGACTGAACTGTCAACATGTTTCTCACATTTCTGTTTTCTTGAGAAATCACAGACCATCAAATTACGGTGATATGCAAAATATGCCCTGTAGATTTTTTTCCATATCCAGAGGGCCTGGATTTATGTATATCTTATTGTTGAAGCCAGTAAGTCTAGGTGAAAAGAGCATTTCTGTAATGTTGTAATTTTTGCATTTTATTGAAATTGCGCTCCCTAAAATTGTAGCTTTAATTAAAATTATTATTATTCCTATCCTTCATATGTTGAAGGTAGATATAAACACTGAAATATAGGGTCTTGAAATACTCTCTCACAGCTGTGCCCTTGAATACTTACTTTTTTATTTTATGCTTCTTATGTAATGTTCTTCCTATTACTTTTTAGAAACTTTTATGGTTGTTATGAATATTCTACACCCGTTGTAGCCAAATTATATATCACTGTCTTCTTCGGATAAACTAATTTTCTCTTCCTGGACCTCTTATGTTTTAGCAGGTAAGAAAGTAAGATGAAGTTCTTCTCACCTAGGTCCCTTATTTTCTTTTTCCTTTTTTTTCCCTACCACAATCACTCTTTTCTCTTTGGGGACTGTAATTAGTTCCACAAACCTTCACAAAGACCCCTTATGCTACAGCCTTGTAGCCTTATCTTCATGCCAGGGAAGGAGACGACTTGCTGTCAATGAGCTTGAGTGCATTTTCACCTTTGAGTCACTGTTTGATTTGACTTCAAATGAAATCAATGTTCACATCTTCCTCTCCAGGATGGTTTGAGTCTTTCTCTCTCCCATGTTCCTAATGGGCTTGTTAGAAGGTTGTCCCATAATGTTAGTTTATTCAGAATGTAATGGGTCCATTTCGATTTCTTTTTCCACAAAGTATTTTCTTTGTTCTGTGTAACTCCTTGATTATTATCAAATAAGGATAGTTAACGCCTAAAATCCAGTGTAGACATTAGCTTATTAACTTCAAATCTCTTCATCAGCCACTTTGTGTTACTCCATGTTTGCAACTCATTTAGTCATAATGATCTGACATTCATGTTAAAGATCCAAAATTTGGTTGCCAGTTGCATTTGTCTGGAGACCTGAATTGTTTTCTGAAGAATGAAAGTCACTTACGCTTTCCCAGTTCTAGTGTGGATGTTTTCCTCGCTGGCACCGGTCCACCCCAGTGTCCTTTTGAGGAAAGTGATTCTCTTGGCCCCTTCAGTGTGTGCTGAATTCACCTCCAAATGGTCTGCCCTGTCACCTACCCTTCTGTATTCTCTCTTTTATTCTCTCTTGTATTATCTCTTTTCCTTTTTTTCTCTTCCAACCATCTTTTTTAGTTTCCTCTTCCAATTTGTCTTAATTTCATTTTTGTAGTATTTGGGTGTTGAGGTAAATACTGTCTGATTTTGTAGTTGTTGTGGAGGTGTCCAGTGTACTCTCATTTCTAATCAACCCTGTTTTCATCCCGTAAAAATACTGGCAGAAACAACAAAGCAAAAGAAAACTAGATGATCTTACCCCTTATCTCAAGTGAGCTTGAAGGAGGGCTAATCTGAACTTGCTCATGTCAAGATCTGAGATTTCCACACACTTAATTATCCTTCTGGAGCTCCATAATGTCCTGTTATTTTCCAGGTGATGTTCTTTGCAATCCTATCAACAGCTCTTTCCAGTGTCTACAAAGCATATGTGCAACGAACTCTCTGAATGCTCTGAGACTGCTCTCACATAATGGCACAGCCATAGGCAATTTTTGCTTCTCAAAATCAGCTTGCTCTTTTCCAAGCTGAATGTTTGTTGCTTCTTTCAAGTTCCGTAACAGCATTCCTGCTAGGATTTTGCTTGGTATAGAAAAGAATACTTTGCCTGTTGGTTGGAGTTTCCTTAGAAAGAGACCATCTTCCTCTCTCCAAGACTACATGAAGGAATTCATACTTGGCTTCAGTAGAATTTGCACCTCTTACGTTTACCGCCTCAGCTCCTATTCCATGCATTTAATTAATGTTTCCATTTTTATGGCCATATAATCTATCTGAGGACTGCATTGATTTCAGAATGAGCAGCCAATTACAAAATGGTGAGTTCTTCTTGAGTTAAAAGTTGATTAAGATAAGTGGGAAAATTGATATTTCATACAGCTATATTTTTCAAGCTCTCTGCAAACTCAGGCAGATGTTCCTGAATCAATTCATTCTTTTTTTCTTGACTTTTCTTTGTATTTTACCCTTCCTGGTAAAAATTAGGTCAACAGTAGCTCTCCATGAACTGCCTGTGCCTCTTCTCCTTCCCTCCCTTAGACTGAGATTTTCTGTCTTCAGGTAATCTGGGTAGAGAGAGCTTCAATTGTGTCTATAATGCTAGTGCTTAGACTGTGGCCTTTAAAGAGTAACATAAATCCATTACTGCACAATTCTAGGAGCAAGGGAGGAGATGTGAGATTAAGAAAAAAAGAGGTGGCATTTTGACTTGCCTCTGCTTTCCAAAAGGACAGAATGATCCCCTTTATAATGGCTCCAAATATTGACAGTCAACTGTACTCATGTCTTATAACCTGAGGTGATAAATGGCTGTTGGATAGGAAGCAAAATGCTTACACTTTCAGCTGTTCCAGCACTTGTTATGATGCTGGGAGATATCAGAAGGTCTCAGCTTGACACCTGTTATATTTTATGGAAGATCTGAACAATTAATTTACCATTTTCAATCATCCTCTTGCCCAAAGCAAACAAGGAAACAACCATCAAACCCATGCTGAAGACTTGCATTTTCTAGTATTGTTTCCTTGTTAGGAGCTACAGCTTATGTTGATCTTGCAGCATTCTCTACCCCTCCTTTCACCTCCTATAAGAATAGGGAATTCTTCATTTATTGAACCTTACATTATTGTTCATGCTCTAAGCATGAAGCTTCATGCTGCTGTTACTGCCTCGGCTAACAGATGTGTTCCCTGTGGCGCAGGCAAAGGCGTTCCTCATCCAAACAGAACGGCTCCTGTTGAGATGCCCAAGAACCTTCTTCTTCCCTGTCCCCCAATATCTAAGGAAAGCCTGGGCCAAGAGTCTGATGTTTATCCTGGTGGAAATACAAACTAATTCCACTGAGGTAAAAGCAGAATAAATCAAACCCAAGGACTGCGATTTGCTCTGCCTTTTGCACAGCTCTGTGAAACTGGCAATGTTTTAGCAGATCACCTGCAGCTGCTCTTGCAAAGCAAAATCACAGCAGCAGCCACCAACTGAGACTGTCACCTCGGTTGAAGAGGCAGTGCTTATTATTGTGGCAAACAGAGCTTAAGGGTCCCTGATCTCTACTAGGGAGCAGGTTTTAACAGCAATCTTAAATTATATCAGAGCATCAGACTTAGAGTGGAACTCAGCTTTGGCTTGCTTTGAAAATCAAAGGGAGCCAAATGCAGTTCGCTGCTTCATTTTACTTAGAGGATGAAGTATTGCAAATTTTGGACTAGTCACTGTGGTTCTGGGAAAACCTGGGTGGTGGCATCTCCAAAAAAATGTAAAAACACAGATAGTTCCCAGTTTGTGACTGGTGAGTTGCACAGGAGGTTATAACATAACTTGCACAAACTGAATCTTTATAAGAGGACTGGAATAATAATTGATGAATCAACATTGGACACATTTTGTAATTTTGGGAGGCACCTGTTTATAATGTCAGCCACACACCCTATGTTTGACTATATTCTGAATGAAAACACAGCAGAATATTAGCATCATGAACCTGAACAAAATAAATCTAAAAAGTTCAGCCAAAGCTCTGACCTTGAAATAAAAAAGCCTTGGAAGTAGCTGTTGCCTTTTCTGACTGAAGCTTTGTCTTTAAAGCTTTCCTAATCTTGTTGGGGCTGAGCAATTCAGCACCAAAACTCCAGTGAGATCCATAAACTAAGAGCTCACTTTCTCCTTCAACTCACCAGAAAACTGACTTAAGCATCAACCAAAAAGTCAATAGCTTTATCACCTACTTAGTGAGCTGAATCAGGAGGGTCCAAAAAGCATCACTGAATAACCAAATGTTGGTGGAGGGGCCGAGCCTGGAGTGGAGACCAGGAGGAGCAAGCAGAAACAGGTCTTTCAGTGGCAGCAACCACTGACTGCTCAGCTGAAATGCCAGACCACAGTGTCACGCTTTCTCTCTGCCCTTGGGGAGATGCTGCTCTTTCCTGCAGATACAACACTGCCTTGTCATAGATTCAGCGACATGTCGGTGGGTTGGGGCCTGGGAAGTCTCTTTCCCACATACTGCTTGGAGCTGGGCTCTCGCCAGCACTAGATTAGCTCACCCACAGCTCTGCCTAGCTGAGGCCTGAAACCTCCAAGGATGGAGGCTCCGCAGCCTCTCTGGGCACCCTAGCCTAGGGCTGCACTTCCCTCCTGGTGAAAAAGTTTCTCTAATGCCGTATCTGACCTTCTCAAGCCACAGTCTGTGGCTGTTTCCCCTTGGTTTGGCTGCATCTGCTGAGAAGAGCTTGGCTCAGCTATCATCATATCTGCACTGCAGGTAGCTGTGGGATGCTCACCTCCTCTTTTGCCAGTGAGCCCAGCCTGTCCTTGCAGGTTGTGTTTTAATGACTTCGATAGCTCTCCAGTTTAGACCCCCCTCCTCATGATATCTTCTTGATAGTTTCTTGATATCCCTCTTGAACTGTGTGTGTGTGTGGGGCAAAGCTGGGCACAGCATTCCTAATATGCCCGAATAGTCCTGAGGAGCCAGTCAGTGCCACAAACTGGACTGCAATGCAGAGGTCCCTGACCTAACACTGACCCAGCCTGGTGCACCCACACCGGGCAGTGCTGGGCCAGGCAGAAATACCAGCTTTGCTCTTAAAGGCTGTAGAGCTGTGCTAGTACTGTACTGTGCCTGAGCTAACAAGCTCTGCAGGCTTTCCTGGTCCAAAGCTGGCTCAGTCAGCAGCAACCACGACTGTTCAGAGCTGCCTCACAATGCACTGTTATGCAGTGCAGACATGTCCTATCTCTTTTACTAAAATTAGTCCCCAGTGACTCTGATAAACCAACTCCCTTTCATGTCATAAAATACAATTATTGAACCCCGATCCTGTTCTTTGTTCCCTCTTGTCTTTAAAGCGTTGGATTAGGACATCACATACAGTTATTTGCGTGTACCGAAACGTGGAGCTCTGCTGGAAATACTTGGTTCACATGACTAGCTCTGCACTCTCTGCAGAGCAGGTTGCAGCAGAATGCATTCTTCCCAGCTACTTGAGAGCAAAGTGACCTTCATTAGTTCAATCCTTTTTTTGAAAACAAAAACATCCACTTGGAATGTTAATTAATCTGCAGTTAGCAGGCTATCAGGCTTGGTTTTAATTTGGGTTAATGACAACACATATTTGAGGAGAAGCAGTGAAAGAAGAGTCCATATTTACCGTGGAAACTGGACCAGTGGAGTTTCAGGGGAATTTTTCCCATTATATCTCACATGGGTTGGTTTTACTGGAGTTTTTAAACAGACTGGCCTGTCTGAATTGTGTAGAAAGGAAGCCGAAAAGCAAAATACAAAGAGATCAAAACGTAGCTTTCCTTTATGTGACATTTACTGCTTTAGTGCTATGGAAGGTTGGTCACTCCACTTTGCAGGTGGTGGGGAGGCAGTTGCTGTGAGCCTGGGAGTCCAGCACCACTTCCGCCAGTCACTGGCTTGGCCTTGCCCTGCGAGGAGGTGGGCAATGCTCCTGCTCTCCAAACCTGCTTGGGTGAAACAAGCTTATCCCTGCGCGGGGGGACCTGAGGCTACAACCCGGGCAACAACCCAGCAGCACGAAGTGGTCCTCAACACCAAACCCTCAGAGGCGGGCGCTGCCCGAGGTGATGGAGAAGCGTGGAGACAGCTTTGGCAGCTCCTGTGCTGGGGCGTCTCTGGGTCTGGGGGTGCAGGGAAGGGCTGGGCAGGCTTGGAGACGGGCTTTACCTGAGGCCTCTGGCAGGATGGGGGCACCCTTTGCTTCCCCTTCTCTTTTTGCAGCCAAAAATACCTACTAACCCTGATGATTTGGCCCTAAAAGTCAAACATTAAGACAGCTGCCAGGCATAACAGTCTGGCAGACACTGGGTCTTGTCTAGTGCATCAGGTCTGATTTTCTTTGACTGCTGCTGCAGTGAGTAAGCGAAAGTGGAGCTTCTGACCCCGGGAAAGACAACGGTGTGAGTCAGTGCTCGGCCAAGCAAGCTGAGCTATTATGCTATGTGCATTTTCAGCTTTCTCACATCCTTCCCAGAGACATTTTTCTCTTTTGTAATTCCTTATGTTCTAACCCAGACAGCAAAAGAAAGATATTCAGTGGATGTCACTGCTTCTAAATGGGTAAGGCTTAGCTTTCTTCAAGCAGCGTGAGTGAGCTCAGCCTCTGTTTGATTTTGTTGATTAGGCTAGGGACTGTCACAATTTTATGTCTCAGACAGCACTGACCACCCGATCAGGCTTTAGCAAATAAAATACCACAAATACATGCTTAAAAATGTGAACATAATACTCATGAAGGACTATTAATGTGTGCAGAAACTATGCAGGCTGCAAATACACCTTCATCCTGACCTACAACATTCCTGTTACTTTAGTCCTAATGGAGACTGCCAATTATGGTTTTATGATACAGATTAAGGGTGAGGGCCTGTTGCTGTTTATGCCAATCAGAGCACTGCTGTTAAATTCAGCGGGGCCAGAATTTCTTTTTGTGTCTGAAAAAAGAGAAGCTGCACAAGTTACTTTACCAAATAATTCCATTATAAATATACTCAAAGGTCACCCTATTATTTGGAGCTGGTGCATACGGGTTTTTTTTGAACTTGACATACTATATCAGAAAGCACAAATGACAGATGTGAAAAAACTTCTTGTGACATCGTGCAACAACTAGGATTATTTCTTACTGGAATTTTTTACATTTTAAACCTTCTAAAATGAAAAGCTTCCATCTCAGAGTCCTCATCAGTAGAGTCCTCATTTACTGAGAGTGGAAAAACAACAGTAGCCAAACTCTTCAATGGGAAAATTTCAGCTCAACAAGACAGTTCAGGAGGAGAGCCCTGTGTGGAAAATATCTTTTGGATATGTAACATGTGGAGAATATTTAAGTTGGCCATTTTCATTAACACTGGAATCTAATCTCATGGAAGCCCACATGTACTGTTCTCATTTTACGTACTTTTTTCTTCCATGGGGGCAAACAAGATGAGGAAACTCAAAAGATGAATTTTCTCCGCTGTTTTTATGGGATCTTGGGAGTCCCTGCAACACAGTAGACTTTGAAGGTCAGAGTCGCAACATATTAAATTGTTTTGTCATTCTTCTTATGGCAGATCAGAGTGACCAAATTTGCTAGTTACTGTCTGCCTGCTGTGATCACTGCTGAGCGATGTGCTTTAAAACATGCGGAAACAGGAGGCAGTATTTCCCCCCCCCTCACCTGCTGAATGTGGCATTGCTGCAGGAAGGTCGTGTCCTACTTTGGTGCCATTTCAGGTGCAAAGAAGGAGGAGAAGGGAGGTGAAACCTGCACCACCTTTCTTCAGGAAAAATATGTTTCCTCTTCTAGTCCTGCAGGCAGCAAGTGGCAGCCTACAGGCAGCCCTCTCTGCCTGCTGCAGCCGCCTCCTGGATCACGGGCACTGGCATGGACATCACTCCATCCTGTCTCCATTCCCAACTTCCTGGAGGTTTCTGGACTCATCTCTAAGCCTAACTTGGGCTGACGTTTGTATTTTCAGTTATGCCGTGTGTGCAGTGCTGCAAACAATTCTTTCCATACAACTCCATTCTGAGCTTGTTTTTTCTTCTTATATTTTTCCATTTGACAGTATCTTTTGAGCTTTGGATTACACGTACACGACCATCATGTTTTAGCTGTAGCCACCAGCTAGATGAATAGAAACATGAACATTTGGGGTGAGGGTTCCCCCTGCCTCATCCCGATATGACCCAGAAGATCTTTCCTGAATCTTATAGCACTATGAAGTATCTCGCAGAAGAATAACACTGTGATTTTCTCGAAGCTATTCACTCCTTTTAGATGCAATGTTCCTTGTACGTTACCTATTGCCATATCACAAAAAGGAAAGTGTATGCTCTAAGGAAAAGCAGCCGCAAGTCATTGTTTCTAAGAACACCACACTTGCAAATTCCTAGAACACTTTTGCTCTTTGTAAGTAAAGTGGGAACGTTGTTTTGCTAGACAGAGTATGTGAATGACAGCCTGGTGCCCATCTACTCAAGTCCTCTGGAATGCGAGTAGATTTCCAGCATGAGGCTGAACACTTCTGTTTGTTAACTTAGTGGAAACCACTTGGCATAGGAACAGGTCAGAATCATGATGCAGGCGTTTGAAATTAATACAAAGCACTCCCGCTGGCTGGGGACCCAGCTGCTGAAAGGAGCCCTGAAACCTAACCCTGCTTTTTTTCAGGTTTTCTTCACTAGAAAAGGTTCTAGAAAGTCAGTGCTGCTGATTTTTCATTTCTGCTCTGTCAAAACTGATCCTGAAAGTTATCTGCCCTGATCTACCAAAATATTTCTAGCCTGGACAGGTTATGCAACGCTGAGCCTCAAAATGTAGGAGATATCTAATTAATCAAAATAATTTCTCAACATTTTTGCCCTGTTGAATTGTGTCAAGTACCAACAATTTCCTGGAATTTAGACAGATGAATATTCAGAAAGCTTCTGTGCTTCCTCTCTTTGCAAAATCTAAGTGGCTCCTCTGAGAACCTGTCTATGTGCACATGGCCACTGTGCAGGGCTGGGAGGAGTAAAAGAAAACTCTCTGCTATTGATTTGACATTTCCAGCTTTCTTCAGGTTCACAGTAATCTGGTTTTCTTTTGGTGTTTTGCTGAGGTAGGGACACAGCAGGCTAGAAATCTCCTCCCTTTTGGTTTTATGAAATATTAATTTTTATAATGATAGAAATGAACAGCACATAGAAATCTATTTTAGCTTGTTACCTTAAGAACTTCTAAATTTTTTTAATTTTAAAGTAGAGCTACTCCCAGCTTCCTTTATGCTCTCAACTCCCACTTTCAGCTTAACCGGACTTTAGATGCTGCAGCCGCTACTAGAGTTGATGACTAACAATGATGCTTCTAGCTGAGAATCTGAGAACGTCGTGTTTAAAATTTCTTGAGAGCTGAAGCTTGGAAGGGAAAGTATGATGGTGCTGGAACAGTGTTAGTTTACAATCTGGTAGTTGATGACCTGCTGGCCAAAGTGAATCCGTTTTTTCCTTTAAAGAAAATAATTTTGGCATGCTTATAGCCGAACAGAGATCTTCAATATTTTCCATGATCTGAACTTTTGCTTTACTCTTCAAATAAAAAAGGATGTAATTCTGTAAGTTTTTAGGCAGTCAATAGGATTTTATGTGAGCTTCAGTATTATGAATCACAAAGCTTTTCTGTGTATAATTCGGCTACAGATAAGTGTTACAGATGAATTTTTATTTTTTTAACTAGATCTAAAAATAACTTCATACACAAGTGAATTGATTTTATTATAATTTGTGAAAGAAAGAGAAACTAGATGTAGGAATGGCATTCTGGTGGGGCTGGTGAGATGAGAAATTAAGGTTACAGAACTAAGAAAATTATCTATGCCTTTCTTCTTCTCACTGTCTTACTGTCTGGCTGATTGAGGCTGGGGAATTGGAATAAAATGAGGAACCTGTCAATCTGCACAATGTCCTATACTTGACATTGGTTAGGACTGAAGAAGGTTACATGCACTGCTGAATGAGCTGAGTGGGATAATAAAGGGCATGAACATATCACCATTTAAAATCCTGCTTTTCTCCACAAATGGGATTTAGAATAGCTGTGGGCTATTCTTGCCCAGTTTCTTGCCCTGCTGACATATTTGCCGAGTCAGCTAGAAGCTACTTCTGTGGCTTATATACGTTTTTTCTGAGTGCTACCTACAGGACCAAGGCAAGAAATGTTCTCGGGGGGAGTCCCACTGCCGTCAGCATCAGCGGTGGGTTTGGACAACCCCTGCGGCTGAAAGGGCTCCCTTGGTACCCTTTGGGCACGCTTTGCCCTATCTCCCCAGCCCTCTTTTGTAAACAATCACAGAAAGGAGCCTAAGATCAGTATGTGCTCCTGTGGCCTCAGTTCAGCCTGGTGCTATACGTCATTCCCGTCTTGCTTATGTGCTGAACTGTCAGTGCAAGCAGTAGGTTGCCCTTATATTTAGAAAGCAACATATTAGCTGAGTGGCAGTTTGTCTGGCACGTGGTTTGCTATCTTTCTTTGTCTGGCTTTGTATAATTTAATTTTAGGAGGCAGTAATTTCCACCTTCCAAGGAACATTTAGGTAACGTTTCCTCCAAGTCCCATTTGTCAAGGGTTTTTATCAAAGAAAAGGGTTCTGCGTGTTGTGCACAGCTTGCCCAGTACAAGGCTCCTTCCTCTGCTTCTAAAAATGTGAGATTTACTCCGAGGCAGCTGATGCAGCATCCATCATCTGGGGCTGTACCCAGCCACGGTAACGCTGCGCCCTTTGTCATAAATACTGAAATAGTTAGAACTTTATTAGGCAAACGCAGCCAAAAAAGCCGGAGAAACAGAGACTAGCAAAGCAGATTTTTTTCGCAGGTAGTCTTGGGAGAAGCCTTGCTGGTGCTGGTGGGTGTAACAAGGTATAATTCGAGCTTTAGGGGAGCACTGACTGCCTCTCGCCTCAGAGCTGGGTTAAGCAGCGGGAGCCGCAGCCGGGGCCGAGCCGCCTGGTCCCGGAGCGGCGCTGCGGGCTGCACGGGCAGCGCGGCTGGGCAAACCCGCCGGCCGCAACGCCGCGTACGGGAAAAGGGGCAGGAGCCGGAGGGGAGCATGCGGAGAGGGAGGCGAGGAGCCGCAGGGCGCGGGGAGAGGCCTGGGAAAGAGGCAGCCGTGGGGCATCGCGGGGCGGGAAGCGCACCGGGGCGGCGAGCCGAGGAGCCGTCTCCCGATGCCCGAGTCCTGCCGTGTTCGGGGAGCGGGGCGCTAGGCACAGCCTTGTAATAAACAGGATTACAGCGGAAAATAAAATAAGCTCCTGTTTGCATTGTTTTTCTCTTCGCAATGGAAACAACATGTAGGACACTGAAATTTGGCTGCTTGCTCAAGTCAAAAGGAGGTTGGCTACTAAAGAGCAGTGGAAGGAAAGTGGATATCCATAGATGGCAAGTTCTTTAGAAAAAAGACATGAAGCAGAAATACTTGATGAAATTACAGCAGAGGAAACACAAGGGTGAAGGTGTATTTTTTCCAGGACCTGCTAAGCATAAAGTAAAATTGAAAATTATGCTGGTATCAGTTGTACGCAAAGGAGGGCTAGGACCCAGCTAGTGATACAGAATATTCCAGTTAGGCAATTTTCCAATCAGAGGAACAATTACTGTGGAGACATTTGTGAGCCTGCAATAACAAATGGCATTCTCCTTCATAAGATAATCAGTTTAGCTTTTAATCAGAGCGTATTCACTTCTAAAATTAAGCGTGTGCCCTGTTGCAGCGAGGTCTGGGCTGCCCATCCTGCTCTCTGCTGGGTCCTGCCTGATTCCCCAGGAGCCAGGAAAGCAGAGCAGAGAGCTGTGGCGTGGCGTGGGGATGCGCTGGACCACCGGCCTCGCGCAGAAAGGTGCTAGCAGGCAGCAGGCAGCAGCGCCAAACATTTTTTCTCAGCCCTTAATAAAACTGTTAGATTCCTTTTACAGCTGTGCAGTGCTGGAGAAGCTGGAGGCTTGCATGGATTTACATGAGGGCAGAGCATGTCCCAGGGCGTATGGGAGGGGGAACTGTTAGCATGCTTGTACAAAGAATACGACCAGAGACAGCTGGCAACCTATTTCTGGTACTCACCACTTCAGTTTCTCAGATGACATCTGAAAGCATCTACCACCATTTAATTCTGATTAGTACACACTAGATACTTTTTGTCATTTTCATGAAGTGCAAATTCTGCATCTTTGTTACACATTAGGAAAAAAATCATCAGCGAAGATACCCACCCAACTGTTTTCTCCAGACATGTAATTCCCATTGCTATGTGCTTTGGTTTACATGCAGCCATTGCTGCCTTTAAATAGACAGTGTAAAGATTACTCCACCCTCCCCTTTCTTTGTCTCTGTGCTCTAAACATAAAGGAGTGAAGAATGAGCCAAAAAGTGCCTCTGATGCCACAGTATATAAAGGATCTGCGGCAGCAGTCAATAAACTAAAAAATCTTGAATGCTATGATTAAAAGTAGTATAATAAGGGATGTATATATAATAAGGGATGTCTGGAGTTTACCAATAGATGATCCAGGGGAAAAAATAGGAGGGAGGTGGCTTACTACTGCCTGCTTTAGGCTATGTCAGGCTTCAGACTAAGATGCAATTCAGACCGCTTCGGGCAGGAACCTCTGGGGCATGCTCAAAGTGATATGGAGACTGTTTTGGGGTACGGCCCTGCTTTTGAGGGAAGGATGGCAAATCTGCTCTCTGACAGCCCTCTGGGAAGGAGACACTGGGCTGGTGGCTGCTCTCCTCAGGGATTTTAACCTGCAGTGACGTGGAGGAGGCAGCTCGTGCTGGCAATGAAAGGTCACATCACCATTTGGGGAAGGAAAGAGAACTGGAAAGTCCCCTAGAGAAGGGGAGGATAATGTTCAGGGGAACAACGTGGCCTTGGTTGTGAGCTCAGTGGCAGTAGCTATCTGAAAAGGGACCTAATGTACAACCAAAGCGTGAAGGCTATCTGGCTCTCAGAGGTGGATAGCTTTTCTATCTGCCTTTCAGTCCTCTTTGTGAGGATGGTGCTCCCTCCGCTTCTGCTTCTTTCATTTTAGGCTTTCGCTTTAGGCTTTCCCTAAATTCAGCTTTCGACTTGGAAAAGGGTGAGGAAAAATTCGGTTCAATTCAAAGGCGAGCTTATGAAAGAAAGGACTGGAGCAAATCTGTTAAATTTCCAGATCTAGCTGGAGTTTTCCATTTTTCGGCAGTTTCCTATATGGAGCCTGTCTTGAAGCTGAAGTCTTCTCATCTGGAGAACAAAGATGAGAACAAATGGGACAGCGTGACACAGTCATCCTGCCTTGAAGAGGGACCCCTGGGTAGGGTGGTGTTTCATAAGGTAAAAATATATTTATATCTCTCAAACAAAATCTCCTGATCTGAGTTTCTTTTTAAATTTTGATGAATATTTTTGGCCCCTGACTAAAAAAAAAAATTGGATATGAGTTTTTCTTACAGGACAGAAGAAGGAAGAAAAGAATTTCCATTCTGATTGGTAGGAAAAAAGGTTTTAAAAACACAAAAGGCACTCTGGAGAAAGGCAAAAAGAAAAGCAAACTGACCTCCTGCCTACCAAGATTTCCTCCTACCTCCATCCTCCGTGTTCAAACATGGCAGCAATGAAAATACAGCCCATGCTCTAGGAATGAAAGATTGCAGCAGCTTCAGGCACTCCGCAGGAGCTCAGCTTTGCTGCAGCACCCAGCGGGGCTGCCTGAGGGCTGCTCCAGAGGACGTCGGAGCCCTGTGTGGTGCCGTGCTGCCCTCCCAGACACATGTGTAATGAGTTCTTCTGTCTTCTGTGGCAACAGATGCTTTGAGTCTGCAGGTCCTCAGCTTGGTCCCTCATGTGTCAGTAGGATGGGTGGGACTGCGTGGATGGAGACTCACCAGCGCTCTCCAGGGGGACCTCCTGGCTGCTGGTGGTCCCTGCAGATCCCTGCACCTGCGTGGGGACTACGCAGGTGTAATCCCTAGCAGTTTTCTGAAGAGGCAGCTCAGAAATCTCACACCTCTGCATTTCAGTCACTTGGGACATTTTCCAAGTAACACGTCACATTTCAGACTTGTCACATTTCAGACTTGGGGCAAGTTTGACTGGCGGATGGCTGGTCCCGTGCCTCGTTCCTGGTAACGTCAGTCATCCTCTCCTGCTGCCAGCGAGCCCGTGAGGTGCCTGGGCCAGTGGGGAGCGCGGTGCCGGTCGGTCAGGCTGTTGTGAAATGCAATCATCTCAGCTCCTCTCCCACGGACACGCTTTTCCCCACCTGTTCCTGGATTTTTCACTGCTGGAATGCCGGCAATGTGCTGGGGCTTAGTGGGGGAAAGTCCCGGCTCCACAAGAGCATTGCAACACTCCTGGTGCTGCTACTGAAAGGGTGCTATTTTCCTTCTTCCTTGTTTTTTAGCAAAAAATGAGGGAAACTATGAAACACACCTCAGCCGACAATGCAGTATGAGCGCTGCATATCCAGGCCAGTATGATTTCGGCTGAAGACTGCCGCGTGGGCAGCAGGGTGGCCGGCAGAGTGGGGAGCTCTGCCAGGAGGTGGCTGCTCTCGGCCTTGCCACGGTGCTGGCGGGCGAAAGGCAGCGCGAGGGTGCCGAGACCCCGGGCCTCTCTGCTGAGAACTGCCATGATTTTTGCTGGGGAATAAGTCGGCTCCAGGTCCTGGCAGGTGCCCAGTGCTGTGTGTGCTGGTTTCAGCCTCTCAGAGGCAAAAACATGACATAAAGCTTTGCTGAGCCATCGCTGTCTTTTGCATTACGGGGCTCTGCAGGGCACTTCTGCAGTGTTAGCACCCACCCTGTGTTTAAGCTCCAGACTGCGTACGCACTACACACGACGTATATCTTCTGTTGGTTTGGAGTCCAGCCACATAGTTATTTTTGCACAATCTCCATCTCATTTCAAAGCAAACTCCCATTTTTGTGCTGAAAGGGTAGAGGATCAGCAATGCCGCTTCTCCCTGGGAAGGGAGAGGGCCCGGCAGCGAGCTCACCGAGCCTCCAGACCCGGCTGCCAAAGGAGGCATCAGCAGCCTGGCTGCTTCAAAGTTTTAGAGTTATTCTGGGGGAAAAAAAGGCAGAAAGCGTACCATAAGAATAATCCTGGATCAGGAGGGAGGTGAACCACCTGACCCCAGCAGGTGCTTTCTGTCTAGCTTTTGTGGAAGGAGGGTGGTGGTGTGTTGAGGACAATACTAATTAAGACTCTGAGGACAAGTTAGGAAAACAACCACTGAGTTTAATAAGACTTGAGTGACCGGCTGCCCACAGGCAGCGTCCCCTCCCGAGCTCCCTAGCCCTCGAGCGGTGACCCATGCGCTGGCGGCGGTGTGGCCTCTTCTGCCGCAGGAGCTTGCTATTTCTGGTGACGTCTCAGACCTCCTTTAACCCCATGGAGCAGGCCGGGGTTTGTAAAACATGTCCCCTCGTGTGTGTTGCTGAAGCAAAACACAGCATTACATTTCCCTCTGTGTCCTGATGAGGCCAGCAGGCTTACTTTCCTGTAAGCAAATTTTCCATCTTTCACCCTAGCCCAGCAAATATAAATCCTTGAAACAACTCCCAGACTTCAGTGAAGTTGAAAGTCAAAAGGAAAAACAGAAATTTTGCTGCTAACCTATACTTTTCTAATAATACAAAACAATATTCCAGAATCAAACCTGTCCTACCCCTGTTTGAACCCTGGAAAAAAAACCCTGGTTCTCCATTCCAGCCTGCGTTCTACAACCTGCTCCATATCTAATCTTTCTATATTGCATAAGGTGTTTGCTAACATCCAAAGTATCTTTCACTGTTTTGAATACTCTTATCAAAATCTTGGAGGCAGCTTGGTCTAAGCAGTAAGTCTTGTTAGGCAAACGAACACTTTTTCATATTAAGTTGTACTTAATAACTGACCAAAAATTCACCATCTCCTATTAATAAAATGCTGAGCTGGAACCATCTCTGGCTTTTTGAACACACCTTCTGAATATTTACATCTGGAGAGTACACAGTGTTTACAAGAACTCGTGTTTATTTATCCAAGAACACTTTCACAGAAAAGCTTCTTTATGACTAGCTGTACATTTTCCTTGGCCAGTTTATTGACCTTTAGCAATGCATGGTTATTTGTTTGGTAAAAATGATAGCATTAATCTTAACCTGCCACGTGTAACCCATCTTGGTAACAACTTTATTTAAAAAAAAAAATATTGTGGGTGGCAGCAATGCCCCTTGGGTGCTGGGGGCAGGGTTTGGATCCAGGGCCAGACAGTAATGAGCAAATATCATTGCTCTCTGCTGACACTTGTTAAGTGGCTGGAGTGAGACGGGCTTGTGCTCTGTGTCCACGGGCTAGCACATCCCTGGTGATCCTGCCGGCCAGCATTTTAGCTGGCGCCTCCAGGCTCTGCGGGTGCTGGTCACCGGTCCCCCGGGTTGGGCCTGAGGGGGGCTCAGCCCTGGCCGTGGGGCCGCCGGGCTGTGCCGTGTGCCGGCAGCCTGGGACACACGCACCACTGCTGCCTCTTCCGTGGTTAACTGGATGGCTTTCAACCTCCTTGCTACCTACTCTGGCATTTCCTCAGAACTAAGTATATTTATCCAAGGGCACTTCCGCAGAAAAGCTCCTTTATGCTGTGCTATATATTTTCCCTGCCAGCATCCTGACCTTTAGCACTCACCCGCTGTTTCTGCCTCAAAAGTTCATTTCAGAAGAGTCCCTCCAAAGCTGCCCAGAGGCCAGCTGGCACCGAGCCGCCAGCTCTCCAGGGACGGCTGTGGGGTACCGGCCTGCCGAGGACCACCACGTGAAGAGGTGCACTTCCACGAATTGCATCTCACAGTGCCAGATGCTGCAGGTCTTCCAGCTCTGCAACCACTTCCAAAAGTGCAAATACCTGACCAAACGCAGCTGAACTGCGTAGGAGCCGGAGAGGGCTGGAATGAGGGAGTAAGGCGCAATAGTGGATTTTTAGGAACTTTTTGACCCCCTCTCCTCAAATTGCAAATACAAGAAGTCCTTAATTTGGTCCTCAGTATAAAAAGGGATTGTCTCCAAGTTTGAGTAAATTGAAAAATATCTCATGCAGCATTTCTTTGCATAGAGGCTATTTACCTGGTCAGGAAAAGACTCAAAATAAAGAACTAGATTTCTTTTTCACTAGTTCGTAATTTTACATTAAGTAGTACAAAAGCCCAAACTGAATCTAGGTTTCCTTGTTCCCAATGGCCCAGGCTGTAGAGTTGTACTTCTCCAGCCCACGCAATAACTAGACACAGCTGAGTGGGGTAGGTGCAAGAGGCAAGGCTGGGAAAGCCCTATTGCAGAAGTCCTCATGAAAGCCTCCACTGCCCTGTGGGTAACAGCTGTAAGTTCAAAATGGGACCTGAGGGTAAGAGCACTGTGAGTGAATGCCCCAACCACTCAGTTCTCAGTGAAAAAAGGAAAGGTGAAAATAGAGGAAGAGAAAAGAAGATCATGTAGGTGGAGCTAGTGGGCACTGGGAATGACTGAGGGTTGGCAGAGAAGACCAAGACTGAAAATCCACTAGGGGAAATGAAAAGTGGAAGAAGGAACATGAGAATGGGAATTATTTGATTTTGCTTTTTTTACATTGCTAGGAAGCCATGTAGAAAAATACATTGAAAAAACATAATGAAGGTTGCAAAATCGAGCACTCAGAACTTAAGAAACAGGATGAAAGCTGCCAGAACAACATGTACAGAAGACTTTTAATAGCATGGGCATTAATCACTGAAAAGGCTCATGAAGGGGATGATCAAGACTAGAAACTTAAATCATTGGCTCTGAATACCCTAAAAAGATATTGCTCTTGCTGCAAGAATCACTTGGGTACATTTTGTGGTCAGCTTTAGGCAGGAGCTCCAGCTACACGTCCAGTGTTAGAGCCAGGGCTGCTTTGGCACATCCTGGGGCTGTCATAGGCTGACCTGGTTCCTCTGACATCTGTGGGTGCCTCTGTCTCTGAGGGGGCTTGGGCCAGTGGCAAAAAGAGCAGAACTGCAGTGAGTACTGGAAGGACAGTGCTGGGTAAGGAGAGCTCAGGAACGTGGTTAGACCTTGTGCTGCTGGGTGTCCTCCACCAGTTTGTGCAGTCTGGGCTTAAATCTGAACTGCCAAGGACAGGACAGCTCCGCCTCTCTGAGGAGGAGCAGTTATTGGGGATCTCTGCAAGGGCAGAGGTACCGAGATGATGCCAATAATTCACTGCAGGAGCCAGAGAAACTAAATCTCCTCATGCTACCAGTGGGAGAAGGTGAATGAACTCCATTTCTCTTTAACCTTGTCCCCAAACCTTTTCTCCATAGCTGACAAAATCCTGCTTTCATTTCTGAAAGTTCTGAGGTCAGGGTTTGGTATCTGCAGTTGTTCCTTTAGGAGTCTGTGAGCAGTGGCCCAAACAAGGAGCAATCAGGTAAGCGTGGTTAATGTGTGGTCTTCCCAACGCTCCTAAAAATTCAGAATTTAATCTTGGCAAGGGAATGGACCAGGACCTGAAGCCTCTGTGGGTGTAGGCGGAGAGGGGGGATAGATGTTCAGCCAGCCAGGACAATCACAACAGTCCAGCCTGACTTTTAACTCATGGAAAACCTCCAAAGTGCAAAGCAACCTAGAAAGTTCACTGGGAGTTGATGGTATTCAGCACCTCCCAGGTTTGGGCTGTCAACGAATAATTTTAATAGCACATTAAGTATCTGATTCTGGAACATGATCAAGACCTAACACAAGGAAGTAGCTTTTAATTAACAAGTTCCACATGCTACATATGAAAAATAACAGCCATTATAATCTATTAAAATTAAGTGACATATCAAAAAACCTCCGATGCTGAGTTTAGCTGTTTTAATTTAAAATAAACATTTCTACATCAAAGTGGCACAAAAGAGAATTTGCTTAAATTTAATTTTTATACTGGTAAAAAGGATTTTACAGCTTATAATACATGTTTTTCTTCATGCCATACAACTGCTGAAAATTGTATTAATTGTACTGCTTTCAGCAATTGTGTTGGCATAAACCATTAATAATTTAGACTTGTGGGGTTTGTTTTGTTTAATTTATTTCCAAAAAATTATTTTTATTACAGAAAGCTAAAATAACATGTAACCAAACATTCAGATTTATATGGGGAGTTTCAGCCAATAAAAACCTTAGTTAGAACGGTTAGCCGTGTCTGGAGTCCGAAATACTATAGAGTTTTATCAAAAGCAGCCATATGAAACCAGAAGCTTCAAAAGGTGGTTTAGTTAGGTTTTGTTTAAGTTTTTGAGCAAACACTCATTGCTCAAATGCTCCTTCGTTGCTGTGATAACTACTAGAGAGGTGAAGTCATGCTTAACTGCTTTCTCGTAATACTGTTGTCTCTGTCTTGAGTCTGTCTAGCTTTGGCACATTATTTTATTAGGCAAGAAGATACCTTTTAATAGCTCTTACAATGTTATAATGCTCTGCTGCTGCAGCTGAAGGATTGGAATTAGCTGAGTCAGTTTAGTTGATCAGATGATGGGACACACATACTTTGAAGTCCACTTCACAAATTAGCTCACAGTCTGTGGTTTCATAGATTTTCAGCAGGTTTTAAATATTCCACAAAAACTTTTTAAGCATTTGTATTTAAAAATAAGAACACTACCCTTGAATGAAGCTGTACTGAAGAAGGAAGGACTAGATAGGCACAGAGGGGACCTCTAAGGTCACCGAATCCAGCCTTTGCTACCACAGGCAACCACATCACAGGGCACCCTTCAAAAGGGATTCATGAGTCTTCAGAAAGCATTCTCTGCTCTGCAGGGCCTTTGGTATCAAATACAGTCTAACTGTGCAGCACCTACATTCCTGATTAAAAAGAGAGAGGGGGGAAAAAAAAAGAAAAACGAATGAAGTCTGTCCTGACTGAAGTTAATATTTACTGAACAGCGAAAACAATCATGCCAACCACTGAAAATGATGAATCAGAACTTACTTTCTTGCCCAGGGACAGCCAAACACAGAAGTTGCTTTGCAGACTCATCTTGCGTGCAGATGATCAGGCGTCCTTCCCCGAGGCCCAGCTACCCACACATTTGTGGTAGGAGGTTGTGGTTCATCCTCCCGCCTGCTGCTCCATTGCCCATCCCAGGCAGTCCAAAACCACCACAGGCACCATAATGTCATCAAATACAAGGAAATATTGTCACTTTCTGACTGGGATTCTGAAACTCTTGATTTAGCATTTTTCAAGCTTTTCTCTGTAACCAACAGGGCCCCGAACTTCTTTATGAAAGTGAAACTCCTCTGTAAAGAACAAGTCCAGGTGTCAGGACTTAAAACATGTCCCAAGAAAGGCCAGGAAAGCTCATGAACTGCCTGGTGCACCAAGCAGCTCCTTGTGGGCAGAAAGATTCTTGCACACAGTTTTGCTCAGGGTGCTTCATATACACATCAGGAGCAGTACAGGACACCTAACACACATTCTTCTTACATGTCTCTGCAGCAGTGACAGTGGCACTTCTGCAAGCCCCAGCACCCAGGTGACAGGAGGAAGTTTTGACTGATGCCTCCTTTCCTACAAGGCAAGTTCCCTCCTCCAAGTCCAGCACGCAGGCTCCCTTGCTTTGAAGCACGCTCTGCTGATCACTCATTTGCGTGCTGGACACTTCCCGCTTTCGTAACTCCTGCTCCTCCCTGGGCACTTTTCCAAAGCCCCACAAATGCCAGGCTGCGGCGGATGCTGCAGCACGGGTCCTTACCCAGCTGTCCAAACAGGGGGCTCGCACACAAGCTACGCAGTCACTGATTTCGGAGGTTCCAGGGTACCAGTTATCAGAATTAGTATAATCTTTAACAACTTAATTTTCTGCTGTAAAAATCACACTCTTAAGCCGCTTGTGTCTGTGTCCTGGGTGCTTGTGCAAGCCTATCCATGTTCCCCACCGCCTGCCAGTGCTGGCCTTCCCTTGGCTCTCTGCTCTCTCCTTCCCACCACTGGTGGTCAGACCCGTCTTGCTGCCATGCCAGCTGTCTGGATTAATTGCGCTCTCTCTTTCCACCTCGGCAACTCCCCATCTGTTTTTCAGCTATAGCTTAAATCCCGTTTGATCTGATCCTGAATCACTGACTTCACCAGGAGCCTGCGCACAGCCTGTGTCTGGGACCAGGTTCCTCCCTCCTTTGCGCTCCCCCTCTCCATACGGTGTTAGCCTGCAGTACTTAGTACAGCCTATTAAATGTCTCCCTGCCAAGGGCTGGATCATGCAATGTTGTGGGAACCGTGGCCTTGATCCTTAAAAGCACATACTTAGCTATATTTTTGGTGGGCCTATTAATTTGTTTGAAATTAAGACTGTGCTTAGGGCTTTTCTGGGCAGCAGCCAGAGCATGTAGCACATTTCAGGACTGAACCTTTCCATCCTAAATTGTTCTATAGACATGCTACAATGCACATTATAGCCAAGCGCATAGAGAGCATTAATCCCTTCGTTCCATCCAAAAGTCATTTTATCCCCCCAGCAGTTATTTAATACCATTATCTATTTACTTAATTTAGTTACTTAATGTACTGCTATTTAGACAACAGTTTTGGACTAGAGACAGAGAAGACCATGTTAATTGACACTGCAGCATGGTACAGTTGCCATACAGTTATGACAGCTTAACTGTGTGATCAGAAACTGTTACTGATGGTGATTCTTCTGTACCCCAAACACTGGCATTGAGTTGTAAACCAAAAGGCCAAGTTTTATACATAAGAACAGTCTTTGAATCTTAATCCATCTTCTGGATCTGGAGAAGTAAGATAATTGCATCCACAGTGACTCAGAATGCCTCATACACTCATCATTTCCTAAGACTAAAGCAGTTTTTTTCACCATTGAATGAAGTGATTAACCAGAATATTTATGAACAGTTTGGTTGTGCACTTTCCAAATGTGAACTTCAAAGTGTCTCTGCTTTCTTGGCGCTGTGATAGATAAAGCAGGTACACATGAGATACATCTACTTCCACAAACATGAACGCAAAGAGCCAGAGTACATACACTGCAATTACAGGATAAGCAGAGAGACGTTAATGTAAACTGTTAGTGAGGAATGTGTGTTTGGGCAATTGAGTCTCCCTTTTTATGTGCAGGAGCCAAGCAGAGAAAGGGATCAAGGCAGAACTTGCAGGTGAGCACAGAAATCTGTGAAATAAGAAAAGCGGTTTCTGAGAATTATCTGAGACACCTAATCCATACATGAAATTACTGTGCCTGTCTTTTTTTAATAGGTTGATAAATGGAATGTGGTAGACAATGCCAGCATGAAAATCAGTATCTTTGGTAAAGATAGGCGAATTTGTAGAGAAAGAGGAAAAAATGGTAATTATCACTTGATGTAAACCAAAGGAGTAAGCTGAGCTTTAGGGACTATTTTTAAGCCCGCTTTTAAGGTTTGATCTTCCAAATAACCTCAGCTCCCACTAAACTCAATGGAAGTTGAGTGTCTTCTGAAAAAAGTTGAACCAGCAGACTTAGGTGATTTATTGCATTAAGATACTGGCAGTGTTTTTGTGAAATCAGAGGAAAGTTCTAGAAAGATCTGAAAAGAAGCTCCAAATCCTATGGGAAAAAATGCAAGTTGTGACATTTGAGCAATCAGAAATTTGAAGGGGCTGGAAAGGAGATGATGAGTTAATGGATACCCAGTTAAATGAGGGCTTGCAGGAGCCCAGGGTTTCTGGGCTCCTATCCTTCCTGCCAAAGGGTGGGAGAACAACAGGCTGTTTCTGTGATGGTGACGTCCCCAGCAGGATGGCAGGTTCTTCCTTCCCTAGAGTGAGCTCCAGTCCCTCCCTTCTCCACACTTCTCCACAGGAAGGGTGTAAGGGTGTGTGTGTGTGTGTGTGTGTGTGGGTGTGTGTGTGTGTGTGTGGGTGTGGGTGTGGGTGTGGGTGTGTGGGTGTGTGTGGGTGTGTGTGTGTGTGTGTTTCTTGGGTCTACATGTAGAGCTGTGTAGAGTCTGCAGCAGGTTTCACCTGAAATAAATAAATGAATTAATTTTACCAGAGCTGGAAGCAGTCCCACACATTTCAAATTATTCTTTGTGATCCCTAGTTATATCTAGTTTCACATTAAAGTCAGTATTTCGTCAAGCGTAAGTCGATACTGATGAAAAGAGTGGTGGGAACTGGCAGTGATACATGGGACCAGAGATAAATAGGTGTGTGGGCACAGACCCATTATCATGGTGATGGGCTTGCGGGGGTGCCTGAAATCCTTTCACATTTGGTCCTTCTCTCTTCAACATCATCTGTTCTCTGTGTTTCATCATTGTGACCAGATGACATACAGCTGCATCATGCTGAGACACCTGACCCAGCTGTGTGTGCTGTCCCTGAAGTTCCCACCCTACAGTCTTAACAGGACTGAATTCCCATCCTAGTCATAAAATCTCTCAGGTTTATACCTGTTCAGCTTCTTTCACCAGTGCTGAGGGCCCAAGCTGCTTCTGTCCTGCTCCTCGTGAAGTTGTTTCCACGAGTGGAAATCATCAGTTCTCCATTTGGCCACTGCTGCCACGATGTCTGGTACAGGCCTGCTCTTGGCTTTTAAGTAACTTTCCTTCATTCCTCTTTGGCATACGAAAGCTCAAGCCATTATAAAACTATTTTCTCCCTATAAGGTATTGCTAGAAAGACAGAGGGGCAAAATGGGACCTTTCCTTTTACAGCCGTATTGGACTCACTGGATCAATCTCAGCTGCCCTAACCACAGGTGCTTCCTTTTTTTCTCTCCCTCCCCATTTTATAATCCCCAGAGCCCATCCAACCTCCTCAGCTCTTGCAGCTCCTTAGAGGAAAACAGGGGAAGAGAGAAAGGTTTACAAAGAAATGCTGGGCTGATCCCAGGGGAAAAAAAGCAATGCTTGTACTTATGCTGCTGTTGATGATTGCTGAGCTGTCATGGTAGGAGTTCTTGGAGATTTTCTTGCTGGGTGGCAAAACACCATTGCACTCTGATATGTGTACACCTCCCACCCAGGTGTCTTCAGTCCCCTGGGGGTGGTACTCAGCCCAGGCACTTGTGTGGTGATTCTCTGAGCTGGATCCAAATAAGATGGTAGGTGCAGAGGTACTGAATTTGGGATCTGGGAAGCAGTATAGCTTGGCTGGCACAGAGGCTACTCCTTGTAAATGGTCCTGCCCCTCTGTAAGATTCATTAACTTGGCCAAAGTGCTGGGCTCATGAAATCATCCTGATGAGATCTGTGCAGCTAGCTGGCAGGTCTCAGTGTGTGTTGCTCTGTGCTCAACCTCCCAGCTGAGCACAGAGCTCAGGGGTAGAGGATAAGTTTAGGAAAAAGAACGCTAAGACTAGTGAACATTTTGGCATCCAGCTTCTATGGGACTCTGCGTCCTTGTTTTGAGTGCTCGATATGGCACAACTTGATGTCTTGGCAAAAAGTTATGCAGGTAACTGCCACTCCTGCTCTCTAGCTACCCTGTCCGCACCAAAAAATAATTACATGTTATAGTAGAAGGCATAGTATGAAATGACTTGGAGAAACTATCTGCAGAAGAACAGGAATGGATATGTGTATGCTTACATATAAGATAGACAGATCTTTGAAGAAAAAAGAAAATAAAAAATGCAAAGTGAAGCTGTACCCAGAATTCATTAGGTTATCTGCAAAAGTACTTAAGGGGGCCTCCTTTGGGTTAATTCTTTCATGGGTCGCAGAGAAAACTATGGTCTGGTTGAGTTATTTCATTCACATTAATCTTTCTGCAGCAATCACCACCTTATTCTTCATAATCTTTAAATTAAGGCATGTATTAATTATTTATATGTCTCCATCCATGTGCATGGTGTTTTACAAAGTAAGTAAAATGAGGCCTCGTTCATAGAAGAGCGCATGATTTAGCACAGGCAGAGACAAAGCAGGTGAAAAATTCAGGTGTGGAAGCAGCAATGGAGAAATAACTAAGAGGGAGGACTTCTTTTTCTAGAAGAAAAGTTAGGGCAGTTGGCGAGAGCTGTTCTGCTGGGAAGTGGAGCTTGGAAAGGATGTGACTGGGTTGCTTGGACCTGGACAAGAGGGTGTTGTGTGTGGCAGGTAGCATGGAAGGAGGAGTGAAGTCCTCAGCAAAGACAACAGAAGTGGCAGGATGTGATCTGATTGTCCAGAACCTTTGCAGTGATAGAGACAAGAAATGTGATGAAGAACAAAATGCCCAGGAAGGTGGGGAGCCAACAAAGAATTTAAGTCTGATTTAGTTTTCAGCATTTTTAATCTCTAGCTCTTCTGCAGGATCACTGCCAAAGCATGTATGGCCTTCACTCTGAGTCTGCCTCTTCCTGAGCGGGCCCTGGAGAGGAGTTGGTGTTTCCTGCTGAAACAGCCAGTCACCAGGCTGAGAGAGGCACGATAAGCCCTGATGGCTCTCATTCTGTTTGTCTCATCCAAATCTTGGTGCAGCCCATGATACTCACAGAGGCAGCTGGGCAGTTCATAAAAAGTTTAGCTTGTGGAAGCAATAAACCCTCCCAAACTCTCCTCTGGAGTTTGGGAAAGTTGGAACAGCTTGACAGCAATTTTGCATTGTTTCTGGGTCGGTAAAAGCAACCTCTTGTTTGCCTCTGTAAAACCTTGGGATGAAAATACCAAGCGTGAAATCCATCTCTTTATTGCTCCTTTATATTTGTTGCAGGAAATCAGGCAGAGCTTGGACAAAGTTGTGCATGGACAAAAACCAAAACATCTAGTCCAGTTGGTTTGGGGATAGTATTGTGCTTCTGATTTCACCTTGTTCCTTGTCCAGTGTCAGAAAAAAGTCAGTTTCATGACTTTTTTTTTCTAGCTTAGCATCAGTTATGGGACCTAAAAAAGAGCCCAGTATGCCAGCTCCCTGGGGAAAACTGAGGGAGATATTCGAGGTAGTTGTACTAGACCTTTGCAGTTTCTACGATGCGCAAATGAACATATCTGTATTGAGCATATCCCTTCCTCAGTTTGCATCACACACTCGGTAACTCTGCCTTCATCCCACCATCTCTGCATTACTACAGTTTTCCAAACACCATAATCAAAAAATTTTTTATGACAAAAAAAAAAAAAAAAAAATCCCATAAAATATAGCTTAAATCCCTTTCTCCTCTGCCCATTGTGACCTACAGCCATCCAAGATTGCCCAAGCAGAGCTGTGAAATGGGGTCAGAAACTTCGCTATCACTGCATGTGCACCCTGAGGGTGCTGTGGGCACCCACCTCAACAGGGTCCATGTGGCCTCATGCAGGCCAGCGTGATCTTGCTTGGGAACGGCTGTTTGTGGCTTTTGGATGGCTGTTCAAAGAGACACTCATGCTGCAGTGTGAAAAGAAAACTATCAGGGCTCAGAGGTCTTCCTGGGAAATGATCTTATCCTGTGTCTTATCCTGTGAAGCTTCAAGATTTAAAAAATGTTCCAGTTTGATAGAACCTCAACATATATTGTAGCTTTTCTTGAGAAAAGCACAGGAAAAGCTTTCTTGAATCTCATGGTTGTTACAGGACTTGCTCATGAGGAGGAGAACTCATGGTCAGACTTCTGCTCTAGACTAGCCAGAGGAAAACAAGTGTCCCCCACCTCCTCATGGGTGCTTTGAATACCAAGCTGTTGTGAAAGCTCTTTCCCTTTCTTTGTTCCAAAATTTCAAGTGGTGCTTCAGTGGCCCTTCCTGAGTAAACTTTAATCCAAATGAGTAAGTTTCCAAGAAAACTGGTGATTTTGCTGACTTAGTATGTTCCAGAGAAGAGCAGTTCAATTAAAAGATTCTTCACCAAAATTCTAGGTAAGTACCTTAAAGTGACTGCCTTTACCTACCGGTGCTACTCTCTGGTCCATCCCATGTGAGAAGGTCCTGCTACCCCATATTCCCCACAGACCTCTCATGCTTATGAAAAGAGAGGATTTATTTATCTACATCTTACTCCCTCTTTCTATCAGCCTTGGCCATCAGTGTGCAGTTCCCATGGTACGCCTGGGAACGGGTATCGTGTAAAATACTTGGCAATGGCATCAGGATTGCGCTGAGCTCTGAATCTGCCCCCAAGCTCCCCCGACTCCTGCTCAATGGCCGAGGTAACAAGGCACCTTCCTTCTCTTGCCCAGCCACAGCTTTTTAAAAGCAATGTAAAACCAATACAACAGATACCATGCATTGCAGGTGAACAAAATGCTCATAGAATTATGACTGCTTTCTGGATAATGATAGAAATACACATGGGCAGAGACGTCCAGCAGAACAGGCTTTGCAATCAGATACCCTTGTGCTGACTCCTGCAAAACTCTTACAGACCCTCTGCACGAGACATGAGACTCAGGGTCTCACTTAGTTATGTTTGCACCTATATTAAAGCAGCTTACCAAGGTTTCTTGATCGAAGTTCACAGTACTTTCAACATCATTTACCATTCAAAGTCAGTGTTTTGCCCTGTTGTCTTAAAAGTTTTTTTCTGTTCTTCTTTTCCTCTCTCTTCTCCATCCCCTCAAAATACAAAATCAAAACTGAAACAAACGGCAACAGCAACAATAATAAAATGAAAAAGCTTTGCTGATTTCCTGTAATTGCTAGGTCCAAACTCCATCTTCAGCCACCTCCACGCAGCCCCTTCATTTCACTGGTATTGCATGGAGGAAGGAGAGGGCATGTTATTGCTTATTTTATTTATTTATTTTTTACTGTAGATAGTCTCTGAAAAATGACATACTTTTACACAAGTGAATTCAGCATCTCTTCATGGGTTTCTCCGTACCACTTCTCTCTTTGCGTGACTCCTGTGCTGCTTTGTTATGCATGAGAGAGCTGCTGTACAAGTGATGAATGAGTCAGTCAAAAAAGTAAGAGATGTCCTGACCTCAGTTAACTGCTATAAAATATTTTTCAACATAAAAAAACAAATCAGTTTTTTTCCAGGTTATTGTGAATATAAAGCCAGGCCTCCCATGAACAATCCCAGTTTTAACTTGGTAATTTACTAGGTTAGTTGCTTATGCATTTTTAGCTTTTAATTATTTATTTACCCTACAGTTCTTTAACAAAAGATACTTTCCATAGCAGCCTTCCATGTCATTTTACTAGTAATATACAGCAATTTCTCTTCTTAAAGTAACACATACCTACGCACAAATCATGGAGTGTGTGGGCTTGGCATTGTTTTAAAGGTCGTCTATTTTCCACTGGGCATATTTTCCTGCTTATTTAATAATGGCATTTTTGGACAACAACATGTGAAATATTTCTATGTCATAGTCAATAAACAGCTTTTCTAATTAAAAAGGTGAGGAAGGTTTATATTTGGGGGAGAAGGGAAAGAGTGGATACAAGACACAGCTGCTGATATTTGGATTCTACTTTGTGAGTGTAATATAATACTAACTGCTCAGACATAAATCCCCTGCACTCAACAGTCTGCTAGGCAACTGCTTTCCTTGTGCCTATATTTTAATTTTGCTTGGAAGTGTGTGCACACTGGAAACCTGGTCACTCAACAGCTGGATTATGGCATCAGTGGTTTTTAAAATTCTTGCAATTTATCCCCAGTTTAATGGCAATTCATGTGCTGTTCCGGAGAGCCCTATCCCATCACTTCTTGACCACTTCTAGCTGTCTCTCTCCAGTTTCTATGTGTGAGAATGGGCCTGGATCCAGTAAAATATTTAAGCATGTGCTTCACTTTGAGTACATGATAAAGGAGAGGGCTTGGGAAGTACGGCCACAAACACTCCTCTAAGTACCCGCCAGTTACGTCTGAGAGCTTCGAGTGAACGGGCTGCAACGATGACAGGGAGAACTGGTGTTGCGATAGAGGAGGTCTATTGCAGAAGATGTGGACCTTCCATTTCGTGAAGGACCATGCACAAGCAGGAGGTGACTTCTTTCCAAGGCAGCGTCATTAGCTGTGTTTGGGCAGCACTAAGCCCCTGGCCCAGCCAGGCCCTCGAGTGCACGATATAAACGTGCTACAAATGAGCTATGGCAGAGAGACATGTCCTCAAAGCTGTTCTTGCAAAGCTCCACTGCTTGTCTTCCTTGGGGCTACAGGTTCTCCAACCGCATAATCCATGTTTATCTCCACGAGCCTCTTCTGCACCTATTTCAAGGGTTTTGTCCTCAACCTCATCTGCATGGCTGAAGTAAGAATTTCCTGTGTGGCACTCTACCAGGTACTTCAGTGCACTCCAGACAGAAGAAATACAATGCATTTCTTTTGCCCCTGCATTATTATTATTAAATAATATGTTAATGCTATACTTTGGTGCATGATTTTACTATTTTCTAAAATGCCTGTTGTATTAAGTTAATTTGTTTCTCCCACTGTTGTTCATAAAATCCATTCAATAAAATTGTTAAATGATTTTTATCTAATTTTAACCACTGGCAGTGCTCCCACTTGAAAAAAATATGCTTAAGCTCAACAGAAACCTATTAAAGAAAGCTAACATTTAAAAGAGGTCTCACCCACCCTGCCTGGACTCCTGATTCAAGAGAAACTGACTGTATTCACTCATTTGTGAAAGTTAAGATGTTTTGTTCTTGCTTTTGCATTAAAAAGATGATTGTTTCTTACGGAGGACATCTGATAAATGTCACCTGTTGAGTTCTTCCGTGTTTACAGATGTTCAGTGATTTTCTGTCAGTTTTATGCAGTTTTAATTTAACTAGTTAGACATAAATGCTTTAAAAAAGGAAGAAAGAGAGCACTTTCTGCATGAACACTTTCTGTGCTTTCTTTAGTCTTCTAATACAGAAAAACTGGACAATTCGTATGAAACTCAGAAAGGGTTGTATATTAAAACTGCAACTTCACTTTTGAAGAGAAAGTTGTTTGACAATTGTTACACAGATTTTCCTTCCAAGCCATTTAAATTTAAAACGTTTCATTACATTTACTATATTACAGAGATTTAATAAAGTATGACTTTTAATATCCATCAAAATATAAAACTTTTCATATTAAAAAAAATCCTTTAATCTCACTGAAGAAAAGTACTGGAGCAAACTCTTTGTCAGAAATACAGATACCCTTAAACAGCATCTCTGAAACACCACTGGAAATTTTGTTATTAACCACTCCGAGCTATAACAAAGTGAGTCCAAATTCTGTTTTCAAATTTGTACTACCAAGGGCCTAAATATAGTGAATTTCTATTCCAGCATTTTATAAAAAAGATATTCTTTCTACGATCACCGAGTATTATAAAACTGGGGGAACTGTTTCCAGGGAGATGCACGTGAATGCTCTTTGATAGCATTTCTTGTCTCCTCACTCCTCTGACGTGTTTTGTGACCTGACGCTACCTTTGACATCATAAATGACTTCATTTCCCTGGGTTGCAACAGGCAGGGATAAGGATTGCCCTGTATACTGCAACGTTATGTAGAGTTTCCTAAGCAGCTGTGTAGATAGGCCCTCTGTAAATACATTTGGTATCTGTAAAATAATGAAAGGTGCTATATAAATCTTACCTAATTTATTTTGGGAAAGTACATAAAATGATGTACATATGAACAAGGATCACATAACTTTATTGCAACCAAATTCCCACACTTCTCTTTGTTGTGATTATTCCCCCTGCCCACTAATGTGAATATCTTTACTCAGTCATTTGTGTATTATATAGATTAGCATCTTTTGGGCCTCTCAGGCATTTTTAGTGGCATGAACATGTATGAGGACATATGCATAATAAATAATGAAGTTAGGGTACACAGTTTTCTTAACACACAGGCCATTCGAATCTTTTGTCAGATCAGCTTCTAATAAAGCAGATATTGGCTGTATTAAAGCCAAATTCTGCATACATACATATTCCACATGTGGGACTGGATATGTTTTTATTATGAATAAGGACATATGGGGTTCTTACGACAGTAACAATTGCAAGGACATAACATGTAATAACATCTCAGTGGCACCTTTTAAGAATTATTTTCTCCTGCTTTAGTCTGATATATCAATATTTTAGCAGGTTGGGTGAGCTTTCTCCTTTTTCAGGGTAGGCCTGCACAAAGCAAAACATATTTTTCCCCAGAGTCCCTTTGGATGGCTCTTAGGGACCAGTCCTGCTGCGGTCTAGGGAATGGCTGCTGAACGGCTTTGTAGTCTTTTCCTTTGGAAAGACAGGCAGCTGTGTAGCATCGACTAAAAAAGAACCCCAAACCACCCACCCAACCAAAAAAAACCCACTCCAGAACAACAACAAAAGAAACCCAAACAGTTTTGAATTGGTTCCAAAGCCTTTATCCCTCCTAAATTTGCTGTGGCGCTCTGGGAGAACGTCACAAAATGTGCTTCACGTCTTTCACAGCCAGCAGTGTAGAGAATTATCCCACACCAGCTAGGGCAAGCGTCGCTTCCCGAACCCCTAGTGACAACACGGTCTCAGGGGATACTGGGTCCAGAAGGTGCATGTGCCACATCTTCTCGGCTTTCCCAACAACTGTGCTACCCGCCAAGGCTCCCTTTCAAGCTATCCTGTAACACCAGCCTCCTGAGGGTGTGGGTGAACGAAGAGAGGCCCCACGTGTGGTTTGGTTGAGCTCCTTCCACCACTAGTGTTACCCGGGCGCAGCCTCATCCCTCGCCATAGAGTTGGGACATATGTCTGGAGAAGCACCTGGGCTCCACCTGTAAAACTGACACCTGAACCCTGTTTTCAAACACATAGCTTTAGAGAAAGGTGGGTGGAGAGGGCAAGAAAAGCATGTTCACAAAGTTGAGTAAGCTCATTCTGTGCTCAGCTTGATAGTTGCAATATCAATTATGTTCCTGAGCTTCCAAGAAACAGCTGACCACAAGGATGAAACTCGTGTGGGAGGAAGAGGGAACATGCTTGGCAGCTGGCCTCAGACGGAGGAATCGCTGCCCCAGGAGGACAGGTTAGTAACAAAATGGTCTTATTTGGAGCACAGTGTAAGATTTCTCAGTTTCAGCCTCAGTTTTTTTCAATGGTGATAATTTTCACAGGGAAGAAGGAGGGGGAAAATGGTAAAATTTCTGTCTGTGCAACTTTCAGGTTTGTAAGGTACTCTGTCACAGTGATGATGGGGATATAATTATCTGTTCCTATTGATCTGTGAGATTTGTGTTTTCAATCTGCATTTTCCCTTGTATTAAGTTAACCTGGGTATGTAGTGTAGTGCTAGATACCTATACTCTCAAAGGATATCATCCCCATGAGAGCTACAACAGCTGTGGGGAAGGGAAAAATTGTTTCCTTCTCTCTGACATATTGTAGGATAATCTAGAAATAATAGTAATAATTAATAATGCTGTGGTGTTATGGTTTCATGAATAGGAAACATTAAACTTGGGGTACCTTGGAGAAAACATTAGGTTAAAGAGGGGCTTATGCTTGTTTTAAAATGTTTATGAATATAAAGACTGAATTTTTTTCACTTGGGCCTTTACATGCTGCTGATATAGAAAGAACAGTCATCAGTCATTTTTAGCTGCTGCTCTCATAAGTAGGAACCAATAAAACATTTTAGGTTGAACACATACATGTTATGTTTAGAACAACCACCCACTATGTACCATATGCTGTCACACTCTCTTAACAGAATGAAAAAGACTGAGTTTCCCCACTTGTTTTTAAGGTGTTTCTCTTTAATACCTTTTTCATTGTACTTTATTTATTTTTAAATTTACAAATGACAGATGTTATTTCTTTTCTAATGTAAATTGAAATGTAGGTATTCAGTGTTTTCAGTGGTCATGGTACTGTAATGCTTCTGTCATTATAATACTCAATTCATGAAGAAAGTTTACTGAAATGGACAAAGCCCTACAACTAAATTGAAAATCAGGTACAAACTATCTCATTAAGCTACCCGAATAAGCTAAAGAATACCTGAGGATCTGGGGTCCTACCCAGCAAAGCACTTCGTAAGCCTGCAAAGAGTCTTGAAAAAAATGAAGTTACCCTGTGAGACTGTAAGTGTTTTGCAAAGCACACTGAAAGTGTTTTGCCAGATTGGGCCACAATGCTCAGGACTTTATGAAATGATTAATAAAATAATAAGAAATTCTTTAGGTCATGGTCTCACCTACAAATTATGTTGCAATAGCTAATACTTTCTATAAAGCTAAAATGAAGTAAAATTTAGGCAGCAACAGCACATGGGCCATATTTTGTGCTGTGCAGTGCTACACGTTTGCGGGGGTAGGAAGGGCTGAATTGTCCATAACTCCAAAACTCCCGCCCCCAGGTACCACAGACTGTCCCCAGGAGGTAGGAAAAAGCTGGGGTCCATCTAACAGCAAGGCAGGTTGGTAGATGTTTGGCTGTGCTGGGACCCATGACAGCTGCTGACGTGGGAGGGCAAAGTCAGCGCAAGTTGCATGCGGACGTGGCTCTGGGGTGCTGCAGCGAGCAGAGGGCAAGGGGGGTGAGCAGCACCCCACAGCGTCATCCTGCAGCACCACCCCCAGGGAAACATTGACCTAACTGAGGCTAAAATTGAGGCTAAAATTGACCCACAGCCTCAGCAGTTGTGGGAATGTGAGATTTCTGGGGAGACACACAATGAAGTTCTACGCTAACATGGTTATTCGAGGTTGAATAAACCTTCTTTCTGGAGTCGAACAGGGCATTTAACTACATGTGTTTTCACTGAATTGCATTAATGTGCAGAATACTTTGGTGACGAGATAGCTGTTTTCCCTCTGCAGAGCCATTCTGCATTTCTAATCCGTCTCTTCAAAACTGACTCTGTAAGTCTTGGGTACCCTCTCAGGCAATAGGGGGGACTGCCTGGTTACCAGGACAGCTTTGCCTTTTTATTCTCAACAACACTGTCTTTTCCTAAGTTTCCATAAACTAATCTTATGCTCCTGCACTTTTCTTTCTGAACATTTTTCAGGCCCCATGCACATCCATGAACTGAACAGCATGGATTTAGCCTGTGTGCTCAGAAAGTGGGTTAAACCGTGGACTAGTGTGTGCCTGCTTGCTGTGTGCTGGTATAGGAACATAGTTAAGGAGATGGTATGACATCAGCTGTGGAGAAAGCAGTCATACCGTGCATATGCAAGTGATTACTGTTCGAAACAGAACCAGCCTCATGGAAAATGCTATTTATTGCTAAGCTTTCATAGAAGCTACCTTAATTATAGAACAATTAGATAGCGAGATCTATGGGACAGGGTCTTTATAGACTGAGAAGCATCTAGCACATTTTGAAATTCTACAGGGAACAGCAATAGTAATGCAAAGCAAAGCTGTGGCATGAGTCCTTGGTGCAGCGAGTTACTGTGGGGAGACCCTTAAGGCAGCAGAGTGTTGATCTGCTTCAGAGCAGCCAGGCTTGTTGACCTGAGCTGCACAGCTCTGAGGACATCGCTTTCGAGGCTGCTCTCCAGCTCCGAGCAGGGTCTGCCTGGGGCAGCCCTGTGCCATGCCAATATCCCATTCTCATTGGGACTGGCTGGGGAGTCTGCGTCATGTTCCCGTTGCAGACAGGAGTGCTGGTGGTACCATCATGCTCATTGAATCAGCTAAAGTTATCAAGAGAATAATTTGAAGAGCAATAGCTGAGCAGTAAATAAGATGGTAGGGAACTGAGTGCATTGCCTAGTTGTAAAATGTGATTTTTGCGAGATGGCACTTTTTGGGAGACCCTTTCAATTGGGTGGCTGTCTTATTGTATCAGTTTAACTCAGAGCTCATACTTGTGTAATGCTTTCTTTAGAAGTGGTGTGATGCCTGTGATCTGCCATTTTTTTCTGGGAATAAAGACCCCAGTGTAGTGGTAAAGGAAATAATTTACCTATATGGCACATTTGCTACACTGATGGTAGGACACCTTTAACCATTGAAGGACTTTTCCTCATCCTTTTTCCATCTGTTCACCACCCTCCTCTTGCCCAGATCCTTCCTAAAATGTCACTCTTCCCACATTGCCTACAAGAAAGGACTATATTTACTGTGCAAACCAACCTGCCATGGAGCCGTCACGCTGATCACACAACATAATTAACTGTGATCATATTTTGGTAATCTTTGTCTTTCCTTGCCTCATCATCTGAATTGTTTATTAATGCCACCAGTTGTCTTGTGTAAAACTGAACAGTAAACACAGTGAGGCAAGGATCAAGTCACTTTAATTCTTTGGTGAAGCTTACTCCCGGGCTCCCTAAAAAAATAATACCGTACTTTACAAGGGAGAAGAATTATAACTTAAAAAAAACTGATAGAGGAAGGAACAGAGAGATGAAATGACTTGAATGGCGTCCAACATGGCATTGCTGGAACTAGGAATAAAAACAGCTTCCTTTTCCTAGTTAAGAGCTACTGGAACCCATTGTTCCTGTAATAACAACTGCTCTGAAACCAGCAGAGCCTCAGGATCCACATTTTTTTAAATGACCTAATTAGGTATTTTTGGCTTGCAATTTATTCATTAACAAACCAAAAAAAAAAAAAAAAAAAAAAAAAAGAAAAAGAAACCTCTAGCAACACATTTCAAGAGTAGCTATGGCAAACCATCATGCTACCAATTCCTTTGGCATTTATTATAACAGAAAGTTGGAGTTCCTGAATACTCAAGTAGAACAAGTAAGTATTGTATATAAGCTCTAAATAAGCATTAAAGAGTGACTTATTATCTGGTGTTACCATAGTGCCTTACAAAGGACTGCTGAGAGGCGCATGGTCTAGTCTTGCTATCCTGCCAGTGCTCATTTCAGACCATTTTTGTGAGAAGTGGCATGCAGAAGGCAGGGCTGAGAGTGGGACATGAGTCTTGCCTGCGGATATTTTGAAAAACACTGCTCATTTTGTGGAATCCAAGGTGAACACTATCCCTGTGAAATCGAGCAGACCGTCATCAGATTGCACAATTTTTGTTCATGATCTGCTCTGTGCTTAAGCATTACAATTTTCCTATACAAAAGCAGAAGAGCCTTGCTTTGGGCCTGAAAGCCAGCTTGAAGAGTTGAACACCTGCACATAAATGTCGCAAGTTGTATGTATGCATGCAGAGACTGGAAATCATACCCTTATCATGAAGGTGAGGAAGGGGGGGAAAAATCTGTGTTGATAAATGAAATTAAGAAAGCATGAGGGGACAAAGATTTATGGCGCCTTTGCAGTTCCAGGCATAATGCACATTTGTTAAAAAACAACAAATCCTCTGAGTAGATAGAAAATGTAAAGCACCATATAAATGCTAGCGGATATTTGTCCTGATGATTTATACATATATAACATTCCCTTCCAATTAAATTTACAGCCATTTAGCTATACCTGTATTTTTAATCTGTTAGTTTTGTAAGAGTGCCCTCGCTCCCACTAAGGAGAAATGAGCCAGATAAGCAAACTCCTGGATGGGAGAGCAGTCAGTCAATTCTAGAAAGTTGGCGTTCAGAAAAACTTCTCTTTCTCCTGCCCCTCTGAGTTACGCTTTATTCTTCGAGGACTCACAGACCTAGTGGGAATACTGAGGAAAAAAAAAAAGAAGCTGGCATTGTTGCAAGAATAGTTTTGGAGCTCATCAGACAATCTATGCATATTTTCACAAATATTTTTAGTGGGGGGAGAAAAGTACATAATTTAGACCTGCAAAGAGGCATGTTTAACTTGCACTCTACTCTGGCCACTTACATGGAACTTTACTCTCCTCTGCTCTCTAAACACAGATAATTACCATAGTAACCACTGTATTTCAAGACTCTTACACATATACTCACACCTTTCTTAAAGAAACACAGAGCACAATAATGTGGGATCGAAACAGTAAATCACTGGACTGTTTTTTATTTGTTGTTAGTTAGCTGTCAGCGTTTAGTGAAGAGCTGGAGACTTTCAACCCATATCAATTTCAGGCCAAAAAAAGAAGATGTTTAGACAGACACTTTGACATCTTTACTAAAAAACTGGATGTTGTTTGTAACTCTGTGTAAGGAATGACTGATGATCCCTCTGGCTGCAGGGTGAGAAGATTCCTGAGCTAGGGAAGGAGATTAAGGGCCTAATACTGAAAACCAATGAGCCACCTTTAGGATTAGACACTAATTTATCAGAACAAGAAGCTGTGACATTCAAGGAACTCCCTGGTAACCACGGTGAACTTTCAACATTGCAGGATACAGCAGGTAAATGTGCTGAATGAATAGCTGCTGCTCTCTTGCTCCCTATTATTTTCAAGTTTTTTATTCCAGTAGCTCTTCCACGGCCCTACTGAAATAATACCTGTGTGCTAGGTGCTGTACAAACAAAAAGTGGGGAAAAAAACCTCTGCCTCAAATGCTGATGCTGTGACCTGCTTGGAGAAATGTCCCTGCCTATCAGTGTTTGGGGCAGGTGGAGGAGAGGTGCCAGGGCCACAAGTCCAGGTGGTGGAGTCCCAGCCCCATCTGCGCCCCTGTGCCTGGCCCTCTCCCCGCTGATTGCTCTGTTGCCCTGTGAATGTCTGCTGCTAGTTATCTTTGATAGGTGAATCAGGAAGCAAAAAGGATAAATGGTTTGTTTGCGAATGAAACATGCTTTATGTTTTCACAGAATCACAGAGTCACAGAATGGTTGAGGTTGGAAGGGACCTCTGGAGATCATCTAGTCCAACCCCCCTACTCAAGCAGGGTCACCTAGAGCATGTTGCCCAGGATTGTGTTCAGACAGCTTTCCTTCATGTTAATGATCTTAATCTCAGTGTTTGCAGTCTGGGCTTCTATCTCAGTTTATTCTTACACACTTGATGAAGCATTACTAGATACTGTTTTGAAGAAGTGAGCTTTCAAGGAGAGAAGGTCTGAAATATTTGAAAGTAACAATATCTAAACAAGCTTGCATGGCTAAAGTACAACTAAGCCCCGAATTCTGAAGTATCCCTATAAATCAAAATAGCACCCCTTCTCCCTCCCTTTTAAAAAAAATTCTCTGTCTGGGAGTAGGGATATTAATTTGTCTCGATGACATGTTGATTGTGGCTTGTTCTTGGGAGATTCTTTCCTTCCACCTCTGAGCTGCAGCTCATCCCCCTTCTGCCTTTGGTATTTGCAATAAATTTAAAGAGTCCATTCTGATCCTGTCCTGGGGAATGGAGCTGTTGGAGTTCACAGCACTTTCAGTTTACTAGACCATAAATGTTTTGTTTCCACAGAAAGAAATATTTGTATGAAATAATAAAAGGTTTTTCCTCCTTCCCTGGAGAGTTTGATCATATGGGAATCAAACTGACACAAAAACATTCCCTCTTCTGCAATTCTTGAGAGCTCTGTTTAATTTAAACACGCCTTCAAGCCTCTGAGAGCTGATTGCATTAAACTACCAATTGAATTAAGAATCTTTGCTTTCAAACATTTCTTAATATCTGCTCATTCACTGGTGATACTGTAAAAGAGTATTGCCTTAATATGTTTTGAACATGCAAATATCTCCATTCTCTGGAGACTGACACTGAACTTTCCAGTTGAGTCCCCTTCATAATCTTTCACAAAGGCGTAAAAATCAGTGAGTGTTTCTTAAAAAAGAACTAAAGAAAACTTCACCTTCTGTCCAAGACCCAATGACCCAAGTTTATATTAATAATTAGAGCTTATTGACTTATGATGATTTTAGCTGTTTTTTTTTATTAATGAATGCCACATGAGTTTACCATGATTGCCATTAACCAAACAATATTAGTAGTGTATGTTGGGATTGATTTTGGAAGAAGATACAATCTCCATAGCTTAATGAAAGTTTTTTATTGATGGGATACATCAGCAGGGCATGGATTTTGTTTCTTGTAAGGGAAACAAAAGCAGAAAGCAGTCAATTTGTTTATTATCTGTTTATTATTCTGCTGTGATTCAGTTGTATGGCTGTGGAAAAGGGGAATGCTAAGACAAGGAGGTCTCTGTCTTCTCTTCCTCTCTACTGCCAAGGAAGAGGAGGAGGCCATGCTGGTGGTGCAGCTGCCAGTTGTGCCTTGACTGAAGCTTTCTATAGGGGACTTTAGCTAACCAGGTCTTTCCACTACCTGACTGATTTTGGTGGTGTCTGTTCTATGAGACTGCATCTCTTTAGGTCAAATCTGAATTTGGTTTTCAAGAGTAAAAGATGATGCTGTGTTTTGCCTATTGGAAAATGCAGAGGCCATCTAACTCACAGAGAATAACCCAGCTGGAGGCTGTGGGTGATATCTGGTGGCAGAAGAGCACTGCAGTTCTCTGCCTGCCAAGTAACTCCCATTGCAGCCTACCACTGACTTCCTTAGAAATCCCCAGAAAAAACAAAGGACCATTTGTGCATTTTTCTGTGAGCAGTTCAGCCAATGGAGAGTAGTTTCTGATGGGCTTATATTACATTTCTCATATTTCTCTACTACCAAAGTTCCCCAGCTTCTTCTCTTCAACCTGCTTCCCAGGTTCAGCGTCATGATGCTGCCTGTTCCCCGCAAATGGTACCAAACCCTGAGGCTCCCCCTGCACTGCTCCCTGGGAGGGATGCCCCTGGGGCTGTCTCTCCTCTCCTTCACCACCACTCCCCTGAGACCTGCAGAAACTTGATTTGTCTTTGAGGCTTTCTCAGATTTGGCTGAAGTTTGCCAGTGACTTCAAGAGTTATCACATGAGCCTGTCGCTGCAATTACATAAGCTGCATTTTCTTAGAAAACCAGAATAAATATCCTGCAGTTTGTTACTGCTGAGGTAAAGCAATAGTTCCATCACCCACCAGGAGAAACTGGATGACAGACCAACACGGGTCTGCCATTACAGAGAAGCAGGCCTGAGCATGGTCACATGCTTATGAAGAATATCCAAGCTAAGTCACCAAATGTATTATTTGACTATATATTGGGATTTTTCCACCCCAGTGGGGTCTTCATAGAGAGTTCTGCTGCATACCTAGAAAGAAGGCTTTAATCATTTGGCTTTATAACTCAGCTTGGATTAGTAAGAAAGAAGTACAGGAAATAAGAGATTCAGTCCTAACCATTCAGTCAAAGAAGAAGGCCAATTCTGTGGTTAGAGCTTGGGAAGTATGTGATCATAAGCAAATCTTCTAGTGCCCTCTCTTATTCTTTGTGAAAATCATGAAATATTGAAAGGATAAGCTAATCTGATGATTTTTAATGTCACATGTTAGATGTCATGTTAAAGACAGAGGCAAAAGGTGTATAGCTATAGAATCCAAGTTTAAATGCCTTCTTTCTATTTATAAAACACAGTAGTTGTACATGTACTCTACAGGCAAGGATAGAATTCAGCTGCTGAACTTTTTATGGTTTAATGCTAGGCTAGGTCACAGGATTGCAAAATAATGCAGAAACATACAGTATTTGAGAAACATATGCTGACACAAAATTCGTAAGAATGGAATAGCCTTATACCGAACAAGATAAAGCAGTCTCATTTGAATTTCTCTTATTTACTTCTGTGGGGTGTTTCCAAAGATTTACACTGATTATTTGGAAACATTTTACATTTATTGACATGCGTATTGTGTCTGTTTTGAGTGTGTTAATCAGTATTTTTCATAAAATTGTAGTACTGATAATTCTCTTCAGAATTCCAGCCAATTTATGAATAGGAGAGAGACAAAGAAAGGTAGTGGTAAAGTAGAGGTGACATTAGCAAATGGACAAACACTGTGGTTTGCCAATGACTGACAAATTTGCACAGGCTAGTTTAGGACAACTTTGTTTACATAATGTTTTACTTTAGGAAAGAGTATGCTATAAATACACTGCAAGTTTTGTAGAGTCATAAAGTTGTCTATACTATTGAATGACTATCTCTAAACAGCAGGTAAAGAAAGTATAAAGCTGATTAAACAATCAGTTGCTAACTGGCAAATGCTTTAAAAATAGGATCATGGGACTGAATTGAGTCATTCAAACCAGTCTCTTTCTCTGCTAGTCTCCTTCAGAATGGGTCTCCATCTCAAAACCTATTAGATTGCTTTTGCACCATGGCTGTAAACCTCTCAGCTGGGATGGTTAGAAACCTTCTGATTTTCAGATCAAGTTAATTCATGGTCAATTTATATCTATTTGTTCTTGGCCAAATTTGTCTCATAGGTCAGATAGTGCTCATTAGCCTCTGTTGCTGACCTGGAGTCCACCTCACCTATCTTCAAGTGTCTGAGGTGTTCAGCCCTGATTATAGTCAAATGAGAGAAAGAGTAAAGAGAAACTTCCAGAAGCGATTCTTTGGACTTGTATTAGATATTACGTTAGCCTGAGGTTAACGTCCTTCTGGATTTCTCACCACCACACATAAAGGAGCCTTGGATGACTTGCTCATACTAAAGCATTTAACTTTTGGATGCCTAATCTAAGGAATATGAATCCTTTCCCATGAAAATATACAATATTCCAAAAGGGTCTTTAATAGCATTGATACTTTCCTAATTGTATTAGAAATCTTCTTTGATCTATTTTAAGTTTGCACTGCCTTTGTCTTAGTTGCATTATGTTAGCAAAGCATCTTGTGAATAGTTAGCACATTCAGGGTGTTCTCTTCACCTTTTGAACTGACGAGCTCCTGGTTTATTGCATAAATCTGTTCTGTAAATCCTTAGGTACAGAGAATGGCATTTGATACTATTAAATGTTATCCTACTTCAATTGCTCCACTCCTTAAGGTCATCTAGTTCTTCCTGTTTATTCAGATTCTCCTCCCTAGTAATAATGCTTTCCAAATTTCTGTTATCAGAAAATTTCATTAGCATGCCAACATTTTTGTGGCAAGGTACTTTCCCATTCATTGGTCACCTTTATTTGGTTCCTTATGCACCTTACAAGTCTTGTATTAATTCCCATTTATTCCAGAATAATTTTCCAAAGAAAGATTACATCTCCTACATAAATTTATTTTTTTTTAAATTTAATCTCTCAGAACAAGAGCTCTTTTGAATCTGGTATGATCCTTTGGTAAACCTTTCATCCTATCTTCTGTTTATCTCCATGTCTTTAATTATTGCCTTCAAAAACTGTTTTCAAGTCATGCATGCTGGTGAGTTCAAACCATTAGTCTCTAAATGTCTAGATCATTCCTTTTCCCTCCAAATTAAGGACTATTTTTTCTACTCTGTTGGGCTCTTTGGTTTGATAGATTTACCAAAATCTCATGCTATGTGTGCATTTTTCACACCATAGTGAAAATAGTGGAAGAGAGATTGTCTGGTCCTCCTTCTGGCCCTCCTACATGAGTAACAACAGGCTTTTTCAGCACTGAAGTTGTGTCCTTTGCAGAGGGCATGTTTTTGATGACCACATGCACCTCCCTTTCAGCTGCACTGAAAAGAAGTCAGGATACTCATGTAGGTCTGGGCAATATCCAGATTATCTTGACTGTGTCTTCTCAGCGCAGAGACAACCTGCTTCCATTCTCTCTTCTTTACTGATACAAATACAGATTTTTGGGTTTTTTTGCCATTTGCTTTCATTTCCTTTGCAAGGCCAAGCTCACCTATAACTTTGACAATCCTCCTATTGTTTCTACAGCTTTTGGCCTACAAGAGCCTTCTTTACTGATCAGTTCTCCTTTTCACTCTCCTTGCTCCTAGTATCATTCTAATGTGACCAATCTTTTTTTTTTTTTTTACATTTTTTAATTGCTGCAATGTGATTTTCTGGAGACTTTACTCTTTGCTCCCTTAATTTATGGGTAATCTAAATTTCTGTGACAACTATGCACCCCCTCTCCTCTTTGGTGCAGTGAGTATGCTGAACTGGCTCCTTGAATTCCTCCCATTGCCTCAGTCTCCATCAGCAGTTGAAGCATCACCTCATAGGGATAGGGATCCTGGCGTCATCATTTAGCACTCCGGTCTTTTGTCATCTCCAGATCACTGGGGTCCCACCCCACCAGTCCTATCAAAATGTGAAGCCTAGTAGATGGGGTACCGAGGGGGCTCACTAGTCACTTTGGCTTTGGGTTCAAAGGCATCATCTACAACAAACCTAAACAGCCATGCCTGCTCTTATAAATTTTTGCTTGGTGGACTGATCCCCTTGCTCCTTTTCCTACTCATAGGAACCTCCTCTAGGCAGTGGTCTCACTGTGTCTCAAGACCTTTCTCCTTGCATGACATTTCTTGGTTTGTGGTGAGGGGCCTTCCTCAAGGCAGTCTGCCAGGCCCCTGCCTCTGCTGCTGTCCATGCATATGGCAGCTTTTCCTAACTGCATCCTTTAAAGGCAGCTTGAAAAGTAGCTGGCCCATTTCTTAAATCTTTATAGATTGATAGGTTGTGGGGCTCATTATTCTTCCATTCTGAAACTGCCAAACTCAAATTGGTAACCTGCTTTCATACTGCCATTGTATTTAAACCAGAATCACCTCATGACCACTTGTTCCCAGGCTAATTTCTCTGAAAAGCTCTTCTGTAGGCCTAAACCACTATCAGCTGTAGCTGGTTCAGTGACTCTGGTGAAGAAATCCCCCAGTATTCCATTCAGGGAGATCTGAGTCCTCCTGGTGCTGGTAATGTTTGTTCTGCAGTCTGGATCTGAAAGCTGAAGTCCTCCCAGCTTCAGCTTCCTAACACACCCAGCTCTGCCCTGTACACTCAGCCCCAAGGGGACTGTGCCCCATTGGTGAGGGCACCCTCGGCTCCTGGCTCCCTGTTCCTTAGGGAGCAGCTGGCCCTTGCTGTGCCCTGATGATACAGTTACACAGAAACATCAAGACAAAAATTATCCAAAGCCTTTTGATGGGAGCTCCAGTTCCTCAGAAAGTGGCCAGGGTCAGCTGGGGTGAGTCTTTTGCCCTGCTTTAGAAAGCAAGGTGATTAGATGGCGGGAGGGAGGTCTGCATGGCTCTGCAGAGCAAGGAGCAGGTGAGAAAGTGAGGGGTGTACCTGTTTGCCAGGCCACATATTAATAGGATCAGGGACAAGACTGAAGTCCTAAGCCTTTAACTTGCCTGGAAGGGTAGCACTGCTGTGTTGAGAGAATAGGACAGTGATTTTGCCTCCTTCATCCCTTAGCTCCCCAGAAGAAGCTCAAAGTGGCATGTGAAAGCTGGGGAAAAGATTAGATTTTTTTTTTATTTAGCTTTAGAAAAGGATTTCTGGGTTTTGAGTACCTGGTTCTTGCTCATTGCTCTGATTTTTGCGTAGTTTCTTTTGCTGCCTCACAGCACAGATATATAGAAGATAGAACATATTGAGACCAGAACCAGAAAGTCACACGTGAGCTCATATGTAGCCAAGAGCCATATCCAACTTTAGGTCACAACAGCAGGGCCAGAGTCCCACCAGCTCTGGTCCTTTCCCAAGCCTTTCTGATCTCTGCAGGATGCAGCAAGATTAGCCTCTCTTGCTGTTTTCAGCTCTTTAATTGTAATTGTAACCTAAACTGAAATTCATTAATGTGGCCTTTCGGTCAGAAGACAAGACTAGTTTTATCTTGTTCTATGAGTTCTATGAGTTCTGGTCCATGCTCTACCACAATGACCTCTTTATGTTTTATTTTCCCATCTGTAACAAGGTGTAAGGTTACTGAATTCTTTGTAAGGCAAACTGAGATGGAAATGTGTCTTAGTTTCATTAAACTGTGCATCCAGAAGTCTTTGTGACTTCACTTTGGAACCAATCTCTAATGCATCAGGTCTGGTCCTGTAATAGGGCATAAACAATATTACAGCATCAGAGAGCTAATCTTGGCGGGGGGCGGGGGGAGTTAAGCCATCTCAGCCAAGAGATCCCACCTTTGCCCCCTCGCTCTTCACTACCCACTCCTGACTTTTACCACGAACCAGCTCTGTTGCCTACTTGACCCCTCCATAAGCTGCTTCAATTCACTAATCTGGCAGAAAATGAACTCAGCAAGAAAAGAAAAGAGAACCGATAATTTCTGTACTGGTAAGTTGAATTCTCATTCAACTTACTTAATTCCCATTCAGCTCAGCCCAAAGGAGACAGGTCTGAGTGCGGGAAGAGGAGAGCAAGAGCAGGTAGGAAGGAATAAACCACCTCCTTTCTCACATTTTACTATTTGCTCTGTCTATATGTCAAGTGCAATACTATGGAAACTGAACCTCTAGGATCAGATTCTGTCCCAGCAAATCCTTCAGTGTTTTTCTATGTTTCTATTAACGTTTTTAAGCAACTATGACATGGTCTCTTTCATGACATATTAATTTCAAATTCTGTTGATACATATAATAATACAAAGTCCAGAGTTGTATCATTTCTCTAAGCAATTACATGAAAAAGTTCCTCAAAGGAGAATTTCTACTAGTCATTCTTGTCTGTTGTAAAAGAATCTGGAAAGATTTATTTTTATGACTGCTAATTTTCTGGTTATGGGGGTTTGTTTGTTTTTTTACTACTACAAATCCAGACTGTTTGCAAGACATGTTGGTGTAGTCAGCGTGATTAGGACACCACTGTAAAAAGATGGTGAAACATGAATTACTCAGAGGAATAAAATCACTGTGTAGTTTGCGCCTTATTCGTGTGCTGCATTTCAATTAACACACATTAAACTCAAACACTTAAGAAGCAGTTGGAAGAAATGCTCCTTTGTGAAAAACTCAGTATCTCTCTTTTATCTGTCATCTCCTATCCATTCCTCTAGGCCTTCACGGTCTACCACAAAAAAAAAAAAAAAAAAAAAAAAAAAAAAAAAGTGAGATAAATGTCAGATGCTAGATAGCTTTTATTAGACCTTGGGTAATGAACAAGCAAGAAAAATATTTCAGGGTAACTAAATAAGAGAAAACTCTCTTAGGTCCTCTTTGCATAGGAACTGGTTGCAATGCTGTGAACAGACTTTGCTGGAAGGATGGAGCAAATGGAGAATTTGAGTTGTGAAAGACATTTCTTGTTTACACAAATATCTTCAATAGCAGCAAAATGAACACAGAAAAATATAGGCCAGGTACACTCCTGTCTGCATAAAAGCTTTCGTTTCTTAGCTACTGTACTTTTTCAATATAAAAGGCTTACTCCAGGGTGTAATTTCTTTAAAGTAATGAACATGTATTGAAATTTGTGCTTCATCTTTTGACCAATGTCCCATTATGGTTACCAGATCTAAATATAACTCTTGCCTACAGCCAAGGAACATAGTAATTTTACAGGTTTTTATATATTTTCATTCTGCTTTTCCAATTTGTTTCACCCTTTTCAGGCTTCTGACACCCACATTGTCAGCCATGCAGAATGCACATATTTTTCTATGAAAATAAGGAGAGAGATAAAATCCAGGGAAGTTACAGTTTGTGTTCACTGAATTGCACAGCTGTCAAATCTTTTTCTGGCAGTCAAAAATTCATCATTTTGAGGGCAGCTTAATTAATATGTGTAGTTTTAGTATTTTGTGTATGGAATTATTTTTCTTCTAATCCAGCACATGGTATACATGTACTGGATGGGGATAGATTTATATAGATAGATAGCCTCACATTATTGAATGATTGGAAATCTTAACAGTAAAGTTAATCTTCTGAAAACTCAGCTGATAAGACTTCAAAAAGTTGGAAAGATTTTCAATCTGGTTAAAAAAAATTCCAGAAATTTAGTAAATCAAGTGTACGAAGTAACTTGTTTAAAGTGAGATCTGTCTGCCTCTGTTATCATTGCTGTTTCCTGAGAGACAGTTTATGGAAGGTGGTTTTATGATACATTCCTGAAACACCTCCAGATTTCAAATATGCAATATAAACCACCTTATGAAAACTGCATAACTTGCCCTTGATTTATAAATAGTACCACACCTACTTTAGCTGTACAAAATTTCTAAGTTCTAATGTAGTCAGTTAGTAATAAAAACAAAGCTTAACACAGAAAGATTTGCTAAAGAACCAGATCATCAAGGGACAGGAAACCACCTGCTAGATTAAAGCTTGTTGCCTGTTCCTAAGGTAATGGATGGAAGAACTTAGCAAATTAGCAAGAATGGTTGGAAAAAACCCAAGAAAAATGTTTCTTACTGAGGCATGCTGTGAACAGTTCCCTTGAAAGATTGTGCTTAAAAGGAAGAGATGTTTGTAGTGTTTAACAATAAAAATATCAATGGTTTATTAGCATCAAATGGAATAGTTACAATAGAGAATGGTTCCCTTTGATTCAGGTACTCACAGCCATTTTTGTGTAAGCAGTGTGAATTGTAAGACCTGGGAGCTATCTTCCACAGCACAGGAGATTTTCAATTAGTGTTCTGCAAATATTTTTGTACAAGAGTCACAGAAAATACTGCAGATGACTTTCCAGGGTTCTCTTCAGCATGAGGTATCTGGCAACCTCTTCAAAATGGAAGTGTAACTGCACATGGATTGTGGAGAACAAGAGACTGATTTCTCCAAGATTTGCTTGTTGCATTTTTTGGATGTAATTTTTTCTAGTTTCTCCTGCTTGAACTCCACTGCCTTCATTTTTGAACTCTTCGCATTTTCCATTTCATGTATGTCACATGCATTTTTCTTGTGGATCCACTGTTACATTTGCATAACAATGCCTTGAAGGTCTTATTATGAGTCCAAGTTCTCGAGATGGCCAGCCAGGTAGAGGCAGTTAGGCTGAGACAGCCTCAAGAGCTGTAGGTTCAACATGCAGTTCTTTCTTCTTCCATCTCTAGAGAGTCCAATTATTTAATGCAAATGTATACTTGCACTTATAAAAGCAAATACATTTCATTCCCTTATTTTCCATCAGTATTTTCCTACAAATATCACTTGAATCAGATCAACAAACACAAATCAGTCATCCTGAAAGGAGTAGTCAAAGGGATAAATTTTCATGTCTCATTGGTTATCTGAACATCTGTAGGTGTGTAAATACTGTTGAACATCTGGTCCTACCACACACTATGCCAGTCAGCATGCCTGCATTTTTTGCACTAGCCTTCTCCTCTTTTGAAATAGTGGACTTGCTACTCTTCTCTTGTTTAACTCTTTTGAATATATGGACTTATTTTTCCTGTGAAAATAGAAATAAGCGAAAGTAGATGCAAGTTCACAGTGCCTGCCATTTAACAGTCAGCCCTTGGAGTGTCCTACTGAGCATGCCTGCGCTGCACTCAGAGTGCTACAGAATTAGGCTAAAACACCAAGGTCCTCTGTGAATATTTAATTTACATTATACTCTTTTACTCTTTGTCATTGCAGTATTCTTAAGTACAGATTGAAAGGGACCCAAAGATTTGTCCATAATTGAAATGCTACAAAAATGAAGCAAGTTCACTGTGCCTTGGCAGCTGAAGTACTCCTGGTGGGGAATGTTTTCATCTCCTGTAGCTGTCTAAAAATCAGATGTCTGAGCTATGCCTAAGTCAGATGTCTCAGCTAAGTCTAACACCTGTCTAGAGTCAATGGAAAAAGACAGGCACTACCCAGTTCCTCACATTTAGGCTGTGGTTCCCTGAGATGTAGTGAATGTTTTAACAGCTTACTGTTGCTGAAAAGGTAACACCTCCACCCTCCCCGCTATGACTCCTGGTTGCCTTCTTGCTATGTACTTTGTGAGAGCTCATCGGACACTTGTGTGTTAGCCAGCCTGGTGGAAAATTAATCGAGCAGAACAATGGGAAAGAAAGTAGCAGTGAAGAGAGAAAGAGTAAAAAGTCCCCTTTTTAGTGGCAATGAGATGTTACGCTGGCTCAGCTATGCATGAAATCGTAGCCTGACATATCTCCCGCAGAATGGGTTCCTCTCTGGAAGCATTTCTCTCTCTACCCATGGTTGCAGAGAGTGTTTTGATGCCAAGGACAGTCTGGGGTCTAACTTTTTAGCATTCAGCTTTGATCAGAAATTTGCTTAAAGGGACTTCATGGAATTTTGTATTTATTGTACCTCAGATATTTCTAATTAAAAAGCTTAAAAGTATATGAAGAGACAAGAGGCTGCTTCTCCTTCCGACAATCATATCTGTAAATTTGACAAGCAACGTGAGAGCTATACTGGAACAGCCTCAGCCTCAGGACAAATGTCGTTCAGACAAAATTCTCTTTTCAGATACTTGGTTTACATGGCCCCATTGTCTCCAGTGTGTACTTCTATCTCTCTGCTCCGTGTGGGAGCTAGTGCTTGACTTTGTAATTCTGTTAATGATGTATAGCTATCTTACCGGTATGACCTCTGCAGTGATAAAAGGAATAAAATGTGGAATAAACCTCCTATTAGCATTAATGGAAGAAGAGATATCTCTGAATATATGCATGGGGAAGATAAACAAAGTGAAAAGGTGCTGACTTTACAGTCATTTCTTGGAGCAGAATGCTTTAATGCATTTTCCCCTATAGTACAAAGTTTAAAATGGAGAATTCATGGGGCATTCAGAGGACAAGATTCTGAAATGGTGAAGAAGCACAGATACCAGCAAGGATGCCTTGCCTAGAAAATATTTTCTGCATACTGTGTCAAGGGTGAGAGATCAAGGATGTAACCTCTTCTGTCTCATGAATTATTCATCTATTCAATAACATGCTTTCCAATCTTGATTCTGTCAGCCTCAGATAGATAGTTAAAAATAGGCATTTTTAATTCCTGTCTTTGTCATTCCATTCATTACTGTTGTAGATCTGAAGGGGCAATAACAGTTTTTAGCGCTGGAACAGCTAATGAATTGTTTAGACATGCCAATTCAATTACCAGTGAAAAAAATGGACTCAGGAAAAGAAAGTAAAAAATAGATGTGGGTGTAATGGAGCTTTGGGACTGAGATGTTCCTACCAGGCTACTGTGATACAATAATGATGAAGTAATGGATAACATTTTGCAGCGTTCATTGCATTTGTTAGCTGCATAAACAGGAATGCTGCATCTTGCAGTGGAAGAACCAATATGGAGCTACATAGGTCTTTTAAAAAACTTTTCATTATAATTGCTTAAAAATGCTTTCTTTGACAATTGGTATTGTCAAGGGGTTATCAGAACAGAGAGTCTAGTGGTGTGTATTTGAGTTGTATAGGAGCAAAACACTTAAGCACAGCAGTGGTGTGGTATGGAAGTGACCTGGTGTGTCATGGTTGCGCCCTAAGTTTCGAAGTGGTACAGCAGCACTTTCACATCTTCTTTCTAGATGAGTAGGTTGCATATGAGGATTTTTTTCTCCCTCTTTTCAGTCTCCAGGTGATTCCTAAATCCTTTAAGAATGGGATGAAATGCTCATGATGAAGTTTACTATTTTTGACCTAATATAATGGGGAAAATGGTGAAAAAATAATTTGAGAAGCAAGTGGAGTCTTACTCCACTTACCTGTGTAGAGACATATGGAGGGATGTGTATGTGCATATGGGAGCATGCACATGCTTGCTGGGCAACTGGTGAGTGTTTGCTCATGTGAGCACTGCCATTGACTTTAACATGATTGTGCATGTAGGTATCCATCGGCATGAATGAAGACTGTATATTCTGGTCCCAAGCTAGAGGAAATTTCCTCTCCTCAAAGTACAATCTTCAGTAGATGAGGTGGAAATGTAGGAAAACACTAAAAGTGTCCAGAAACTAGTGCAGAAACAGAAGGTAGGTATGTAAAACTAAGGAGTATGCCTGGGCCTAAGATCTGGCTGAAGCCCAAATTCATCTCATGTCTACACTGTGTGGATGTAAGTCTGTGCTCAAGTTCAAATTTTAGGCCAGAATAGGTGCCTGCTGCTCCTTGACACAGATCCAAGGCAGGTCTACTGTGTACAGGCGTATTCTTTCCCATTCAGCATGACTTTGAGATTAAGGAGCCTAAGTCTTTAGACAGACAATATAACTAAGTTCAAATGTATGGATGGGGGCTCCACAGTGGAGCAAATGCTGCTATGTGGAGGGAAAACATACAATCTCCTTAGCTCTCAAATAAATCCCTAGTTAAAGAAAAAAAAAAGATATAAATATGTAGTACCAAAGACACTTTCGAATCGACTCCTGAATTTCTCAGGCTATGACTGTGCTGGTAAAATATGGCTCAGAGCCGCTTTCTGGCCCTGAAGACACCTGGCACCAAATGGCAGGGGCAGATGCAGAGATGGTTACGCTCTCTTCTCCTCCACATCAGGATAGTTGCATCGCCACTCCCTCCTGGCAATGGTCCCTGGCTCACATGAATTTCCAAACTTTGGGAGTTTCCAGGGAGTGCTAGGTGGCCTGGGCTGGGTCCATGTCAGAGACCATGCTAACAGCCTAGTAGGTTGGACAACTGAATTGTGGTCTCCACAGACATTCCTTTGACCTGTTTCATTTACTGGTGTAGATGCAGTAATAGGCTCACAAAGATATTTAGATGCTCCTGAAATCGGTTAGAAGTATGTTCCTGAATATCTTTAGCTATATCTGAACTTGGGGGCACTTCTGAGTTCCAGCTGTATCCCAGTTCCATACTGAGGTAAGTCTTGCATATCCACAGTTAGTCTCTTTCCATTTTCCTCATACTGTGTTTTTTACAGACAGGAAACATAAGCAAGTGCTCCAGAGAGAAACAGCTCCTTGCTCCAGCAGATACCTGGTCTAGATGACCAGGATAGAGGCCCGTGGCACAAGACATAGCCCACAATGTCAGCTAAGTGAGGGTGCAGCCTGTGTAGATTTGGCCATTAGATAGGTTTGAGGGAACACAAACAAGGAAATGGGAATAAAATGATGTAAGTGATTTAATCTCCGTTATTTTCTTTGACCTTTAGAAACTGAAAAATATCCTTTTAACATCCACAAGTGGATTGATTTTACATACAGAACTGCAGAATTACAGAGTGGTTGAGGTTGGAAGAGATCTTTAGAGATCATCTAGTCCAGCACCCCCTGCTCAAGCAGAGTTACCTAAAGCAGGCTGCCCAGGACTGTGTCTAGACAGCTTTTGAACATCTCCAAGGAAGGAGACTCCACAACCTCTCTGGACAACCTCTTCCAGTGCTCAGTCATCCTTAGAGTAAAACAGTTTTTCCTGATGTTCAGGTGAGCTTCCTGTGTTTCAGTTTGTGCCTGTTACCGCTCGTCCTATTGCTGGGCACCATTGAGAAGAGTCTGGCCCCATCCTCTTTACACTCTCCCTTCAGATACTTGTACACATTGATAAGATCCCTCCTCAGTCTTCTCCAGCCTGAACAGTCTCAGCTCTCTCAGCCTGTCCTCATATGAGAGAAGATCTATCAAAATCTAGAGGACATCATACTGCAAAGGTTTAAGTCTAAGAGGATGGCATCATGGTGGACCATGCTTAATTTCATTATAGGCAGCACAACTGTTCCTTTACTAGCCATTGCATAGTGTGAATGGGATAAGAACTTTAATTGGTATGTGAAGGATTTTTATTTGCTAGTATGCTGTATCACCACTTTCCAAACAGAATACAAAGATGGCAGTGGGCTACCTGAATCTACTTTACCACGTTACATTTTCATGCATGATTTTCTATTGTTAGCAATGAAAGTGCAACATTACAGTAACATTTCCTTTTCCCATTACTGTCTCATAAAGACAATATGCTAGAAAAACCACTAATGTAGCCTTTTTAATATGATCTCTGTATAATTCAGAAATACAGTGCCTGCTTATTCACACTCACTTGTAATGTGTATAGGCAAAAGAACAGCTCATATTTTTAGGTTTATGAATAAAAACCTAGAGATATTCCACATGAGGACATGCCCAGTATTCTTTTATAGTCTGGAAGGGGGTCTCTGTGCCCATATATATTAAAGTGTGCACCTGCCTTCAATAAGCCCACATCAGGTTATGCAACTGAACTGTATGCCAAGTTTGCCTTATAAAGCAAGCGTAAAAAGAACAGACTTTCGCTCTGAAAAAAAAGAAAGAAAGAAAGAAAAAGAAAGTGTTATTAAAGAAAAAACAGAACTGAGCAGTTTTAGTTGAGATATGGGAGAAGAAAGTGCTTGAGTAAGGCCAATGGAACAATGGAAGGAAAAAAACCAATAACTGACCAGAATCATAATGGACTTTTTTCATTTCTCTTTCTGGAAAATCACAGAAAATGTTTTGTGGCAACTCAGCTTACCATGCAATTTTGTGCAGACCCTTCTAGTTTCTCAGAGCTGTCATGTCTGCTGGTGTGACTGGCCACATTGGCTTAGTCAATGCTTGAAAGGAGGACTACTCCCCATCTTGCACCTACATTCCTGGGCTGACTCTTGAGCTGCGCTGCCTTGCCTGTTCGCAGGGGAGCAGAGATGTAGGTAGTCTGAGCACTGCCAGTAAGATTCTCGTTCCCAGAAGGGACCACAGACCTGATTTTCTTTTCTACTGCACATCTATTACCATCATAGCTTCCACTACCGCAACTAAGCAAATAATTTGGTCTTAGATGATCATGTAGAAGGGATCTTTATATGAATGAACTATAAACAGTGGACTTTGGCTGAAGGAAAACACTGGAGGCTGCTCAACACACCTTGATGCACTACAGGCCATCTTATTCCTTGCCTGAAGCATATCAGCCACCTTCTGTAGAGATGGACCTAGCAAATGAGCTACCTGCAGTGGCCATAATCTCCCTGAAAAGAGCAAGATGGTCTGTGTGCAGGAGCAGCATAGAGCAAGAAGAACCCCTGCTATAAGTTGCCCATGTTAGGTGGATGAAAATGTCTCCAAGTACTTGCAAGTAGCCGTGGGGATTGTATGTTTATTTGAATTTTTCATGCTGCAGTGGTCATTGTAGTGTACAGAAGCCTGATGCTTCTGTAGGCTGCAGAAGTGTTGGGTGATAGGGGAGCAGAAGGCAGGGGGGAATAGGGGGTCTTGGGGAGTAAGAGTTCTGAGACAGTGTGTGGACTTCGTGTGGCCAAAAGTTGACGTCCACACCTGAGCCTTCATTCTCCTTATGGGTAAGAGAAAAAATATCTGACCAGTTTTAGCTGTCTCGTGGATGAGATGTGTTGCCTTCTGGCAGTGCCTTTGCTTGTCCCATGGCTGCAGCAGGCATGGCAAGCTGAGGTGGAGAATCCTGCCTTGCGACAGTGAGAAGAATCCAACCATGTCCGGTCTATTACCTCTTTGGCAGAGTACATTATGTTTTTGCATATCTCAGAACTACTGTGGGCTGCAAAGCAGAGGGAATATGAGGATCTTTGGGTCATGCTTGGGTTCAAACCAAACTAGTGAGCAAGAGCAGAGTCCTGATGCCTCAGAGCTGAGCTTGTTTAACAAAAACTTCCTCATGCACAAGAAAACAGTATTATATTGAAATCTGCTGTGTGTGATCTCTTCATCAGGTCTTAGGATTAAGGGTTTGTTATTAAAGTTGCTTGTGAATGGAATAATTTAGAGCCCATTATGTCAAGCATTTTCCATGAGCACAATGAACTTCTGAAATTTGGGGACTGCAGACTCCAGAGACTAATTCCTATAGTCCCAAGGTTAGATACTACCCTTAATTACAAACCCAGACAACATTCGTGGGGACAAATACTCTGGCCTGTTGAAGTTATGGAGCCACCTTCTCTGTCTGCTGCTCCCTCCCCCTGGGTGTAAGTGGGAGGAAGGGATATGCTGAGATTGGGCTAATCAGTGTGCAAACTCAGAAGAGCTGAGCTCCACTCTGCCTGACTTGTATGGGCTCCAGTAGGATAAGGCTAATTGTGGAAAATAGAGGAGCCTTCTACTACTACTATTCTAACTTCTGCTGCAACTAAGTGGATGATGAATAGAGGCAGATAGTCTGTGTCCTGGGACCCTTTGAGATTCATGGAGAATATGGGTTGCTGGACTTGGTGCTGTCTCCCTGGGTTACCTCAGAAGTCTTTCTTCACCCTCTTTGGGATATCATTTTCAGTCGGCTTATCCAACTGTTATGTCCCGTTGTCTCTCTGAAGATTTAAAGACTTCTCTTGAAATCTTCTGTCTGTCTTCTGACATGTATCTGACTAGTATGTGTAGAAAAGGAGCTGTGCCTTTTAGGCCTTGGGAACCTCAAAATGAGTTCATGTTGCAAGAGTATACGGAGCACATTTTGATACAGATTCTGCCCTGCTGGATGTGTGTGAAACAACCATAAAAGGAGAAGGAAATTGATTTTGAATTTTTCATCACAGACAAAAAGCCTGGTAATATTTAGACAGTTTAAATGTGGATGGTCTGCTATTCTTACAGTTAGTGATCTCAGTTTCATCTTGGGTTTTTTTGAAGTGATGAGTGTCCGGGAGCTGTGTGGAAGTAGGATGGTGAGCTCCCATGCAAGGAGCGCTCGCGCTGTGCTGAGGAAATTTCTTTTTAGCTCCCTCTCAGCCCATGCAGAAACTAGCCATGGACTATCAAGACAAGTGGTGGCCTGGAGAGTGCTGTGGCTGAAAAAAACAGACTGTTACCCTTCAGGTGCATTTAATAAGCCATGGTTTACAGCCTGTGCATGGGTGGTTCATGTACTTTAATCCTGACTCCAACTCTGATTCTCGCTGCAGCTATGGGTAAGTACACTGTGTGGGTCAAGGGTGGAAGGATTCAAAAGCACTGTCTTTGCTCCTGTTGAATTCAGTAGTCAAACTTCCTGGGCTTGCTGAGCCTTCGTGCCTCTGCCTCAGTTTCTCTGTGGATAGAAAACAATTAAATTTATTGACTCAGATGGCTCTTTTGAGAAGTGCTGTATAAATGATGAGCAATTAGAGCAAGTTTCCCATCTTTTCTGACACTTACATACAGCTTTGCTTGTGGTTTCAGTGCAGTCAGACTTTTACCGCTATACTTTCGTGCTTACAAGTGAAAGGAATAGAGGAAGTATGCGCTCTCTAGGGCCAATCCATTGCAAGATCCAGCAAGAACAACTGAGCAGCATTATGCAATTGGAATTTCAGAAGCAGTTTCCAATGGAAAAGTAAAATTGCAATTAAACTCTGCCATCTGTAGCTCTAGCAATCTAAATGCAGTGGCAGAGAAGTGGGGTAGTGGTGTGGATAAGAGACACAGAGCTGTTCATCTGTAAGGGAAAAATGTTACAAAATAATAAAAAGTTTGAAAGCCTTGAAAAGTTCCTGAATTTTTCACTCTGAATTGTTTTACTTGCTTTCAAATGGTCTTTTCCACTGTAAAGCATGTTTCAGAGAATAGTGGCCAGACTCCAGGTTCTAAAACTGATGATATCAGCTCTTCAAAGCTGCCAGATCAGAAACATAAAGATATACATGAAGGGTTCATTTCAATGAGAGCTTATTCATTATTTTCAAAGCAAAGCAACTTTTTTCCTCCTACAAAAAGTTCTCTTTCATTAAAATGTTTATACTGTAGTGTGTATATGAGGGGCTGTCCTTTGAACACGTTTCTTGTGGCCTACAGCATAGAAGAATTAAACTGGCATTTAACCAGTAGATTAAATGTGGGCAGGACCCCTCTGTAATGTGGTAGATAAGCAGGTGGATGCAAGATAAGAATTAATGTCTTCTAGAAGAATAATAAGTAGAGTAATATTTTCCCTATAAGAGTTCAGTGAAGACTTAAGGACAAAAAACGACCCAAAGCTCATCCACTCCCTTATCTCTGCCTTTCTCAAAGCACTATGTTGTATTTCATGTAAAAGGAGTACAAAATATTTCAACTCTGAAAAATCTGTAATCTTGCAAATAGATTATTTAGGAAAGGTTAAACATCGTAAAAGCCTCTCCCAATATATATTTTGTACTGAAATAAGAAAGTTTCTAGTTACTGCATAAGAATAATTGTAACTATAAAATATTAATACTACTACAATCAATAATAATGAATTAACTGTAGCACCTGGGAATTCCTCTCAGTACTCATCCTCCTATGTACTGTGTGAACAAAGAGCAGAAAAGGCAGCTTCGTCCCAGAGAACTCATTACAGGCCTGGCAAGAAATGGAGCAGGTGTACAAAACGCAAGCAAAGAAAAGGTAGGAGAGGGAAATGTGGTAGTAGTGAGCACAGAGTATGAAGCCATCATTCACTCTCACGGCACGTCTGAGAACTGGCTGCTCTCCTTCGTGAAGGCTGAGGACCAGGTATTCATTGGGACTGCACAGGAAGCTTTGGATACCTTGGTTTGCTCTGCAGACTCTTTTTGGAAAGGGATTAAAAAGGTAGTAAAGAAGATGTTACTCCTCCACGTGTGAGGAAGTCCATAAGGTTGTATATATGGTGTATGGACATAACAGAGAAAAAAATCACCAAGGTTTTAATAAAACAGGAAATGGGCCAATTAACAGTTAGATGAGAATGATCACACACACATAGATAAGGCAGAACACATCAGTTACAGGAAAGTGCTATCAAACCCTAGTACAAAATCATAGACAGTATGGTTGGAGCGGACCTCAAAAAGTGATTTAGTCCATTCCCAAGCTCAAAGACAGAATCAATTTACCTAAGCCTTTCCTTGCAGATATTTGTTCAACAAGTTGAGTATCTCCAGTGATAGAGTTAGTGCAACCTTTCAAGGTAATCTGTTGTGGTTATTAGCTGTCAACAACATCAGGCAAATTTTTTCAGAATTTCCTCCTCAGAAATGATGTATCGTGTCCTCCCTTAGATAATAAAACCAATTCTTCAGTTTTTGTGGACAGATCTCCAATCATAATCTAACCAAAAGTTCATGTTTTTCTGGAGAAGTGTTGCCCCAAAGTGGACACAAACTCAGACTCTGCCTGATGCCTTTCCAGTGCCAAGCTGGGTAGGGGAACTACTTCACAAGCCTTAGACTGATCCCTTCTGCCAGTGTATCCAGTGTGAGGTTTGATTTTGGCAGAAATACAGTGTGGTGACTCATGGTAAGCTTTTGCTTTCCTGTAACTGTGTTTTCCTTTCATTCTCTGTTTGTACTTCCGTATTTGCTTATTTCTACCTACTACTAAACTTCGTAATTGTCCTTATTTAATGACATTCTGATCTTTTGCAATCTCTATCTAGTTTCTGAAAAATCTTTCTGAACTCTAATCCTGTCCTTAACTGAGCTTCCAGCTCTTGTAACTGTTGTTATCTGCAGTTAATTCAGATACACATTATATAGACCCATATATCAATGTATCTGCATCTCTCCAAATGTATATGGCAATATGCATATTCTACTGCATTATCCAACTCATTCAGGAAGATACTGGATAGTACTAGACCTCATTGACTACACTGCTTTTTTGGACAGTGAACCCCCTGAAAATTACTCTTTGTGTCTTGTTCTGCATTTGGTTCTAAACTCACCTTACAGCATTTTCAGGTAGATGATTTCTTCTGAGCTTACTTATGAGAAGGCCATATGAGGCCATGTGAAAAGCCTTACTAATGTTAAGATATGTGACATTTACTACTTCCTTCTCTGTTGTCACTCCTTCTCCTGTGTTAAAGATAGGTTCTCCTCTTGGATGAAATTAGAATGGTTTTGCAGGGCTTTAAGTTTACAAATATGTCTTCTGTCACCTACCACTTTCTTCTGTTATTATAGGGGACGGAAAAGCTGAGCTGGTTTATTATTTCCCAGCTGTGCTTTTGCATTTGTTTGAAAAATAAGTGCTATGTTTGCACTTCTCCAATCACCTGGAATGTCATCAGTCCCTCACAGCTTTCCAGAGATAACTGATAATGTCTTAGAAATTGCACCTGTTCTCCACACATCTTTCACAGGACCCACTGACTTACAAGTTGCTTAAGCACAGTGCTTATCCTTCCCCATTCTAGTCAAAATTTTTAGCTTTGCCAGTGAAGGTAATTGTGTCAGCTGCCTGATTTCAGCTGACTTTTTTAGTGATAACAGAAAGCGAAAAAGGCATTAAGTACCTGGCCTTTCTTGCCATCTGTTGATGGCTTGTCTTCTCTGCTGAGCCAGTCTTTCTTGGTCTTACTCCTATATTAAGGTACCTATAACATAATTCTCATTATTTTTTGTTTCTTGTTTTCACATTCAAATTTACCAAACATCTTTCTGCAAACCAGAGATTTATCTACTTTGTTATGAATGGTGGTATCTCCTTCGATTCCAAATTATATTACCATTTTCCCTCTTCCTTCGTTAATATTACTTCATGTGTACTTTGTTTCACATGGTACTAAGAACAAATTGTGAACAGTAGACCTCTTTTGTATCTGAGTTGATTGCTAAGGTTTGGGGTTATGGAGAAACTTGGTGTATGTTGGGCCTTTGGGAAACATAAGTTCTTTTGCTGTATTTAGATAGCCATTGCCTCATCCTTCTACGTAACGTCTGTCTTTACTAAAACCACATCCTCTGGTTGTTGCTTATGTTACAACTAAACATGGATCTGGTGCCATTTGCACTTTCCTGTTTAGGAATCATTTTTAACATCTTTCTTCTTCTTCTTCTTCCTTTTTTTTTCCTTTTTTTTTTTTTGCTACTGGAGGATTACCGAGCCCATACCTTGCATTTCACAGGTCTACTCTCCACTCCTTTTTCCTGGGTTATCTGTCCATCTGACCCCACAGAGTGTGTGTCCTCTCCCTCACTCTCTACATGCTCCTTTCCAACCAAGTGTTCCTGCACAGCCGCAGTAACCTGCAAAGACAACTTGGGAGACATCTGACATTTTAAATACTCTGGTACCTCTTGGCCTATTTGGGCAGTTCTCAGATCTTGGCTGTGGATCTTGGATTATTCTTTCATAATTTAGTTTAGAGTCATGATTAGTCATAAGAACAATCCTGAGATGATTGTTCCATGTGTTAGAAGGCTGCTACTTCAGCACATCTGATATCAGTGTGTTATGTAAACTTCCAGGAAACTCGGATTCTTTATGTCACTGAATCAGTAGGTGAGTATTGAAATTACAGCTGGGTCATCTGATGTAAGAATCCTTGCCTCTAAGATGAGATTTATGAGGCAAAAGCAATATTGCAGAAAGCTTTGTAAGATTTAATACAGTAAGAGAGACCTGGGTAACATGTCTTAGAATTTATGACCTTGGAGTATATAAAACTTAGCTTGCCATAGAGGCCCCTTTCTTAAAGGGGAGCAATTTCATATTTTACACTGGAAGTGTTTGGCATGGCATTAGGTTTTTCTTTATGCATGGAACGTGTAGTGCTAATAGCCACAATGAGAGCCTGCGAGGCTGCCATGTGGCGTGCAGGACAACGAATTGAGGAAGTCGAGTGTAAGAAAAAGAGGGAGGTGGGAAGTGAAGAGCAAGAGAGGAAGATTTTGTCCTAGAAAATCTATTTTTTCTTGTTAAAGACTTATACACAATATCTGTGTCCACTGGCGGCATGGAAATAGTGAGTAACCGAGGCAAAGGAGTTCTACAGGGGCTGAGGAAAATACTACATTTATAGGGAAAAGAAAGCATAACATTTTCCAATTTGCCTTTAAAGAAAGAATCTGTCCATAAACTATGAAAGGTACAGCTCACCAGATGTTTTGTAACAATTGGTAATGTATTAAAAAGTAAGCTACTGTTCTAGTCTTTGAAATAAGAAATAAAATGACTTCTGATAGTTTCTGATCTGCAACAGCATCAACATATGTTTTCAATTAATAGGAAATAATAGGGTCTGCACTTTCACTGAAGTTGTTACTTTGTTGCAAATTTCAAAGAAAGACATTTGTTGCCCTGTTCATGAAATATTTGTATTTCTCCTGATGTCAAAGGCACAGTATTCAGTCTTTGTCCTGCTTTCTCCATTCCACAGGATTTACGTGGTGTAAGTGAAAGGCGAATTTGTCCTCTTGTGGCTTTCCTGCTATTTTTTCACTTGACCCAAAAGCTAAAAAGTAGCATTGAATCAAGCAAATCCTGTGAAAAGTTCTGTATAAAGCAAGCAGCACAGACCACCTACAGTGTGACACTTAGTGAGATGAAAGGATATCAACTTAGGAGTGCCTTGTGCTTTCAACAGAAATCTTGTTCCTTGTATTACAAACAAAGATAACTAACATAATTTAATTACACTCTAGTAGTAGTTGAAATGTATATATCTTTTGGCATAATGTAATTTTTGTTTAGAAAATACAGTATCTGTTCTTAGCCTATGATTTTGCTGGAATTCCCTCCTGTGGGAAAAATATTACCAAGGGGCTGTTGTCTTCTGCATATTTGCACATACTATTTATGTTAACAAGCCTGGGATTTTTTTTTCTCTTTTGAATTGAAATGAGGTTCATGGGGTTATTTTATTCTTTTCTCCTTTATTTTAAGACTCTCAGTATCACAATGTCAAGGCTACTCATTTCCTATAATATATGTTATAGTTTCTAGCTTTCAAATTAAGAGAAATTGCCAAAAAAGGGCCATTTTAATCTTTTTGCTCTTAAATTATTGAAGAAATGCATAAAAGCTTCCAAATTTCAGGAAATCTTCCAGCTAAAGGCAAGGGTGAGGTTAACAGTATACCTTTAATCTTTGCTGAGTCTCAAACATTTACCTGCACCACAGCAGTAGCTCTTCATGGGTACACTTACCTGAAACCGGAATGTATGAAACCAATTAAAGAATGTCACACTAATGCAATGAAATATCTCCTGCCACTTCTTGTCTACAGTTTTTATGTGAAACCCACTGGAGCTGCATTGGTGCAACTGAGATCAGAATTTGCTGAAATTTCATATATGCTGCCTATTTTTATTTAACATAAAATAGCTGTATAAGTATTCTAATCTGAAGAGAGACTAAAGAAAACATTTCTGACTTGCTAAATATTTACATCTTAATACCTAAAAGGTTTTACAAGTTGGAATAAATTAACAAGTCACATTTTTCATTGTAAGGTTAATTTTATGCACATATTTGCAAAATTATCAGGTCAATATGTTTTCTTTTAGAAGATGTTTTCAGCATGTTACAGCTGGGTTTATCAGTTAGGTTCCTAATGACAATGCTGAACTTAAAGTGACATGGCACTGATTTGTTACAAAGTTTCTTACAAACTTTAGGATATATCCTGAATTAATTTGCTCAGGCAAAGATCACGTTGTGGAAAAGTTCTATAGACTTTAATAAGTAATGATCACATCTATATACTTTTAAAAATCCTTCTAGAATGTTAACACCTTTGTATAACACCAAATGCTTAAAAACTATTATAAAAACAAAATATTTCCCTATTATTATGGTCTATAGATTGTGGGTGTTTATAGTGTTACAAATATGCTTAAAATTAGGAAGAAATGTTCTCTTCGGTGTTTTGCTTCATAACTACTTATAACAAGACTAACTATACCAGCTTCTTAAGTATTTGCTGCTTGCTTTTCTCAGACTGTGGCTGCTGAATTAGACACATCGCAGGGCATCTACTCAGTCCAGGATTAAATAGTGATTCCTGTGTTTCCAATAGCAGCTCATAAAATTTCTATATTATCCCATTACATTAAATTAAGATAATATGAGACGTTCCAGGATCAGAATTCACAATTTGTTCCCAAGTGTGCCAGACTGGTATATTCAGGTATAAATCCTTTCCCCAGATGGCAATTGGGGAATGCATGGAAGGGTCATGCCTCTTGGTCTCTTAGCTGAGTTTCAGGAATTACATGTTTTGCATCTGAAAGGAGCAGAGAGGGTGGCTTGGGGACCCTGCAACAAACTGATCTAACATCAGCAGCATCTTTTTTATGTAATTTGAGTTTTGCAGGGCAGTATGAGCAACACGGAATATTTTATTTATAGCCTTTTAAAAATAGCCACCACTTAATGTTCATTACAGGGCAGAGAACTTCATTTAGATTTTAGCCATTTGGTGACTTACCTCACATACACAACTTTTTTATTCTGATTCCTACCAAATGATGGGAGACACAAGACACTGAGCCATGAATCAGTGGGAGCCCAGTGTCCACCTAAAGTGGCTGGGAACAGAACTCACATAACTCATTGCAAATGTTGGAAATGTCAAAGACAGGCCTTATTTCTACCTGTGACTCACTGACGGATTGATAGGTGGGGACTATAACAGCTCATGTCCATGGTGGCCAGTCACAGAGGTGCCCCATGCACCCTCGGTGGGTGACAGAGGTGCTCCGGGAGCTGGAGCTCATGGGAGCACCTGTGGCTCCCCGCTTGCATGGTGACTCTCCAGTTTGTCGCGGGAGGAAATGAGTGGCGGAAACACAGGATCTGAAGTTTGGACGAAGAGCCTGTAACTGACTGGCAGGTGCTGCCAAGCATCTATATGCTAAGGAGATTGAAGGGAAAAAGATGGGGCCTCAGAGGGTTTGCTCTTCCCTAGTGGGACCCAAGCATGTCCGGGCATTGGATATGCATTGCTCCCACGTGCATGGTGGCTGCATCTGGTGCCCCGGGTTTGTATCTCCTGCGGATCGAGTGCTGTAAGACGCACCCACTGTGAGGTTACGCAGGCTGACGCCTTCCCTCAGTTTTGTGAGAAAATGGTCCCACAGTGAGCCAGAGTTGATGGGAAATGGCTTGCTGTGTTGCGAACTGGAAATAGATTGAAGTATGTACAGCTATGTTCTTCTACCCCAGACAGAGGATAAGCACAACATTCTTTACTGCGAAAATTCAAATGTGTAAAAACTTCTATCTCTATGGGAATTTAGCTATATTCTCACAAGAAATCTAAAGAAAATGACACATAAGGCAGCACAGGACTTTTCTGATATCTATGCTCCCAATGTACCTTCCTGATATTGGTTTGAGATAAGAAATTGCCTTTTTCACTGATTGGTCAGAATTCCAGGCTGAACCACTGCCTGCTAACGGGTTGTGGTGTGCATCCTGCAATGCTCACGCTGCTCAACTTGCCTACACTTGGATACGTTTATTGACTTATATACTTGGATATCTTCACAAAGACTTGTTCTTAGTTTCTCAATTTAATAGTTGCCTGCCCTTTCCTCACTGGAAAAAAGGAAACATGTCTACAATAAATGGTACTTGTCTAGTTTCAGTTTTCACGTGACATGGGCTCATCTTCCTGCTGGCACTGGTGGCTCTCTTTGCTCTCTTTTCTGTCTCTGCTTCTAGAGCTGAAGGTCTGGCCCTGGTGTCCGTGATGCAGGAGGAACTGTGTGCCAGGCTTTGTGCTTTATTTCTCTCAAAGCAGAAGTTGCGAAGTGGAATGTGGGCCTAAGTTATCCCCTCCCAGAATGCTTCATTTTCCAGCTTTTGTTCTGTTTCCTGTGATTCCTGCATCATTTTCTTTCAGTTTGAAGGCATTTGAATTCTTGGAAGAACTCTTTCTCCTTGTAACTTTTGATAAGAAGTTATGAAGAGTCTGTCAGAACAACCATACAGCCATCAGTCCTAGGACTTGTTCTTTTAATTACTGTGTTAAAAACTAGATATAACAAAATAATATTGAAAAAATATTAAATGATGAAGGAAAACATTTGCTCCACCTACCCATCCATCCATCCATCCATCCAAACATATGGGCTTATTTGATTAAGATTTTTCAGATTTAAGCACAATTATAATTTCAGGGACATTTGGACCACAGCTGTATTGCAAAGTCACGATGAATGACTGTAGAGTCGTGGAATACTGAGTAGTATATAGATTGATCTAGGATGCAATTTTAGGGTTGCTGTCAGGTTTTAGAGTGTCCCACTCTTCCCCAAACAGTGTCAGCTGTCTGGGAAGGTGTCTTGGATATCCATAGAAACCATACAAAACAGAATGGAAAGATCTGTCCCCCTGCCCAAGGGCAGGATTCACATTATTCCTAGAAAATTTTTGTCTAATCTGCTCTCAGATGTTCCAGTGGTGGAGATCCCACGCCCTTGCAGTACAGTCTGTTCCTGGGTGTAAGCAACTTTCACACTAGAAAGATTTTCCTAGCCTTTTATCTGACTTTTCTTAGCTTTTGTTTCTTAGTTTTTCCACATTGGACAAGGAGACCAATCTATTTGCTGCCGCTTTGCAATTACTTTTTTGTTTTTGAAGATGGTTTTTAGATCTCCCTCCAGACTTCTTCCTTCAACTATCCCTCATAGACCATGTGCCTCTGGGGATTCTTGCTGCTTTCCTTTGAGGTCTTTCCATTTCTCCTTATTTTCCTTGAACTTCATGACTGGGAACTGCATAGAACATTCCTGCTAAGTTTTACTGCAGGAACATTAATGTGTTTTGTAGATGATAAGGTTGACAATGTGTTTCAGTATATTTTCTTTTTTACATTAGCATGATACTGTTCACTACTGTTCCACTTGAAATCTACTGTAACCTGCAGATATTCTTCTGAGGAACTGCTATATAAACTGTCACTGTCCATCAAACTCTTATACCCGAGGAATTTGTTATTGCTCCTTAACTCTATAACTTTGAGCTTGTCCTTCTGGAACTGCATCCTATTCTTTCCAGGCTGTTTTTTTTTTCTGTATTTCTCAAGAAACTTTTTGAATGCTTATCCTGTCCTTCAACAGGTCTGCAGCCTCTCTCGGTTTTGATGTCATCTGCAGACTCAATAAACATAACTGATATTGAGTTTTCCACGTCTGTCATGAAAATAAGGAGAAGAAAAACCCTAGTTCATGATGTCCTTCTATTCTGATAGAATGACATTGAAAACTGCTTTCTGTGACTAGCATTTCCAATTAGCCTTGTATACATCTTACAATGGTAAGTGTTTTCTAGTGTTTTCCTACTTTGCTTAAGATCATCTTCTGAAGGAATTGCAAAAGCTTTGCTAATGGCAAGGTACGTGGCAACTAGTGCTTTATTCCTACCATGAGCTTTCTCACCCTCTCAGAAGTAGCATTAGTTTTAGAAATATCTGGCTATAGACTGCAATAATTTCAGAACTTGGCTAGGAGACTCCCTATCTTCTTTGGATAGCTTATCTTTTACTTACGTGTGTCTAGATCTTTCTTTTGGGTTTGTTTATACTTTGTTTGCAAAAACTTCTGTGGCATTATGTGAAAGTTATTTCAATCCAATGCTGTTTTTGGTTGAGCACCCAAGGGAAGGTACAGCTTTGGTAGTCTGTGTAGGGTGCTGCTGTCTGTGCCTGGGAGATGATGATGTTCCAAAGGCACAGTCCAAAGCTTCATCTGGTGGGTAAAGCATGTCTTTAGAAAGTGAGAAATCAGAACACAAAAAAGGATGTTAGTTTGTGAAAAGTGATCATACCACAGCTATGAATGGCATTCCGAGGTATGTGCTGTTTAAAAAACCATAAAATCTACCATATCTTAGTTCGTGAGTATTAAATCCGCATAGGAATGTGTGTAGACCTTGTCCTAATATCTTAACGTTTTGCTGCTTATTTGTGAATCGATCCACTTTCTCTGAGTCTGTATAATCTTTCTTTTTTTTGCTCTTTGCATTGGTCGTCTGGGGAGTCACCGTTATGCATAGAATTTGCACGATTTTCACTTCTGATGTTGATATCTGCAAAAAAACCCAGGAAGTCCAGATCACAGATCATTCAAGATTAAGACCCAGTTGGTAGAAGATCATCAATAGATGCCATTCCTTCATCTGACCAAGCTAGAACTGAAGGGGATGGTGAAGCTGAGATTTTCTACATGTGTTACAAAACAGTAGAATACAGATACTAAATACAGTAGCCACATTTTGCCAAAGCTCCATGTTGATGCTAGCCACTGCACTGGTGGCCATCCAGAAGAAGCCTGGCAATCTTTAATTACTCAGAAAGTCCCTAGAGAGGGAAATCAGAAAGGTTCATGTTGAAATCCTTCCAAATTGCTAGTTTAAGTTTGTATCTGGCACCATGCGGATGCTGTGGGCAGCACACCACACAAACCTGCAGGTATGCAGACCATTTGTACTGATAGCTGTACCTAATTTTAGCTTGAAAAAACAAACAGCCTATCTGTGGTTTTATTCAAAAATTGTAGTGGAATTCTATTATGAATGCCTGCTTAGGGCAATTTAAATCAGAAGTTGCTGTTTTGAGATATACAAAATTGGAGTTGAACATTAGAGCCTGTAAAAGGCAGAAAACATTTTGTACTTTCCTGGAAAAAAAATCCCAGGGAGACTAGTGGAGAGCTTAAGTCAAATGAGTCTTTAACACTCAGCTAACTCTTGTAATCACTTATTACAGCTACAATAACTTATTATAGCAATAATCATACTTATATCATTTCTATTTTTATACGGCAGTAGAACAACATATTGCAGCATAAATGGAGACTTCTACGAAAACCTGTGTCTCTACATGCTGCTTACTGCACTTTCTGGCTGAAAATTCTCTGCGTGGTTTTAGCCCCAAAGCATTTTTTTAGTTTGTATATAATTTATCCACATGTTTTGGGTTACAAGGAAGAAGAAAAATTCTTTTTCTGCTGTGAAATGATTAGTTTCATTAGAAAGTGTCAAGCAGTTAGAAATCCCAGTGAAGTCAATAGGAGCTGCAGGTGCTGAACACTTCTCAAATCAAGCCATTCCTTTTCTGTGTTCACTTGCACAACCAAAATGGCAACATTACAAGCTGAAACTTTCCTCATAACTAGTCTCGAAGGAGGATTAGTCTGAAAGCCAGTTTTCCAGCTGAATAAGTGAAACGACTGTGGTGCTAAACAATTGAATTTTGCTCTCCGATGTTCACGTGTGGCTCTGCAGGCTGCAGGCAGAGCTCTGTGCTGTGCATCCATGCTTCTCTCTCGAAGACGCACGGCTGCAATTTTCTAACGAGGGAAGGAAGAAGGTGCTCTCTTGGGTATTTTGGCCAATGCCTCTTTCGCCTGGGGTAGCTGCTATCGCCCACTTCATCCCTCACTTATTTTCTCAGCTCGGTCACTGGAACAGGAGAACGGAGCTGCCTGACTGCTGCTGACAGTTAGTGACCCTGATGCAACGGTGCTCGCGTATTGACATGAGCCAAATCTGCCTCTGAAAAGCATATTGCACTGTGCTAGTCTGTGTAGCAGACACTGAAAATTTCCTCTGCTTTCAGTGTACTTGGCCTTTCCTGTGCGTCACCCCACATCATGGGACAGATGCTGTACAGTTACAGTCATGCAGCTCTGATTTATTTATGGCTGGTTGGCCATTTTGTTCCTTGGTTTCAGAGAAGCTTGGCCTAGGAGAGGTTAAAGGAATCTGATGAACTTTTTTCTGTCAGCTAAACTGCTTCTGCAGTTGTTCTCATAGGAAATCAGGAGAAATTAAAAAAATATTATTATTCAGAAACACTTTGAGGTGCAAGGCCATCAGCTAAAACATATCACCAGCTACTGCAAGGCCAGATCTGTATGTTTTGAGGAGAGAGTCTCAATAGGTGCAACGGGTTTAATCCATCTGCATTTTCTGAAGTCTTTTCTGGTAACAGGAAGCCTCTTTGAAGTTAGTGGGAATTTTGAGTAAAGGCTGAGGCACAAACTGTCTCCTTCTTTACAGTATGATTCATGCACAGAGCCAGCTTCTGCATCTCCAAATGGCCATGGTTGACCTCGCTTATCACACAGAGATCAGCACAATACATCTCTGACCTCAGAAGGGGTGAAGCCAAGTAGAGGAAAGAACAACTACGGGAAAAGCAGAAACTATTTATATCAAATGCTAGAACATAGGTGACTCCATACTAGGCAGCTCACATGTAAAGCCTTTAAAGTCTTCCACTCCAGAGTACTTACATTTATGACGGTATGAACATGGTAAACATAAGTGATATTTCATGTTCCCAGCCTGAAAAATGACAGCCCTTCTATGATTATAAAATGTTATTGTCACTAAAAGGGCTTCTTGTTTTGCAAGTTGCTTTTGCAAAACAAACACAATCGAGAAATCTTTGGTTTGCTGCACAGTAGGTGAGTCAGTGTTATCATCAAAACTGAATAAACAAGGCTTTATTTTTAGACATTAAAAATGTAGCACAATAAAAACAGTATTTTACAGGCTCATTTTGGTTTATTCTCCTTTTGCAATATAAACACTCCTACCCAATTTCTCCATAATTTCTTCATATCTGTGGCCTAACATAAAGACTGAAAAACAATCTTAAGAATATTTCTAATGGCTGGTTATCCTTGAAAAGTTTGAACAATGGGTGTTGACTTTGTGACTTTTGGATGAGTTTACTAGTTTGTATTCAGGTAAAGCTGTGAATACACATTTGGGGGTTCCAGCCCTTCCTACACGAGTGCAAATGATTAGTAGCTTTCTCAGTGTCTAGATTTATAGAAGTATAACTGAGCTCAGGGAGTTACCTATTGTAAAAACTTCTGTATTTTGCCAGCAAGCTTCCACAAAGCTAGGGTGGCAACTTTGCAGGTGCTTTTATTGCCACCTTTACTTATTTCTCATATGACTGTTGTATGCCTTTTTCACCTTCACAATGCTGTCAAAGAGCAACATCAGCAGCCTTTCATCTAACCAATGTGCTAGGTGACTGCAGCATCACCTTTTTCCACACAAAGATAAAAATAATAGTTCCTTTCCCTTGGGGAATAATGTGTTTTTCTTACCAAATTTTACAATTCTAATGTCTTTTACTGCTTTCTTTTTTTTTCTTCAGTAGCTGTGAATATGCATTGCCTACTTCTGTCTTCTATTGCAACATCCAAACGTCAAGGCATGTGATATGAAGTGCATGAAATTCAACCCCATCCAAAAAGGGCAAAGGAAGCAGTTTAGACTGCAATCCTGAAATACAAGAGGAATGAATGGAGGTGTTTGGGACTGCAGGAGGTTAGACAGAAAGAAGAGAAAAGGGGTGAGAGGGAATATTAAAGTACTGTGTTTAGAATTGGTTTTATAATATAAAAATCTACCATCAGTTATCACACTAGTTAGTGTATCTGAGCCATTGTACAGGTAAAAATTCTCTTTCTCAGCTATTGTAATGAAGTAGTGTTTTGTGACTGTTGATTTTTAGTGGCATCTACTTTCTTACTGAGTTTTGTGTGAAGGTTAGAGTAAGTATATTGTGCTTAAGTACATAAGTAGCATATATGTACAGTGTATTCTCTGTTGTGTTTTTGAAAAAAAAATATTGTTTGTACAGTGTAGCAAATTTTTTTGACTAACCATATGAGGTTGTAGTCATAGGGTATAAAAACTTCTAAATATCACCAAAAAAGAGAAAACACAGACTCTCTTTGAATCAAAACAGACTTGCCAATACAGTTTTTTTACTGCTTGCTCCCCACTAGGCCATTTTACAGCTCAAAGGTAACACTGAGCTGTAAAAGCAGCTAGATGTTTCTATTCTGTTCTGTGAAATTCAAGAGATTATTTGACTTGTCTCTGGAAAAGATGGATAGTAACAGGAATATTAAATGTATGGGATTGCAGAATGAAGAGGAAAACCTCCAAGAAGCCTGGCATGATTGGTGTCTCTGAGGACATCGAATGCTAAGAACAGAGCTGGGCAGAAAAAAACCTATCTGGACACAGCAAAATCCTTTACCAGCGCATGTTCAGCCATGGATACCGCTGAGCCTGCTGACTGCGGCAGCCTCTAGAAACTCAGTCCAGACTGCACAGCAAAACAAATACATGCGCAGAACCCTTCTTCGGGACCTCCAGAAGGCCCTGTTTTAATTTCAGCCTGCACAGAAAGTTCCTCTCTTCACTAAATTGTTGTAATACATTCTTTGCCCCAATATATCCCATTGTTAAGAAGACTCTCTCAAAATCTAAGCTAAAACAATGTTTTTATTAGTTCTTTGTTCTATCAGCCTGGATGCCAATACCGCCAGCCTGACACAGCCTCCTCTCTGTCTAGCCCTATAGTAGCTGTGCTGTGCACAGGATGGAGTAGCACTCTGTTCCTCCAGCCACTCGCCAGCCACACAGTAGTCCCCAAATTCAGAGAAATGTGGGGACGGGTTCCAAATGGCGGTAGAAGCTATGTAGAAATAACCCTGTCATTCTCAGTTCCTGACCATAGATAGGAGTATCTTTTACTCCTATCTTTTACTCCTATGTAGGCTGGAATGGCATGATCCTAGCATGAGTGTTTGGAGCCTCTAGGAACTTAGGGATAGCTCTATATCATCTCCACAGACCTCTTTTTTGGAGGGTGTGCCTGTATTCATGGATCCACACCGTTCATTAATTTCATTTGATTGACCTACAAATAAAATTTTAACATATTTCCCATATAAAATATCTCTGAAAGTGGCAGTTTTTAAGACGTAAACAAGATATAATTCATAGAACACATATCATGCTAGAGAAATTGTTGCCTTTTGATCACATTACAAAATTTGCTTGATTTTTTTTCTTGACATTTATATGGCTCATAGGTATAGTTTGATTGTAGCAGGGAAATGCAGTCAGTCCAACAAAGCCTATTTGCATAGTATATCAACATGCCATACACTTCTGCCTTTACCTACTGACAGTTTAACTTGTTTCTCAGAGGACATGAATATTTCTTATTTGAACTGCCAATAAAGTACACTTCAGATGGTAAAATTCCAGCATCAGAGCGATCGTCTAACATAAAAGGTACAAAGAAAATGCCACTTCATTCATGCATCAGCCGTGCTGTGATCAGTATAGTTAATCCCATAGAATGCCATATTTCAGACAGAGCCTAAACCTTAAATGGATGTGCAAGGTTACACGACAGGAATGCAAACACCCTGCTAAGTCTTAAAGCCAGGGTATTTCGCAGGTAGTAGGGCTGCAATTTAAAACTCTTATTTCTTCATTCTGATGACGACCTAGCTGATCTGCACATGATGGATGGTTCTGAGGTGCGTATCACTGAAAGGCATGGGAAGAATGAATTTCTCTGCCCTTTCAGAAAAACATGCAGTCAAAAGAGAGTTTTAGTACAATATTAGTACTCTAATATATACAGTGTGAAGGGTTCATTTCAGGAAGCTTTAAAAAGCAGATTATACAGAAGATTCATTGCTGAAAAGTTGCTAAGAGGTTTCAGTAGTGCAGGCAGAAGATAGAGTTACAAAATGTAAATAAAATATACTTAGTAAAATAGAAAAGGAGCTCTCTGAATGAAATTCCTTCCGTGTAGCAGCCCATTCAAGGTTTATGACCACTCAAGTTCCACGTAAGCCCCCAGTAGAGAATTTAGTCTTTGAGATTTCATCTAGATTTCTGTGACATGCAACGACGTGTCCCGGAATCTGGAGACTAGAGGAATGAAAAAAGACACTTCAACTGCAAGGAATGGCTTTTAAAAATACCTTTTTCATCCACTCCCCTTGGCTAACTTGATTGAATGGTTTAAAATTGCTTATTTAGTTAACATGCCTTGTTACTACTGCCTGGCCACTCACTGCTATATTTTTTGCTGAGAAATTAAGCCTTTTGAACCGGAGAAACCAATGAAAAATAACTTGGGTCTTTGCCCTACCCAGCCCCTTTTCAGGAGTTCACCTGTTTGCTTATGTCACTCTTGTTTGTTCTGCAGTAAATTCAGCTCTGGGATAGTCGCTTTAGCGAGTTACTTTTATGTAATGTCACTATCTGAAACAGTATTTAGCCAAGGCCTCTTGGGGGAAGGCAAAGCACAAACCATTTTTTACCATTACCAATTTTGTAAGTAAAATTAAAAATCCCCTTGCTTAATTGCAGAAGAATACGTATTTTTTCCAGCCTTAGCAAGGAACATATTAACAATTTGGCATCTATTTTGCTGATGAGAAAAAAGAATATGTTTGTAAAAGCATAATGATCCAAGCTCATTAGTTTGCCTTTAGCAGCCAAACTGAAAAGAAGGAAAAACTGAATAAGCAGCTTCAGATCTTATGTACTGTTTTCTTACTATTTCATTGCTTCTAAAGTGAAGGAAGTAAAATTCCAAAAAACAAATGAAATTCTCACTTAGAGCTATAGGCTGTTCCCTTTGGCCCCTAAGACCTGGCATTTTAGACCCCAGGTCTGGACAGGAAAGGAGCCAGTCCCACTCTGGGCCCCGGCGGGCAGTGGCCAGGCAGATGTATGGCAGCCGAACAGTGGGGCTCGCTTTCCTCCTCCCCACCCCCAAACCTGCCATGCAAGACACTTCCCTGGAGGGCAGTGAAACCCCTGAACAGCTTCCTCCAAACCTGCTCATAAATCCAGCCCACACACAGCACAACCAAGCCACTTCCACTGTGCATGGGGTCCTCCATGCAGCCTGAGAGCGAACAAGATTTATTTGGTCATACGGGTGTCATATAGGCTATTAATAGCAAGGACAAACATAATACAGAGTAAGCAGATCTTGGGGTATTGCAGTGAATATAGGACTTACTAAACATTATGACTCCACTAGTACTTGGGTTTAGCACTCCGACAGCCTGCCCCAAGTTGCACACACTTCTTCAGGTCGTTATCATTACTGCATTTGTTTCTCTTCCCTTTCTCCTGACTGAATAAAAGCAGAGAGTAGTCTCCCAGGAAGAAAAACCCAAGAAAGTAAGTACCACTTGAGATACTCTTATAAGGAAGCAAGGCAATTCTGGGAATAAAAAGTTTCTACTGCCTTTTCTTTTTTTAGAGAGATGCCAAAGGTTGCATCTACATGGCTCTGGGGCCAAGTTCCCAATCTTAAGAATAGTTGTGTCATGCTTGCTGCATGCTTATGCACATAGTTATAGCCAAGGGACTGGGGCTGAGCTGGAGGTGGGTAGATGACAGCTGAGAGAGAAACTTCTCAAACTGCTTCTCAGCCATGACCTACTGTGAGATGGATGGGAGTTCATTTCTGGGCAAAGACAAACTTGTTGGCTGAAAAAATAGGCTTGAGAACTTCTCCTGTCCAGGGATCGGTTTCATCTGCTTTTAGCCATCTAAAAGTCAAATGTCCCTCCTGAAATAGTTGTCATCGCTCCCTGTATAGGGAACAGGGAATAGGCCCCCTCCAGAGTGTGATTCTTTCCATCTCATCCCATCCCATCCCATCCCATCCCATCCCATCCCATCCCATCCCATCCCATCCCATCCCATCCCACTCCCATGAGGAATTGCCCTTGGGCAGTGCTTGTCTCCCTCTATTCTCCCCTACAGGGAGTGTCTAGACAACTAGGTCACTATCCCACTCCCTCTCCAGGCTTAGTTCACTTGCGCTTAATTGTAGGCAAGGTTGATGTGGTTTAGATGTGGCTAGAAGTTGTACTAGGGCATGAATATGGTCTTAAGACCATGGTGAACTATCATTTCAGACATATCCTACAGCTTTGATGCTACGTATACGATAATCCTGCAGTGAGCTGGAGCTTGGCAGGGGCTGAAAAGAACATATTCAATGTACAGCTTTAAATTGCACCAACACTTATGGAGTCCATCTGCAAACTACTACAATATGCCTGTAAAGAAAAAATAATCTGACTCCATGCTCCACAGATGTCCCTCAATGGTATGACTAATTTTGCTGAAGGAATAGCAACATCCAATATAAAGGTCAGTTTGTTTGGATTGGGACATTTTTTAAGAATCAGATGGCTTTCAGGTCTGTGAGTACTCTGTTTTTGGTAGAGATTTTAGAGATATTACCTACATGCAAACAGGCTCTGCTAACCTTCCATTTTAAAAATTTGTTGGCTTTATGCTTCTTTTGCTAAATGTAATCAGGATTAACCTCAGCAACACAGATAATATTGATGCAGTTGATAGAGTTACTCTGATGTAAAACCTGTATAAAAATGGCCTAAAAGGAAAACTGAGATTTGTAAGCTGCCTCAGAAACATCTCAAGCATGGCCCAATAGGCAGATGCTACTGCTGCCATGTTGTTCTATAGCACTGTAATGATAATCTTAAAAATGTAGGTGCAACCTGCTCCTAGTATATAATGGTCAGGAGACTCAAGTCAACGTGGAAATACAGTGGCCAGAATCTGTCCAAAGACCATTCAAATCAGGGGAGACAGGATCCATTTAATCTAATGTTAGCTACCTAAAAGCTAGGGGTCTGGTTTAAGCCAGTGGTCTAGACTGCTCTGTAATCAGTGCAGGGAAAGACACCTCTCCGGAGTTAACTCAGCTTAGATGCTTAGGCTGAGGTGGGATGAGCCCCATCACGGGTGCACAGGTGCAGCCTATGCCACCAGTCTGGATGAGATACCTAGCTTCTAGATGGCTGCTGGGAATCTTTCCACCAATATGACAGAGAACTGATTCTGGGCCACAGACTCGGAGGTTTTACCTGAAAGTAAAAAATGAGGGTGAGTGCAATGTTTACAGCAATGGCTGTCAGGATGCTAACAGGGTGCCAAGCCAGTTTTCAACTGGGTAAAGCTTGGTTTTCTCCTCCTTTGAAAAAAAGCATAACTCTTGTCTATCGGTTGAAGGGTTAAAAGCCTGACTCTTGCAGAGACAAGGACAGTGGATTTTTCAAGAGGCTTAAGAATATGGAAAGGGCAGATTACCCTGTTGTCACCTTTTGCCCACTCCTTTTACCAACTGCTGACATGGAGTAGAGTTTGTCTGAAGATGAGGATTAATGTAATGGCTGCTTCTATTCCTCAGTACTTTTTCTGATGAAATCTGATCACCCTTCTCCACATTCCTGTTCCTCACCCGCTCTGAGAAGCAAACACAATTCTTTGAAAACAAAACTAGTCCATACCAAAAAGCTCAAATCAAATCAAACTTGGGCTCTCACAAATATTTCCCCAACTAAATATAGTTAATTCCATTCAGGCTAGTTTTGGGCACTGAGAAAACCATCTTGCTTCTAATTTTTTCAACATTGTGTTCATAAACATCTGCATTACTTACTTTATTTATAAATCTGGACTGCTCCAGACAATACAGAAAATATTTTAAATGTCTTTTGTTCTGGACCAATAAGGACAGCCAAATCTAACTTTTTCTGTATCTACAACATCTTTAGATTAATGCTATGATGCTGGTGAAGACATTACCTGAAAGCCTTATCAGAACTGCAAAATCGTAACTGTATTTAAACGGACTTGCCGGTGTGTGACATGACGTGTCCCAAGTCCTGGGTCTCTCAATTGTCCGGGTTTGGTCAGAGCAGTGTGCAAGTGTCTTCCAGCATGCTCACCCAGGTATCCTCTATAAGGGAACTAAACAACGGGGCAAGATGGCTTGTGCGCACTTTACATTCATCTTGATGCAAGTCAAACTGAAGCCACAGTGTCAACCTCAGCTTAGAAGTGATCCTGCATCCCCCAGTTCAGATGTAGCGTATAGTTCAGGCATAGCCATAATTAATGATATATCAGATCTTTTCCTAGAGGCTCTGGCTCTTATATGCAGCTTGGAAAACATCGTGGATTCTTCCTCAAAGACTGTTTATTACAAGAGAAAGTCAAGGTTCCCACATAGACCCTAGTCTAACTCTGTGTTTTTGTGTCTGTCTGCAGAAACATTTTTGCTGGTCTTTGCTTAAGGCTGATTTTGGACATTTCCGTATGGTTTTAGTCAGAAGACCTTCACTGGAATGGCTAGAATCAGTGTCTTTAGTCAAGCATGGACATATTTTGGAAGTGTCTTGATGAGTAAGTTCCAGAATGTGGAATTCACATTTGCTGAGCATTTTCACAAGCCAGAGAGCATTATAGTTGTAAGGACTGTAGCGTCTTGCATATAGGTGTTTCTTTTCCCATCCATGTTATTCAGAAATTGAAACAAAATAAAAATGTGTGACATTCCTTAAAAATGCCTATGTCAAAAGCAGATTAAACTCACTTCATTAAATGCAGAAAAGCCTGTTATGACCAAAGTTAAAGAAGAGCTCCAATTCATTCTCTTTAACATCTCTATACCGTCTTTAATCATGACAACATATATTTTCCCAACTATTACTATGTAATAATACGATTTTTTCTAAAAACACAGAAATGCAAGAAGAATGCATAGGAAGATTGTTAATATTACAGTTCATGTTATCTTCAGTTAACAAGGCAGTTAACAAGATCCAGAAGATCTTGTGCTTTTTTTACTTAGGCAAACTCCTCCTGAGTTGAATATGACTTTTGCATTTCAAAGATGAAGTAAACTCCTGTTAATTGGGCTAGAGGTTTATATTTGTACCATGTTAGGTGCGCAAAGGGCACTAGCTGGAAACATAATCTGATCAGAAAATTACGGAAGCAATGGAAAGGAAACAATGCTACCCCATCATACGATATAGTAGCCTGCTATGCAAATGAGAGCAGCAGCTAGGAGGAAGTTTCAGTACTGTCCATGCATTTTGTTTTTGCACTGCTACGATAATGAGTCAGTGAAAGAATGACTGTGATTGAGAACTGAGTTAGCATGAGGCATTAAGTCAGGCCAGGAATGCACCAAAGTACCTCCCCAGAGTCTGTTCACAGCAGCAGCTGCTCTAAGTGTGCTGGAGACTTCCCCAGCTCTCTCCCACGATTGCGGATAGGGACTGTAGGATTCTTTTAGCTTACATCTCTATCACTCTGCTTTTTGGTGGCTGGCAACATCAGAAGCACCTGAACCCTTCATGACAGGAGAGCATGACATGCAAGGGGCATATGGGGTCCTATGGCAGGAAGGAGTAAGGCCGGATTTTGCATTTAGCGATGGACTCTACTCAGTTTTACTCCTTTTTTGTTTGATGGTTTGCTCTAAATATGAAAGGAAAGAGCATTGGGAATGGGTGGGAGGAAAAGGGTACCAAAAATATGCAGCAGGATTGAGGAAACTGTGTGTGTTATATTACTAGCAGGGGATCCAGAGCTGCAATATTCCCCTGGGTATGGATTGCAGTCTTGCTGTGGTGTTGCTTTGATAACCACACTTAGAGCAGGAGAAGAACAGTTGAAATGAGATGGTGGAGACTGTAGGGGAAGAATGTGTGCTCCTTTGAGACTGGAAAGGAGATGTAGATTCATGGGAGCAAAGAGATACAGGAAATGTAGCCAGTGGAAAAAAACACATTTTTTTGTTGTTATTAAAAAGATCTGCAGCCCTCAAGCCCTTAACTACGGAACTTGGAGATTTTACACAGTGTAAATGGAATTTTTTTTTTTAATTTTTAATCCCTGTAGCACCTTAGGTCAACTGCTGCAACCTGGCTATTGTAAAGCTTCCTCTAAAATCTCTCAATAAATCAGGTACAGGCCAATCTGCCCTCCCTCGGTAGAGCTACTGATGTCAGGCTGATGGGTGTGGTGTAGAGTTGAATTTGCCCTTTTGACCTTCATATTTTTCAGAAATAATTTGGGAAATGTGGGTTTTGTTTTGTGCTCAATTCTGTGGTGGTCTGTAATGGAAGCCAGAACATAGCAGTAACAAAAGGAAGCTGTCACTTTGGTAATTTTGTACTGAATGCAAGTGTAAATGCTCTCCATCCGCAAACAGCTCGATCGTGGTGCAGTTCATCCTCTGAATGCATGCCCAGATCTAACTTTGAGTCTTTTGCAAATACTAGTTTTTGCAATTTGGACAGGTGAAAGCAGCAAGTATGCAATTTCTGTAAAAGAATGTGTTCTGTGTAAATGAAAAAAAGCTTTAAAATGTATCAGCTATACCTCTCATTTCTACTCCAGCAGCTCCAGCACCAGGACAGGACATGTGGATGAGTTCTTTGTTTTGAAAGAAAGTTCCTTAAGAACAACAGAGTGATTTTTGAAAGGTGTGGATATGTATGAAAGATGAGCTTTCTAAAAACAAACAGAAACAAACAAAAAACAATGCAATGACCCCAAACCTCAGTAGTAAAAAAAGACGAGTAACCTGTGTGTGAACTTAAAGGCTGTTTTATAATTTTTTTAAAAGTAAGCTGATATTCTGTATTTCAGGATGAAGACTGTTCCATGGATGAGATCTATGGCAGGAGTATTTTGCTATGTCTTAGTATTAAAAAAACAGCCCATCTGAGAATATTCCATCTAGATATGCTGATGAAAACCAGAGTAGTGGCATAGATCCAAAGGAATCAATGAAGATATATCAATTTATACCTACTGCAGGTTTAACTCTTGATTTGTATTCAAGAACTTTAGGACTACTGCTAAACATTATGATTTTCCCTGTGATATGACATAGTGATGGATACAATAAAATAGTTCTAAGTAGAAAAATAGAGCAAAGAAGATGTAGGAGAGAACTGAGCACAAGAACAAAAGTGTAAGTGGTTTCTGCATTTACCATCAGATGATCTCATGTGATGGCGAGCTGAACTTAGTTTATTCAGGTATCTCTGTGCCTTGCACTGTGAAGGAAAGGGACCTGCACCATCAGTGACAGCAGCGACTGCTGTGCTGGGCAGGACACCACCAGCACTAGTGCAAGAGGAGGTAGTTTGTCATGTGGGTAGCCCTTGCCAGTCCTGATGTCTTCTGGAGCAATGGCTGTGAGCTCAGCTTTAGTGTGCTAGATAACATAATGGCCTGAATACTTTTTGTCTGAAAGAAAACAAACAAATATTCTGAAAGTATTGGCCAAATAAGCTAATATCATCTCACATAGGATTTCTAAGGAATTCTAGCAATTCTGGAAACAAAGATAACATTAATTGGAGCACCACCAACTAAAGCAAGCTTAGTTCCTAGCAGGGAAAGGACTTATGTAATCTCAGTGATGATAAGGACAAGCTGGAAAATGGGGGAAGGAAAGAGAAGAAACTGCACAACAGAATAAATCCACCCCCTCATCTAGTGTGCTGCTTTCTTACATCAACTCTCACAGGACTCTATCTTAAAACCAATTATTGCTCTACTAATGGGTCAGTAAAGTAGCCTGGAAAGAGGTAAGACTTTAATTTTTACTTTGCCAGCAGATGAAGGAAACTTTGAACAGATGAAGCATCAGTTTTTCTTTAGCTTCCTGAATGTGATGTGTTGAACAAGATCTTTACTCGGAGCTTCATACACTCTCATGGTCTGAGGTATACTCACGAAGCGGGGGTTCATGATCTCTGTGGAGGTAAGAGTGGAGTGAGATCTGAATGGGCTGAAGGGAACTAAATTCCCACTTCACAAGGTGTTTCTCAAAGATTAAAGCAACACGTTAACCCATGCAGCTAAATAAATCACATAACATGTGATGACAATAAATCACATAACATGTGATGACCATTGGCTGGTCAAATCAGAAAAAAGGATAGCCCTAGCCTTATAGGCTGCAAAATCTTGAACCAGAATCGTACACACACACAGATGTCTAGTTAGGTCATACAGAGCAGAATTTAACCTGACAGTCCCTAGGCTGGATTCTAACCATATGGGGCCTTTGATGACTGGACATTTTTAATGCAGATCACTATGCTGCTCTGATTTACAGTGTGCTCCCTAAAGGGCTCCCCTACCATGGCTGGGCCGGCACAGCTAGTGGGATGCTGTGTTGTGTTGTGGGACCAGACAGCTGCTGAGGGGAGAGGGAGGAGGAAGGTATGACATATGCTGGTGTTGCTTGAGAGATGGGAACTGCTCACTCTATTTTAAAGAGTGTGAATTAGGACCAGTTATTTGGGAGGAAAAAAGGACTGTCTGTAAAATCATGAGGGACAGGAGAAGGTGAATATGGCATGGTTGTTTGTACTTATAACACAAGAAACAAGTGCCACCTCCTGACAAGATGAGGCAGCTGATTAATGTCTTGAAGGTACTGGCAGCCCCAAACTTCAAGAGAATAACATCTGGATGGGGGTGGCACTCTACACCAGCCTTGTTTCTTAGATTTCTTCTCTAGGCATTAACTTCTGGGTGCTGCTGGAGGCCTGACCCGCTGTGGCTGCTTTTAAGGTCTTACAAGAAAGCACCGAAGGTGACCGGCAAAGGCACCATTGGACAGCTGATCTTTCCTATCAGAGTAGAGATGAGGCCACTGTGCAGCAGTAGAACCGAACTGGAAGGATAAGACCATGGGAGAGATGTATGGTGGTATGCAAATATCTGGATTTCCGGCTGCATCCTCATATACTTTACAAGTTAGCAACTAAAGTATGTGAAAAACCCTATACAATGGGACTACTTAGCATATTGTGAATTAAATATCATGAATAGTTTTCTTTCAATAAGCAGGCCCTAGGTCTGGAGTGAGTCCAACAGTAATCCTGACTCAAGTTTATAAAGGCAACATAAGAAGAAGTGATCAGTAGATAAAATTAGCTCATTGCAGTCAAAGTTCCATTTACTAGCAGTTCAATGGTATTAAACTCCTCTTGCACACACCTTATGTTGGCTGCTGATTTTTATTGCTTCCTGTTTTGTTGGGCTCCATAAGCTCATCAAGAATCATCTGCATATATCTAAATGATGGCATGATATTTATTTACTGTCAATTATTTCTTTGCCAAAATAGAAAATACATAGCATCTTAAAATAGACCGTTGCATTATTTGCCACACTCTCTCCAACCTCAAGAAGCTGGAGCCATTAATAGAGCTAAACTAAAGTGCATGTGACTGATAAAATTTAACACATATAACAGAAGTTGCGTGATACTCAGAGCCTCCAGTTTTCATGACAAAACAAACCAATAAATCATTTCAAATGATTCATATAAACATGCAATAAGAACATCTATTTACTTATTCAAAGCTTGAGAAAAGTCACTTGTTACTTTCAGCAGAGCCGTAGTTGCTGAGTGCTTTGCTCTGCCTTCAGATTTTGATGTACGAAGCATTTTCACTGAAAATGCATGCCATATTGCAAATACATCTCCTGAATTTTGACTCTCATTTGGCCTTCCAGACTGCCTGCATGGATATTCTGATTGTCAAATACGGATACTCTTTTTGATGTTTAAAGGAATCTTAGTTTAGCTGGTATCTCTAATTGTTGGAAAGGAACTTTCTGCCCTCTACATATCAGTTTTAATGGTAGTGACCACGTGCTTCACCACAGGCAAGGCTGCTACAAAATCCTCTTTTGTGCCCAGGTGATCCATAACAGTAAAGGCTTTGTCTCTCTCCCACCTGACTAGTCATAATGTAATTACTTAAGATAATAAACTCCTGCTCCATCACAACAATGGATAGGGGAAAAAGAAAAAATAGGCACCAGACTGCTTTATCTATGAACATTATTTGGCCAGAATTTCAGGTAGAATGAAACAACCAGGGAGAAAAACTCTCTGCCTCATCTGTTAATGGCAGACAAAACCACAGCTACATAAACTCCCCCCTCAAAAATTCTTTAGTGATACTTTGGGAGTCTCCATAATTTAAGACAAAGCAGGATGGTTTTGGGAAATGAAATGATATTGGTCTGGAAGAGGACGTCTGCGCTGGGGAATGCTGATGACTTTCTCAGTGGAGTTTGCAGGCTGGTTTCTTTTTCTTGAGGATTCTTTGCTGTTGAAAAATGCCATTTTGTGGATGACAAGTGGTAAACAAGGTGTAACATCTCTGCATTTTTGGCTTTTTGCTGGAACTTTGCTGGACCTCAGCGAGGGTGACTGACCTCCAGTGAAGGTCATTGACCACTCTGCATTTCCCCAGGCAGGGCCACAGTTGTGGCTGCAAGGGCTGTCAGAAGCTGGGCAGTGACACTGACCCACACAGACTGTTTAGCAGAGGAGAAGTGATGTTTTAAGGATGCATTCAATGATGATTCGATGTTCAATGCTCACTCTGGGTGAGGCACTGAGTTACCAGCCACCGAAGGCAGCCTGAGCATGTGCTTTTGCTGTCATTCATATGGGCATGCTGTTGCTGTGCTCTTCCAAGTTCCAGTATCTTCCTGGTCAGTGCAGATGGAGCTGCCTTTTCATTGCAGATAAAGAAAGCATTTAGTATTTTCAGAAACTGTGAATGTAGACTTAAGCCAGTGATATCTGCTAGAGAGAGAGCCTCTCTTAAATCTCTCTGTACTTACCATTGGTACTGATGATATGTCCTGAAAAAAGGATTGTGAATGTCTTCAGAATACAGATAAATGTAATTTTTAGCACTGTGTCCATTAACTTAGGAAAAGTTGTGTTTCTTGTGCATATGCCCAGCAGCTTATTCTTGCGGGTGAAATTATTGTGACCCTCAAACTGCCCTGTGCTGAAGGACACATGAAGGACTGTGTAACAGAAAGAAATGAAATTGGCTCTGTTACAGTGCCCCTGTTTTTTTTAACTTGCCTATTTCTGTTGCATCTTATTCTTGAACACATCCCTGAAGTATTTATGACCAAAATTCTTCACACATGATTACTAACTCCTGAAAAGAGTCTCCTTCTCAAGAGACCTTTAGATGGCTAGCATGGTTGACCACAAAGGCAAGGCAGAAATTTCATTCAGAAATCAAAGAAAAAAGACTTGAAAGGGAAGCCTAAAAGGAAAGGGAAAAGTCAGCTATTCAGAAATGAGTCTATTCAGTTCACATTTACTTTGTCCTGTGTGCCATGAGGAACTGAACTGAGATACTGAATGCAGCAGTGGAGCTTCAGGGAGTTTTTTAATTCTTTCCTTGCACCCCAAAGTGGGATTGTTTTCTGAAAACAGGTACCTCAGGACTCTCTGGATAGCTCCTAGCTTTTTAGTACATCTGTCTTTGTTTTCTCACTGGCAACTCTCTTATTCCCAGACACACAAAGGCCACATGACTTCCATGCCCTCATGCACGAACTGACAACAGAGCTGCTCCAAATTGCCGCCTGTAGGATGCAGAATCTCATCTTCAATCCTGCTGTGCGTCACTGTGCTCTTATTTACAGGTGTGCAGACTGATTTTGGTTGGAGAGGTGGGATTTTACAAAATCTCAAGGCTCACAGGCTGAGGCAGTGAGAGGTCTTGTTCAGCATCTTGCTGCTTAACATGGGGCATTCGTATCCCAGCTGATGGAGAGACACTTTCTCCTAAAGCAACCGATCACTTTCATAAATGTGTATGAGGCAGGATCTATTATCTGCCCTACTTTCTTTTTTTAAATTGAAATATTGACTTTTCACAGTAAAATGACACTTTCTGGCTCTCTTTTCTGCTTAGAGAAGCAAAGCAGTGAGACATCACCAGTTCTGTAGTTGTCCAAGTGGAAACCTACTGGGCCCTGTGCCGCTTAGTCGTGATGCCAGAGCGATGGGGGTGGCTTTTCTCTACACCCTGCTTAAAGGTCAAGCAGGAGTCCCCTCCCAGGCTCACACGACTCAGGGCGAATGAAAGGCAGAGACTGCTGAATTTGTGTTGCGTTATGCTGTCTGGGAAGAGATGAAACCAGAGTTTGGCCATTGCAGTACATCTTCTTATGTCAGGAGGAGGAAAGGCTCAATAACTGCATTTTTTAAAGGACTGAAACAGGAGGCTGGAAAGGATGCTGTGACACAGCCAAGCACTGACTTGTTTACCTTCTCTACCTGCACTCTGACACATGCACACAGATAAATAGAAATATGCTACATCAGTCCACCCTGACTGAGAGTAGCTGTCAAACCGCAGTTGCTCTGAAAAGCACCCAGCAGAGGCTCATTAGATCTAAATATCATGGCTGGACAGAGCTGTCTCCTTTGTGTAGTGGTGGGATCCTGGAGAACATGGCTGTGCTGCCTGTAAGAGGCTCTGAGTCTGGTTCTACCCTTATTTGCATCAAAGTAACTCCATTAATTTCATGTAGTTTATATTGGATTTACAGCACTGGAACTCTTAGGCGAAGTTGTCTTAGGTGGCTGATTTCCATGATATATACTTACCAAATTCAAACTCAGCTGAATCAGCCAGAGTCTATTGTCACCTATTTAATTTACATTGTCAAAAATGGAAATTTCTGCCTTTTCATTGTAAAAAAGCCCATAACAAAACTGTGTTTGCTGGAAACTGTAACATTAAACCCTGGATCAAGTACCCAAGACTCATGTTAGTTCTCTACAGCTCTTTTTAGAGGTCCCTGAGGAGTTTATGTAAAGTTAGCAAATATTGAAGTCTATCCAGTGACTCTTTGGGAATCATATACAACTCTTGCCTGGGAGACAGACTCTATGGAGTTAGGGCAGAAGGGAAGTTTAAAATAGGCGGAGGAGCATTCACTGGGAACCAATATGAATGGGCTCAGCTAGTCAATAGACAATGGAGAAGAATTTAGCCAGAAACTTAGTGTTTCCTTATTTTTCCTCCTTTCCAGATTAAAGATTGGATATGAAATGACTGAGCCCCCTTCCTGATAGAATAAATGCAGAGAAACTAATGTCTGCCAGAAAGTCGCAGTGCAGTTCCATTTATTGTGAGCTGAAAACCCAAAAAGCCATGGGGTGAATTTGCACATCCGAGCACTGTCACTTCTCCACACTATGATCTGATTTGTACAATAAAATCAAGCATAAGGTGTTACTGTCCTGATTGAGCAGAACTTACCATTTCCACATCTTCTGTCATTTTCTGTTGCAGAGCTCTTGGTTGTTTTACTTTCTGATATAAATCAAGACCACTAGCATTGTGGCTTTCTGGTTACTAGCAAGCAGCAGAACACAAAAGAAAATTAATATCTTCAGCATCTAATTAACCAGAAAAGAAGTGCAGCATCCTGCACCTGCGGAGGAATAACCCCATGCACCAGTACAGGCTGGGGGCTGACCTGCTGGAAAGCAGCTCTGCGGAGAAGGACCTGGGAGTCCTGGTGGACAACAAGTTGACCATGGGCCAGCAGTGTGCCCTTGTGGCCAAGAAGGCCAATGGTATCCCGGGTTGCGTTAGGAAGAGCATTGCCAGCAGGTCGAGGGAGGTGATGCTTCCTCTCTACTCAGCCCTCATGAGGCTGCTGCTGGAGTACCATGTCCAGTTCTGGGTTTCTCAATACAAGAGAGACATGGGGCTACTGGAGCAAGTCCAGAGGAGGGCTACTGAGATGATTAAGGGACTGGAGCATCTCTTATATGAGTTCAGCCTGGAGAAGATAAGACTGAGGGGGATCTTACCAATATGTACAAATATCTGAAGGGAAGGTGTAAAGAGGATGGGGCCAGATTCTTCTAAGTGGTGCCCAGCGATAGGACAAGAGGCAGCGGGTACAAATTGAAACACAGGAAGCTCTGTCTGAACATGAGGAAAAACTGTTCTACTGTGCAGAGAAGGTCACGCAAGGTGACTGAGCACTGGAACAAGTTGTCTAGAGAGGCTGTGGAGTCTCCATCCTTGGAGATACTCAGAAGCCATCTGGACAGGGTCCTGGGCAACGTGTTCTAGGTGACCCTGCTTGACCTCTCCAGAGGTCCCTTCCAACCTCAGCCATTCTGTGATTCCGTGATTCTGTAACCAGAAGGAAAATATAAAATAAACTGAGAGTGGTTAATATCTTTTTACTTTGATTTTCTTCTTTTCTGAAGTGGTAATTTGAATTTGGGGGCTAAATTTGGATCTCAGTTCCAGCAGAATTGATCTTACTCCAATTTAGGCTGGTGTAACTGAGAGCAGAATTTGCTCACTGTGTTTAAAATAGAGACAGAAATTACTCATAACTGAGGCACTTCTTAACTCCTATTCACGCTTGTTTCCTTAGCGCTGTTGTTGCAGTTGTTATTTTTCTATGGTAGCAAACAAACAAATTAACATAAATATTACTTGAAAGGAGGTTCTATTTAAAGGTGTTGAGGCTATATGGAGGAAAACATTAATGATGAAAGCTGCATGAAGATCCACCTCCTGCAGACTTTGCGTCTCTGTGATTTAAGCAACCACTTTAAATTAGTCTCGAGGTTTCCAGACCAATTTTGTTCAACCTTTAGTTAAAGATCACTTCTAGCAGGCAACCAGTTTTATTAACCGCTTGGGTGGTCATATAAGCCCGTGTGCTTTGTACGCATATGTCATGTAATAACTCTACAGTGACTGTAAAACTGTTGTGTGTTTTATTATATAGTGAGATATAGGCAGCAGTGAAGACACTATGGCTGTAGGCAAAACTTCCTTCTTGTAGCCTGGAGTAGTGAATGAAACTGATACTCAGGTTTTAGAAAGAAAATCCCATCACCAGAGACAAAATTGCAGTGTTATAGCTTTTTCCTTCCCACCAGTGTTTCTGAGGGAAATCTGCAGTGCAGCCTGCATTTCTGGTCTATTGGCACTAAAAATGGTGCTTGGTGCTGCCCTGTTGCAGTGCTTCACCCCAGGCATGCACGGTGCCGCGTGCAGGGTGGTGCAGGGTGCCCCGCTGGGGTCTGGCGAGGGGTCTCCAGGGTGCTTCTCCTGGGGCCCATGTCGGCACTGCCCAGGGTGCGTGGTGCTGCAGAGAAGATGCCCCTCTTGAGCCCAGCTGGGCCACAGGGGCCAGGAGGAGCCAGCCAGGTGTCCGAGCCTGCTTGGGCATGGCGGTGGCTTGCTCACTGTGCCGGGTGCTGAGAGCGGGCAGCTCGCTGGATTTGTTTGTTTGCATTTCCTCCTGCCGCATGGCCCCGGAGCTGGCACAGCTGCCCCGAGGACAAATTGTTGGGTGCACTCGGTGCAGCTGGCCCTGCCGTGATGTCAGCCTGGATGTACCAGCTATACACAGCGAAGTAAAAACAGCCCCTGCTTTCCTGTTTATGCACTCAGGCTTCCTGCTCAAAGCTCCTGAGTAAAAACAACCCGGCTTGACAAAATAGTGCTTCTATTTATTGCATTGGGAATGAGTACAGTGATGGTGGAAAGGGGCTGCTTTGACCCAAACCCTCTGCTCATGACTGCAAGTGGTGTAAGACTAGCTGCTCAGGCGCCCCACAATGGGGCACCTTGTGGCTCCAGTTTGGCGCCAGTCCATAGGCCCGGTGGCAGGTTGTGCACAGCAGCCGGGCTTGCTGCACTTCTCCTAGGGGAGACCAGAAAAGAGAAAAAGGTGATTTTACCACCTGGGCATCTAGGCTCCTTTCTCCTACTCTGAAGAGTTCTTCCTCCCAGTAACTCCCAGTTAGGCTTTTAAACTGGATTTATCTATCTTCAAATTTCCAAGAATCTTCTCCTCACATCTCTCTCTTTTTCTTTTGATGGACTCTCTCATCATAGCAAATGAAGACCTCTTGCAGGAATGTCAAAGAGTTGTAAAGAAGGAGAAGTATTTTCAAATATTACTAGGGATACATTTCTGTAGATAACAAGGGTGTTACGCCCTCTATCTTAATAGTCTTTGGTCTCCTGGCTCTTGCTACTGCTGCTCCATAGTGCACTATGGGAAACTGGACGCAAAATACAATGAACTCAGAACCAAGGACTGAGGATAACCAGGGCCAGAAGGGACCTTGGAGGTCCCCAGGCAAAACTCCTGTTCGAAGGTGAGTTAACTGAAAGTTAGAGCAAGTTGCTCAAGGCCTTGTCCAGATGAGTTTTGAAAATCTCGAGGGATGGAGATGCCATTGCCTCTCTGGGCCCCTGTTCTAGTGCTGAACCACCCTCATCACACTGAGTCAGATTTTCCTTGTGGCAACCTGTGACTTACCTCTTGTTCTTTTCTGTGTTCCTCTGAGAAGATTCTGGCCAATCTTCTCTAAAACCTCCCTTTGGGTAGTTGAAGATGGCAATTTGACCCTTAGTCTTCTCCTGGGTGAGCAAACCCACCTTCCACAGTCTGTCCTCAAATATCACAAGCTCCAGCCCTCTAGCCTCTGATATGCACAGATATCCACAGTTTGTTAAAACCTGTGTTGTACTGGGGAGTCCCCAGCTGGGCATGGTACTCCAGGTGAAGCAACACAAATTCCAAATACAGTGGATAATCCGTTCCCTCAATCTGCTGGCTATGTCTTGCAAATGTAGCCAGGTATATGGTTAGTTTTCAAAGGCTGCACTGCCTGTTTGTATTTAACTTGTTGTCCAACAGCACCCTGGTCCCTTTCTTGCAGAGCTGCTGTCTAACCAGACGGTCCCTAGCCTGTACTCCTGCATCACGTTTGTCCTTCCCATGTGCAACACCTTGCATTTGTCTTTGTTGAACTTTGTGAGCTCGTCTGCTGCACTCCTCTAAACAGCAGCCATGGTCTCCAGCGTATCGCCTGCTCACTGCAAATTGATGTCAGCTTGCTGAAGGTGCATTACACACCACTGCCCAATTTATTGATGAGGACAAAAAGTATCATCTCATGTATGCTGAGGAACACTAATCATAAGCGGTTACTACTTAAACTTCAAACTGATGACCATTGTCATTTAAGCCCAACAGTCCAGCAAGCTTTTTACCAATCTTGGAATCTGCGCATGGTCCATGACTCCCCAGTTTGGCTATAGGGGTGCTGTGGGAGACCATGTCAATGGCCCTGCTAAAGTTAAGGTAAATGGCATCTGCTGCTCAGCTCCTGTCCACAGAATCACTCATCTTATTGTAGAGGGCAATCGGTTGCTCAGGCACAGTTTATCTTTGGTAAATCCATACTGGTTGCTCCCATTCACTTTTTTCTCCTTCCTGAAAATGTCTCCCATGAGGACTTGCTCTAAAATCTTTCCAGTGGCTAGGGTGGGGTTGACTATTCTGTAGGTCTTCCCATCCTCCATCTTTTTTAAAGTTATATTTGCCTCACTATTTTGTTCTTCATATGTAGAAATTCTTAATTTATAATGGTCTGGACTAAGATGTAGACATGAGGGCTAGAACTGAAGGGATCCTTTAGCTATTCCTAGAGTCATTCTCATTCACCAAGAAATAACATTTCTGATTTTTAAGTGTTCAGCAAGATAAAACTACATTTAGCATGCAGACAGTCTTCCATTTCTTGACTTATCAGAGGCAGGACAGCATCAGAGGAGTGGAAAAAATTAAAAAGAAGGAAAATATAGAACAAACTTTGCAAGTACATCTGAAAATCAAATCATGGTTGCTTAAAACTGTTCACCACAAATGAGGTCCCTATCCATTAAAGCAGTTAAATGGGTGTTCAAGTTTAAGAGTGTGTGTAGTGCGCCTGACTTAAATCACTTGCATTTTTCTAGATCAAGACTTTGAAACTAAGAATGTGGGTCTAATTTTATAAATCAGAGCCTCACACCTGCAAAAAGAGATCCCAAAAGTCAAAACTCTTTGCCATTTTAATAGAAACAAAACTCTTAAAAGAACTTTATTAGGAGGTCCGTTTTAGTGTGTATGGGCCAGTCACTAGAGGGCAACAACGTGCTCACTCATGTACAGAAAGCCAGGCTGTCAGTTGGAAGAAACAAGCGTTTCTTCTGATGTCATGGAACGAGACAAAAAGAAAAAAAAATCTTCTTCTGCCTGTTTTATCTTAGGTTAAAAGGTGAAAATACTCCTGCAGCCCTGCCAGTTTTGACAAATTGATTTCAAATGTGTATGAGAAGGCATGGGACACAGTGTCCCTGCATGATCAGACAGCCATCCAGTGGACCCGAGCTAAATGCATGGTTGAGTTAAATCAATTAAAACAGGAGAAACATTTATGGAAAAAAAATCCTTGTAAAACCTTTTTTTTCATCTGGTTGCTGGATTTCGTTGTTCATTTGCTGTTGTTCCAGGCATAAGCCATTTGGCTTATGCACATGTCTGGCCCACATTCCTGCAAGAGGTCTGCATTTACTGTGATGAGAAAGTCCATCAAAAGAAAAAGAGAGAGATGTGAGGAGAAGATTCTTGGAAATTTGATGACTGGAAAAATGACAGTTCTTGCCAGGGATTTTTCTGAAAACTGGAAAAAACAACAGAACTAGGACTAGCTATCTGTGGGGTAAAGGAGCTTTTAGTGTTGACGTCTTCCATTCCACAGAAAGACACAGATTCCGACCCATTAATCTCTGGTGGGGTCAGCAAGGTCTTCTCTTGCTCATAGTGAATCAGCAGTCAAAAATATTCTCAAAGCATTTCAGTAGGTTACTTTTTTGTAAAAGGGGAAAAAGACATCAGCATATGCTATTTAAGCGCATCATCCAAAAAAATTAAGGAAAAAAACCATCTGACAAATAAAAATATTTTTATGATATTTATGAAAATCTTAAGAAGTTGAACCTGTTATCATGAATAAAGAGTTGAGAGCTGACAACAAGCTGAAAATCTTTTGAGTTGTAACATATCAAGCCACGGAAGCTGCTACTAAACCTTGATGGGTATTTATCATAAAAAAATTCCAATAACTTTATAAAACTAGAGAGTGTGTGACAATAGGCTCTGATTTAAGGAAGGAATGACTTGGAGCTCTGATAAGAAGAGGTTTCTAGACACCCTGGTCTTCTCATGCCATGGTGACTATAAAATTTTGCCTCTCTTTTCAGATAAAGAAACACCCCCTTCTTGACTCTCAAAAAAAGATGGTGGCCTTACACAGATGATTGAACCCTACAATAGCAAAGACAGACGATTTCCCTTCTATATTTGAAGGAGAGAGAAGAGAAACTGTAGGGAATGTTGCTGCTCTATGCATTAAAATGTTATGAATCATGCTGTCATCAACAAGCCAGATTATTGTTGCATTCAGACTTTTGAGCTTTTAGTGTTTGCCTTTTCAACCTTCTGCTAGTAGTTATGAGGATCAGATACTTACAGTGAGATTCTCATGCACTCACAGCATTTTGGGAGCTGTGGTAGCTTCGAGAAAAAACACCAAATACTGCAGCATTTCTAATGAAAGCATGTCAGTTGGCACAACCAGGCCCTGTCTGCCTGAAGTGATACAATATCATCATCAAGATGGTCTCTGCCATTAATTTCACAGTGCAGGTGATAATTAGTTTTGCTCATAGGTTATGCCACTTAGCAAATGTTTATTCACCCTGAAAGGTGTTTGACTGGAAGAGGGCTCCAAACTCAGACAAATCCCAATTTTCTATCATTTTTAGTAAGTTTTGAGTAACTGTTTCCTCAGCATCACAATTATTCCTTTAAGAAGTCATATATGTATAGCTCCAGCAAGGCACCAGACATTTTACAGACAGGACTCCAGAAAGTGCCTGCTAATCTTTTCCTGTTTTTTTCTTGATCCTACAGTCTCTTGTACTGCTGAGGAAACCAGAGAATGACCCAAAGCCAGGTCCCCGGAGAGCTGCCAGCAAAGATGCTTTGTCCCTGCACTATAAAGGTAACTCTTCATTTTCTGCTACTGTTGCAAATCATATCTCTGCCCTGGCTTCTTGTTGGGCCTTCTGTTTTTGGTGCAATGATCAAAACACACAAAAAAATCAGGCATACACAGTAATGTGCAGACAATTGTGTGTACTTACTGTACGCAGCCTGGCAGGTCTAGCTTTAACCCTGCAGCACTCCTCTCAGTTTAGATGGCCTCTGCAATGCAGAAGGCAATGAGGGACATTAGAGACCTAAGCTGTTTGACGTAGAATCATGGGATGGGACATTGGATGGGACCTCTGGAGATCGTCCAGTCCAACCCCCCTGCTCAAATCACAGTCAGCTACAGCAGGTTGCTCAGGGCCATGTTCAGTCAGGTTTTGAATGTCTCAAAGAACGGAGACTCCACAACCTCTGGGAAACCTCTCTGGGCAAGTGTTTGATTGCTGTCACAGTAAGAAGGTTTTTTCGCCTGTTTAAGTGGAACTTCCTGTATTTCAGTTTGTGCCTATTGCTGCTTGTCCATTCATTAGGCACCACTGAGAAGCATGTGGCTCTGTCTTCTTTGCTCCTCCCCACCAGGTATTTATACACACTGATAAGGTCCACCTAGCCTTCTCCTCTCTAGGCTAAACGTTCCAAACTCTCAGCTTCTCCTCATATGTCAGATGCTCTGTTCCCTTAATCATCTTAGTGGTTCTTTGCTGGACTTGCCCCAATATGTCTATGTCTATCATCCTGGGGAGCCCTGGACTGGACCCAGCACTCCAGGTGTGGCCTCACCAGGGCTGAGCAGAGGAGAAGGATCACCTCCCTTGACCTGCTGGCAATGCTCTTCCTAGCAGCCTGCAATGCTGTGGGTTTTTGCTGCAAGGGCACATTGCTGGCTCATGTCCTACTTGTAGTCCACCAGCACATCCAGCTGTTTTTCTGCCAAGTTGCTCTCCAGCCTGTCAGTCCCCAGCATGTACTGCTGCATGGGGTTATTCCTCCCAGGTGCATTTCTTCAGCCTGTCGAGGTCCCTCTGAATGGCAGTACAACCTAAGCGGTCTGTCAACTGCTCGTCCCAATTATGTGTCCTATGCAGTCTTGCTGAGGGTGCGCTCTGTTGCATCCTCTAGATCACCAATGAAGATGTTAAACATTATTGGCCCTGTATTTGCCCTGGGGTAAACTACTAGTGGCTAGCTTCCAGCCGGACTTCGTGCTGATTACAATCCTTTAAGACCAGCAGTTCAGCCAGTTTTCCATTCACCTCACTGCCCATTTGTCTAGCTGGGATTTCATGATTTTGTACATGAGGATATTATGGGAGACAATGTCAAAAGCCTTGCTGAAGTCAAGGTAAATAACATCCACTGTTCTCCCCTTATCCACCAAGCTAGCCATTTCACCATAGAAAGTGATCAGGTTGGTCGGGCATGATTTCCCCTTCATAAATCCATGCTGACTACTCCCAGTCACATTCTTGTTCTTAATATGTTTGGAAATGGCTTCCAGGAGGATTTGATCCATCACCTTCTCAGGGATTGCGGTGAGACTAACTGGCCCATAGTCCCCCAAATCCTCCTTCTTGCCCTTCTTGAAGACAGGAGTGACATCTGCTTTCTCCCAACCTTTCAATCACCATGACCTTTCAAAGATCGTCAAGAGTGGCCTCACAGCATCTCAGCATTTGTGGGTGCATTCCATCAGGTTGCATGGTCCTGTGAACGCCCAGTTTGTTTTAAAAGTTCCCCAAGATTCAGCTCCAGATGGGTGCTGGCTTTCCTAACCCCATCCCTACGCACTTGAACAGTGTCTCTGTACTCCTCCTGGGTGACCTGATCTTGCTTCCACCTCTTGCATGCTTATGCTGAGTGCCACTTATTGCCTCTCCCCCTTCCTTCTCATTCATTGAGGTTGGCAGACAGATAGCATGGCAACTGCCAGAATTGCTCAACCTGAGATGTCACTGTTTTGTCTGTCTTATAAGACATTTAGCTTTAGGTGACTACCCCATATCACAGCACCACAAGTTGTGGCTAGCAACCGGGTCTTGAGGTCCTGAGCAAAATGACTCTGTAGTTCTCCTCAGTGACTAAGCACGGGGTTTCATCTTCACTAGCTCAAATCAGAATTTGAATCAGTGTGTAAAGGTTGTTCTTTTTCCAAGATGAGAGCTTGAATTCCAGATTAAGTCCCAAAGACATTCAGAGCTTGGCAATAACCCCTGTGGAAAAGACATGGTATAACAGAGTAGTGAGACAGCTTTAACTATGGCAGAGCTATCGAACAAGATTGGTGTAGAGAGGAAATGAAATGTATGAATATTCCAAAAGAAATACTAATGTTGGTTTCTGCTCATTGTCTTTTGATACATCTTTGTTAAACTTTGAATAGTCTTTGATTTTTCTGGCAGTGAAATCATGTCTTATTAGAATGAGAGGAAAATATCCTATGTTGGCACTGTTTATTTTTTGGACAGTCTCAGATTTTTCCTCCAGAAGCTTCCTTTAGGAATAGGAGGCACTTCAGCAAATCATCTGAATAGAAGTTATGGCATTATCAGTCTATTAGTGTGCTTGTTGATTCTGGGATTGTTATTAATTAGATGCTATCATGGTCATTATTGTTGGTATTTCTATAATACTAATCTGTTTGATTCCAAAGTAGCAATCAGAGTAATAGAATGGTTAATAATATCATATTGGTTTGGGAAAAGTTATCGTTTTAATGCATGCAAAAAGGCCTCAGATGCAAAACAGAATAACCAGGAATGGAAAAGTCAGTTTAGAGAAAAACATGAATTAATACGAAAGTTAGGGCACAGGAGATCTTATTTCTATGTCTGTACTCCATCTCACAAGCTGCCTGAACACCATAGTGCCCACATGGCAGTAAAGTAAGCAGACAAGTGGTGGCTGTTGGGCTGCCCCACCGACACCGTGCGGGCTGGTCTCCAGAGTGCCTTCTGGTGCCCTGGAAGAGATCTGCAGGTCCTGCTGCCACTTCAGTTGCTGCCATCTAGTGTCACCTTGTGGGAGGACAAACAGCAGGTGTTGCTTTTCTTTTCACTATTAACAGGTCAGAAAAGATGCTCCCCTTTTTTTGTGAGACACATTTATCAGAAAGTGTGATTTCAGCCCTGTGGTACGCCAGTTTCACACACTTCTTACCTCTAGTTTTGCCAGCTATATCAGTGGCTGGAGCAGCTATCCAGTAGATTTTTTTACCGAAGGGATTTGAACCCATGTCTTCTACCTCTCATTAAAGTGCTTTCAGTAGCAGGATAGTAATAGGATAAATATTTCCCGTTTCTAACCTAATGCTGATGCTTGTCCCACCGTACATGATCATGTCTTGGCCACCTCCAGGCATACCACTGCTGCGACTTGGATTGCTGTCTAGGTTCTCTGTTGTGCCAACCAGTGATATGGATCATGAATAAAATGAATGTTTTTATGATCTTCCTGAGGTGGATAAGACTTCTGGTGTCTTCTCTCTCCTCCAGTGCTCCAGAACTGGGACAGGCTTAATCTAGTTCTTGGAGTATTTATGTAGCAATTAATTTGCTCACTCCAGGCATCCAGTTAGCCAATGACATGCAGGAATGTATTATGATGAGGGATTCTCCAAAAAATTCAGCTGAGATTCCGTATGGACTCTCACTATCTTAAGAAACAGCCCAATCACTTGATAATAATGTTTTGTTCCACTAGAATGAGTTTTTCAAAGGCTGTACCTCCATTTTCTGATCACAGTATTTCTAAATGATGAAAAGCACCCACTTATGAGAAAACCTTTGGAATTTCTGCTACTGGATATATGGGGTTTTTGAGCAGAATCCTTGGTCCTCAGGCATTATTTCTTAGACTGGTATTTCTTAGGAGCAGAGAACCTGTGTGTGCAGTATATGTATCTGTATGTGCATTGTCCAGGGTATTAGGCGAGCTACTCAAGCACAAATAAATATGGGGATGTTATGTTGAAAATCTCAGTTATTTCTAATTGATGAAAATACCCTGATGTTTATACAAAGCTACACAGTGACTCACAATGAAATGAAGTCAGCAAAATACCAGACGTTTTTACATCCAAAACAGAGACAAGTGCCATATGTTCATAAAATAGTTTTCTCCTTAGTAAATGTTTATGAAGAAAATGAATGGATATTTTCCAGAAAGAGAAACTTGTGTAATATTATTTTCAGATAACAGAAGTATTTTTCCATTAAGACTTTTTTCTTTTCATTTACTTATTTTCATTATAAATCAGATGACACATAAGTGTATCTAATATACCATTCATAGATAAATCAGTAACGTGCCTTGGTGTCTAGCTATCAATACAGAGAAAAATATGGGAAAATATTTTTCATTGCAGGTCAAAACCCTTGACTGTTACTGTTTACTGGGACCAAGATCCAGAGCCATCAGTCAGACTGAGCTGTGCCTAAGTAGACTCTTGGGCCTGTTGGACCCTGATGCGGAAGACAGCTCTCAGGTCAAAGCTTGGTCCTGAAAGGTGTTGAGTCCAATGGAAACTGAACCCTCTAAGGAGATGGTAAGTGGTACTGTTTCTCCTTCAAGTTGTAGGATTTGGGTAGGATCAGATTTAGTCCTGACACTAAATATTCTTTTACTGATCTCCTCTACTCTAACTGAAATAAGGTTTTATGCTCCAATTGCTTATAGATTTTATGAATCAACATACTACACTGTTGACTGTTGTCGAAAATATTAACCAGAGAAGATATGTCTGCTGGTGCATACAATAGAGTAAAACAGATAGGAAGTAAATGTCACTTTCTCTTACAATAGGAGAGCAAGGAATCATTAAATGATACCAGTGGAGGCAGCTTCAAAATGAACAAAAGGAGATGGTTTCCACAGGACACACAGTTAAGCTGTGCAACTCCTTGCTGCAGGATATGGTAGCTGTTAAAGGTTTACATCAGTTCAAACACAACTGAGCATATTCATGAAAGAAAAAAATCTACCAAGAGCCATTAAATAGATAGATTTGTTTCTAGCCAAGGATATCCCAGCTGCAAGTTGCTGAGGGCAAGAGAGTATGAAGTCTTGCTGCACGCTTGCCTTGTTCTCATACTCTTCCCCATGCATCTGTTGCTGGAGACAGGACAATCGGCTAGACTGACCTGTGGTCTGAATCAGTGTATCTACTCCTATGTAGTGTGGCTACATGTTTGAACTTTGTCTTCCTGCCAATGAAAATGATAAAAAGCAGCACTCTTGTTCAGTTCTGAGCAATCCTAAGTAGCCCGGAGTGAATTCCAAGTAATAGGAGAGAAGCAGAATGTAAAGAGAGTGGTATGATAGCTATCCTGGTAAATAAAACAATGAGAGCAAACAACATTTTTTTATTGCTGGGGGAAGAATTATTCATTTGTACTGAGTTGTAGATCTTTGGGTTTTGAAATAATACTTTGCATTTTCTTGTATATGAAAAGAAAGCCCCAGAAAAAAATACATCTGTCTGGGATTGTCCAGATTCGTTGCTGGCTCTGTGAATTAGCTTTGCCTGGTGCCTAGTAGTAGCTTCATGACCATGTATGATAGCCAACCATTTTACTAACATTTTTGTTTGTTTCGGTGGTACTTCAACCAATCAACCAGCAAACTTGCTTTTCCTTATATTCAAGTACAATAATGGGTTGGCTAGGTGTTGTTAGGTGGCTGATACTTAGACTCAAGCTAGATCATCATTTTGTTTTATATATCTGCATAGTATTGCAAACCTACATGATTGTGAAGCTACTTGACATTAGTGCTTAATGAGATTATTGCTTTTTCATCAGAGAAGGCCCAGTATCATTTTTCTGAAATACTGGTAACTATTAGGACTAAAAGCCGCATAAAACTCTTCTATTCACCTTATCGCCTTTATTATTCATCTACCAGTCTTTAGTGACTCAGGTGTATACTTCCAGCAGTGCAGGAACTGCTTTCATTGTTTTGTGGTATAAAGTGTCAACAGTTCATCCAAGCCTCCTGGTGACAACCTGTCATTTTACAATGCCAAATGCAGGCAAGAGTTTGACTTGTAGCCTTTTCCAAAAAGTGCTTTATTTTGATGCTTTCCCAATGTCTGATGCTGTTGAGGATAACGAATTCCTACGATCAGGTACTAACCTGGTGGTGAGCTGTAAGACTAACGGCTTGAACTAGTGCCTAGTAATCTATAGGATCTTGTCAGATATCACTGTGCCAGTTATATTGTGTCTAACAATGAAGATTTGCATGCACCTGCATTTATTTAGCTATAGCTTTACCTGAATATGCTGTCTTTGGCGGGGTTGGAATTACAGTGCATAGAGTACATACTTTTTCCAGTCAGCTAACCTTTGCTGAATATGCTCTACGCAACATCTTTTCCTGTGCCAGTAAACTTGTTTCTTTTGTTTGACTTAACTGCATTTTTGACATTTGCAACATGACGGTTTTCCTTATGTCACTGTTTATTTCGCCCAAAATAAAGCATCTTCAGTTATTTTCTAACATTTGAATGATCCCAGCTGATTTTGTGGGAAGCTTTCAATACCTTTTCCTGCTACACTAAAGAATTTGCTGTCCTAAGGCCTGTAAACAAAATCACATCTAATATACAGCACTCCTCCTTAACCTGATAACAGGGTAGGAAATGCGCCTTGCAGGCTTCTCTCCATTAGTTGCTTGACAATTTACCACGGTCTAGTAGTAGCTCTGACAACCACAATCCATGTTCTGTTTGCAGACAGGTTTTTCTTAATCAGATGAAGAAGTATACAGTCTCTTAGCGTTTGTTTCATAAGCTCAAGGAATCATGTTTGCAATCAGATGATCTTACAATTTTTAATTCCTTTTGTAAATTTGCACACTGAAAGTTAGTTTTCATGTTTGTGAGACATATGAAAAGACAATGTTTATCTAGCCCCTTTTGTTAGCTAGGGCTGCTTATATGCTATTCACTGCCGACTGATCTTCTGTCTATATGGAAAACAGATCTTTTTATTCCTTGATAAAACCCCAGTATTCTACATGAGAGCACTTGGCACCCGCATTTTCTGGTCTCAAATTTTAAACATCAATCCCCGGGTTTCACTCTAGACCTAGACCTATGTTGGAGTAGCCTTCAAGTTTATTTTGTTGACACTTCAGAGCCTTAACTCTTGCAGTTAACCAGCAGGCTGCTAATTTATGCTGCTGGATGAAGCTCTCCCTTCCAAGCAATGTTTCAGCCCTTCCTTCTCTGCTCATCACAACCATCTTAGTGATCAGCCTGTGTCCTTATCAAGTTTGCACTGTAGGGAGCAAGAGCTATTCCCTCTACTGGCAGTTTTCCTTCTGGTCTGTCTTTTCTAATAAATTTACATACATTTTTAGTTCATGTATTCCCATGATGCAGCCTAGCTCACTATTGCAAGCTTTGAATTTCACCTGTTTAACTTGTGGGTTTTATTGCAATGCTAATGAGTTGGTTTCTGGCATCCTCTTAGCATATGCACTTTTTTTGAACTTGATTTTAATAGAAGTCATTTTTGTTTGTAGAAAAATGGACAATCTCACCATCCTGGTAGTTTTGTTGTTAGCCCGTTGTATCCATGCTCATGTAGGACTGCATGTGTGTAGTGAGCTATAATCCTTTGTCATTCTTGTAGCTCGTTCTAAATGCCAAACACTATCTTAATTTGCTATATTTGCCACCATGGGCAATCCCACTCTCTGCTTTTTTGTGGGCTTAGAGAGAGCAGAAACTGCTGTTTCAGCAAGTCACGGCACACAAACTGCTGTTTGGTAGGTGTTTCTGCACAAGCTCTGACCCTGTGCAGAAAGGTGTTTACTCCTCTGTCATCAGCTGAAAGCAACCTTTGCTTGTGCCGCAGCACAGCTGCCATGGTATTGCGTAGCCGGTGGAGGGCTGGGTATGCTCACTTGCAGAGCCTCCTGCAGAAGCATGAACTCTCAAGCAACACCGTGAACTATCTACAGACTCATTTTACCTCCTGTCAGGCCAGGATAACAAGTACCACATCTTTTCAAAGAAGGACTCTTACCCAGGCTTCATTTTAAGCACAAAAGAAACAGGGCAAGTCAGGCCAAAGAACAAAAAGCCTGTAGCCTACTTCAGATCAGGCAGCAACCATTACTCAAATTTAACACGAGAGAAAGAGCTTTTCTCTCCCTAGATAATCGCACTGTACCCACCCAACTCACATACAGCCCCTCCTACTCCTTCTGTACTCCAGTTAAGTCTACTGGTGGAGACCAAGTCGAGTTCATTAAAAAAGGGGGCCAATGGGTCTACCATGTCCTTAAAGGCTCCATTATAGGGCTAAGGGCTGTCCTTGCTCCATTAAGTTGTGCTTTCTTGCTATACATTAAGCTCAGCAGAGTCTTGTGGTAAAAGCAGATGAATCACAATGGCATGGAGAAAAAGAAAGCTTGATTTCACACAGGTTTTGCCAACTCTGTTTGAATTCAGTGTGTACCACCTAAATGGAAAGGACCATGGACGAATAAAGGGAACATGAGAAAGGAAAATAGTCCCCGGTTTGTTTTCAACTTGGTATCTGTCTTCCTGTCTTTGGTATGAGAATGTGTGGTACAGTGGTGTTGGGAAATAAATACATCTAGCTGGAAACAACAGGTCTGCTTCCTTAGTCTCACAGCACAGCAACGCTTGAATAAACGTGAAATGTTTCTGGGAAGACATGGTGTCCACAAGCCACTGCCAAGTGACAGACAGATGAATTGAAAGGGAGCAGTGAGGGAGAGGAACAGCATGCAAAATGTGTCTGTATGCCCATATGATGCTTTCATTGCATGCTGTTCTGAGAGGAGGGGAATTTAAAATCCTACCACATTACCCCGTTCTTTCTACTTGGCTTATTCTTGCTATAGGGATGAGATAGAAATCATCTTAACCAGGTACGTCACTGAAACTTCTACAGTATCTGGCCTTTTTTGTGGCAATCATTGCTATTTCCCATTATTGCTTAGTAAAACAACTTTAAGTACTAGTCTCACATGAGAAGGAAACTGGAGAGAGGATATGCAAAGTAACTGAAAGTCTCTTATTAATTTCAGAAAGAGCTGGAGTGAAGCCAAATCCTGTGTTGCAGGTAGTGTTCCTGGATGGCAGTCAGTGAGAAATCAGCCTTGGAGATTTTATCTAAGATGCCAATATAGCAACAGGTAAGTGAAAGAACTTCAGAGGCAAAAGCTTGTGAAGGAGAGAGAAAGATGCTTCTTTTCACTTCCATTGCTATTTTTGTATTCAGCTAGCTAGCTACACTTGTTCAACTCAGATATTCTGTGAGCATGATGTTGCAGCTCTTGCCTTGAAAAGCAAGATGTCCTTATGCTGTAGGTCCAAGACCTGCACAGAGCTTGCATGCTTGGAGGGGTAAGGCTGCTGTAATCCTTTCTGAGTATTTGAGATCCTAGACTGCCCCAGGATATGGAAAGCCCTTTATTTTAAACGTAAGCAAACCCAGATGGCTTGGATATGTCAGCCCAGCCAGCATGGGCTGTGATACTCCCTGATCTCTTTCTAAGGCTGGAGGTACTACACATCTCCTGTCCCTTCAACATGTGCCTCCTGTCTGTAGCCCCATCCTCTGGTCTTCTCCATCCCAGGGCCTCTGAAGGAGCCATTGGGAGGCAATGATATTCCTGCTCCTGCAGTGTCAGCTCAGGGGGGATCTTTCCCCACTTGATGCTTTGGAGGCCTCTTCATGTTCCAAATCATTTGTATGTTTTAAATAGGCCAAAGAGGGTAACGAGGACCTCATCATAAGCTATCAGCAGTGTTCCCTGTTACCTTATACAGCGCCTGCACACTCTGGCTGGAGTGTGCAGGCTGAGGAGGTAAAAATTAGCAAATGGACTCTATGGACTAGAGATGACTTTAGCCCAGTTCAGTTAATCTACAGCAGCTTGTGAGAATCTGTGAACCTGTGATAAAGCTCTGATTTTTCACCTCTGGAGATTAAACTTTTGATGCCTCTAAAGATAGTGAACGACCAATATATACAAAGTTCTGACATTTGCTTTTCCTTATCTTTATTTTCCAAATATAAAAAATCTTCCAATCTTCCCTTCCTATATATACACATATTTGTTGGAATCTGGAAGTGATTCTGGTCTGTGGTCTATGGTTGAGCTGGAGGAAGAGGAAAGAAACTTTTCTCAGAGAAGATGATGAGAGAAGAATTCTCTTTACTTCTTTCATAGTTCTTGACTGAATCCAGAAAGTTTCCTTTAACTCAGAAGGTGTCCATAATTTCACAATAGTTTCTGCATTACTGAAGGTCATTTTTCAATGTACAAAATTTAGTGAATAGAAGGGCTCACTGGGAGAGAAGGCAGACATGATCTGCAAGCACAGCAAATTCAGAATGTCTCAATGGACATCAGCTGCTTTTAATGACCACATGGGGACAGCTTGGGAATGCTCTGCCTCTACAACATGGACTTGCCTGTACACTGTGATGCTATTTAACATTGGAAAGGATTCAAGGCTACAAAATGTTTAGGGAGCTGCCCTGAGTTACATACAGAACAGAAGCCTCAATACAAGATGTCCTAAGCTAAAACTCTTGCACAATTGACATGCAAGTGCAAGGGTGGTTCTCAGGCAAGTTTTACTGCTAATATGAGAACATGGTGTGTTGCAATAGCAGGAACAGGTGCTTCCAAATAAATTTCATCTCCTATCAAAAACTAATTTGATATGATGCAAATAACTGGTAGGTATCAGACAACACTAACATGGTACTAAAGAGATATGACCTTAAAAGAAAAATACAGCTATTTGCCATCAGGATTTAGACACAGCTTCCCCATGCAAATGCATCAAATCCCAGAGCATCAGCATGGAGCTGAGACACAGCACCGAGTTGAGAAAGAATCCCAGAGGAGTGATATGAAATCCTGGGGATCTTCCAGGTCTCTCTTTATGAAGAGAAGAGGAAAAATTGCTCACCAAACAAAGACAGTTATATGTTGGAGATTTTAGCAGTAATTTGGTTGCCTGCAATCATGGAGAGCATGCAGCACTAGAAGATATTATATTGTTCTACCCAACTGGGATGCTCTACTTAGGTATAGAAAACTTAAAATAAACCCTTAAGGGGTTAAGAGAAGACTAAGAAAAATTACCTGTTGGGAAAAGTAAAACATGTCCTAGAAAACTTGAAAATGTCCAAAAAAGATGAGAATATTTCAACTGCATGTTCCCTAAAATATATATTTAAAGCTCTTTTTAATTTTAAATGCTGCTATCTTAGCAAAGATATAGAGGTATATGTTTGGAATTAGGTATTTAAACATTTATTTAAAAACTAAGTAGCTCCTTCCAGATTTGAAATCCTCCTCTGCCAGTTCTCTCCTATGGCATTTTCCCTCCAGAAGCAGGTAATAGAGCTTGGATTTCCTAGCCCAGCAGCCACTAAGCACTGCAAGCTAAAGCTAGAAAAATGCAAAATTCTCTAAGTGCTCGATTGTAGAACACCTATGTATACATTTCATGTGCCAAAACTTCCATGACGGCCCCCTCTTCTGTAAAATGCTTCCACAGAAACATCAGGAGCTTTTAACTCCTTTAAGGGTGACTGGGAATTAAGGGGGCTCAGCCTATGTCAAAATCTGGTCCTCTAAGTGAGGCAAAGCTTTCTGTTGGAAGGAAACTTTTTTGCTTATAGTTGGTGTGGTGACTGCATTTTCTCACTCTGCCTAAAACCAAAATAGCACATCCTTGCCTGATTCTCCTGCATCACCTCTTTAGATACCTGAGACCCAGGAGCAGATTGCATTGAAAACCTTGGAGTATAGGATGAATCAAAGTTCAGAATGACCTGAATTCATGACCTTGGATTTCACTGGAACAGGTTGGTGGTCGTCTGCTGCTTCAGGACTGTTGGGTATGGAAGAGTCCTTCAGATGGAGACTGGATTTCCTTGAACTCGTCCTGCTCTATGACTGTCGAGGCACAGGTGGATGTGAATACTGGCTGATACTGCGTTGTCCAGATGACAGACTGAAGCTCTTCCTTCACTGAGCATAAGTTTAAGTGACACCAAATGCTGTCAGTCTTTTTATGGGATATTTTGCAAACATGACAAGAAAACAAATTTCAGTTCATTTCCACACATTCATTCAGGAGATGACTTGATAAAAAAAGAATATCATGATGGGAAGCGGGTGGCCTGGCAGAAAAACCACCTCTGCAGTGCTTTCGTCAGTCTTGGCACAATATCTGAACAGAAGCTTCTTGTGCTGAAATACACTCTGCGCTGGCTGGCACTATGTTCTTTTGTATTGGGCAAAATCTATGTAAAATAGGAATGCCAAAGCTTGTCTGAAAACCCTTTTACTGCAAACTAGCCCAGCTTAAGCAAGCTGTCTTGCTAGGATGTGATCAAAGCCTGCAGAAGTCAATGCCAGGCTTCCTGCTCCTTGCAGACACCTTGCCCACGTGCTGACTCTGTGCTGGCAGCGCGCAGCTGGGGGCCGGTGCATGCGGTTACCTGCTCAGGTGTGCACCTGCTGCACCCAGCCTGGTCCCTCGTAGAGGAATCCATGCACTTGTGTTGACTGTCTTGCCCTGATGCAAGCTCTGACAAGCCTCCAGCACTAGCTGGCTTTTCATGGCCGGAGTTCAAACATGGAAAATGAAGCATATTCCACGTATGCGGACTCCTTCTACCCTTTAATCAAAATCTTTCTATTGCTCTCTTGTTTTACTTCACTCTTTTAAACTTAACTTGCAGAGCAATTATTTTCTCCTCCTTTCTCTAGTGTATAGAGATACGTTTCCATTAATTACAACCTCCTCACTATCTTAAGAAGAATCCCAGGTAATTTTTTCACGGACTACAGCCACCCTCTAGCTTCGGAGAGGGTTTTTGACTGTGACCTTACATGTGTCGGTGACACTGTCACACAGGCTCTGCATCTGAAAAATAGTTAAATTACTGAGAAGTTTACTTTGCGCTGGAAAAGTGTTGAATTTCTTCTAATATTAGAGGGCTATTCTTCTTTACAGTGTGACCACTTTGCTAGCATAAAGAGGATTTAGAAGAAATGGAAATTACACCCTTAAGTAGGGTTGCCAACTCTCACACTATTATTATGAGTCTCACAGTATTTCACTTGAAGTTCTAACTCCTCAGGGCAGGTGCTTAGGTGAAGGTCTCAGCTTTCTTTTTCCTTTTTTTCTTTTTTTTTTTCCAAAGGGATATTTCTAGCTCTTAAATTTATAAAGAAGATCTTCAAAACTTAGGCTAAGTCATCTTGCAGGATCAAGGGGCAAAGAGAGAGTGTGCAAGAAAAATAATTAAAAAATAATGATTTCTGAACTAAGCTTATAAACTTAGCCCATTTCCAGATGAAGGCTAAGGACTGACAATACCAAGAGATAGTCTACTAAGCTTTTGAAGAACAGCTGTTATGAGTTTATTGACTGTTATTAGCGCACACACACATTTTAATCTCCTTGTGAATGCTTAGTCCTTCACTGAGTACTCAGGACAGTGATCCCAGCCAGATTCTTGGGTTGATACTGTAATAAAAATTATGCGTGGAGCTTGGTAACATCACCTATAATTAAGGTTTCCTAACCCTCTGTATTTTAAGATCCTGTTTTTGGTTGCGTATAATTTTTCCAGATTAACTATTTAGGCTGAAATTATTTAGGTGCTTGCCTGGGATGGAATCTTTTTCTGAGTGAAGTTTTACCCAGTGTTCAACTGCTTCCCAAAATAGGTCTAAGGGAAAAAACTTGTGTGAAAACAGTTCTCATGAAAACAGTTGAATTGGTTTCACTGACAATTGCTAGCATTTTTGTGCTTTGCATCAGAGATCAGGGCTTTGTCAGGAAACATGCACTGCTGCCAGGGGTGTGCCTTATACTATCCCTGAGAAAATTTGCTCAAATTTGGCTTAGTTTGGAGCCTCCGACAAATCACAAGGTCACAGATGTTTGCCTAACCTTCAGTTAAAAACCTCTGCAGCTATTCTGCAGTCTCCTAAACTAGTCTGTCCTAGTACTTAACTCTTGTTAGAGTGAAAAAGGCTTTCCTAATATCTAACTAAAATCATCCTTGCTGTAAAGTAAGCTAAATTCTTCTTGTGCTACAGAGAGTGGACATAAAGAACAACTGATCACTGTCTTCTTCAGAATAACCTTTTATGTATTGGAAGAATGTTATCATGTCCCTGCTCAGTCTTCTCTTTTCTAGACTAAACAAACCCCATTCCTTCAACCTTTCCTCATTGCTCCAGTTTTTGAAACCTCTTATCATTCTTGTTACTCCCCCTCTGGCTACTTTCCAGTGTATCTACATCCTTTTTTTACTGTGCAGTGCCCAAAACTGGACACAATAGCAGTAAAGCAGAATAATTACCCCTCCTGCTTCCCATACAACATTCCTTTCAACATGACCAAGAATGAAATTAGCCTTTTTCACTTCAGCATCACATTGTAAATGCACATTCAAATTGTCCTGCAGTATAACCCCCAAATCCTTCCTCCTGGAGTTGTTGCCTGTTCATTTACTCCAAGTCTGTGCATTTTACTTCTCCTTCCTAAGCATAGGGCATTGCATTTGCCTTTACTGAATTTCATTTGGTTAATTTTATACAATACCTCCAATTTATCAAGGTCTCTTGAATTCTGATCCTAACCTCTTAAATCTTGCAGCTTCTCCAGCTTGATGTCTTCTGCAAATTCTATATATTTTCTCTTTTTTTCTGTTATCCAAGTCATTCATGAAAATATTAGACTAAACATTGCAGAACCTGGTAGGACCACACTTGAAATGCTTTTCTAGTGTAATAGTGAGTAGTGAAATCTAATTCTTACCCATACTTGGTGGGTGTGTAACCTCACTTATTCACATGCTCTTATTTTCAGTAGCAACAAGAATATTAAAAGCAGGGAACAGCAGGGAAAGGTGCCAGCTCACGAGTCCACTTGTGTGTTCCTGTTGTGAGCTCTGTGGATGTGAAGCTAAGCCTCCCCAGCTTGTCTCTGTAAAGCCTGACTCCCTCCCTTGACTTCAGAGACCTGCTATGAACACTGAGCAGGACTTACCCCCAAATGCCAGCAGTGCCATGCACAGGAGCTTGGATGAGGCAACCTGCCTTTCCTGTGCTCTGGATGCCGCCCCTGCAGATGCTGGGGTAGCACAGAGCCAGTGGGGGAAGCAGGGGCAACCTATGGCAGTGGGAGCAGAAGGGAATAGGGTAGACCAGGGAGCTGAGACAACCTGTTAGAGGCAGGAGGGCTGGCTGGGAACCATGGGACATTTTAACTAGTCCCTAGCCAGTTGGTTAGGGGAGCAGGACCCACCAGTCTGCCCAGGCAGGTAGATGAGGCTGGTGAGGACCCCTGAATGTGATAAAGAATGAGAAGGGTAACATAATTTGACACCTTAATTTGCAGTGAAAAAGAAAAGGAATTATATACCTAAGAAATCTGTGAAGAGGAAGATAAGGTTGTAAAGTCAAACATTAAGAACTCATTAAATGCAAGAATGAAGATTGCCAATGGAATTTCAATTTATTCCCTTCCTGTACATACTTTATGAAAGTTTTTAATAGCTTGTTTTTCCAGTAGGACTCCAACACACAGAATGCACAAAGTATTAAGGAGCAGGTATGTACTGCTTGTCTTTGTCACTCAGTATGTTTCAGCTTGCCATATTTACCACATATTTGGTGTTTTAATAACACAGGCCAACAGTGAATTATACTTAACTTTGTAAAATTAACTTTCCTTTAACCTGTTTCATTTTATGTAAGATTGAATAATGATAACTAAAGACCACCAAAGCATAGATGATGAGAGAAAAAAGAAAACTGTCAAACGACATGAAAAGACTATGCAAATATTTTTCTTACTTCCAGATTAAGATGGTTCTGCTGGAAGAGTTTGGATGAAGTAACATAGTATGGAAGAAGGAGAAACATGTTAATGATACATTATGGTGATCAAGGATAGTGTTTGGGGAACCACCATCCTTAAACAATGCATCTCTTACAAGCACAATCAGTCACGCCAGTCAGATGATGTACTTGTGGTCATTATCAACCAGTACAGGATCCTGGAAGACAAAAATCAATGTGCAGCTACTGTGTAACAGCTGGGCTTGTTTTACAGGCAAAGGTGTACCGTTTTTTTCAGGAGGTGGGCTTTCCATGGTCAAACATCCATCTTCTAGTAGTCTTTTTCTACTGTATAAACAATCCTGGAAGATTTTTGATGGTCAAGAAATGAACAAGCTACTTCAGGAGATGGCCATTGATTACTGGATTATTCATCCTTCTGAGTTGGGAGCTCCGCTGGATCACACAAAGTGTACAGAACATGAAATTACTACTTTTATGGATTTGTAGATTTTCTTCTGATATTCCTGATGTGAATATTAGAAACTTACCCACCCATCTGTAATATAGGAAACTCATTTACAAGGTACAGGGAATTTTTAGTGTTGTGTTAACATTGATATCCTCTTCCTAACAGCATAAATACACCCTAGGCAGAGAGTAGGGCATTGACATAATTTCATGAGTTAACATGAGCTTTGAAGTAGAATCAAAGCTTGAACTTACTTCTGCAGTTAAGAAGGCTTTATAATTCTATCTTTTCCAACTGTTTTTATGTTGTTTACTTCTGTGATAATTTTAATGGTCATGTTTATAATGGAGGTACCGGGCAAAAGTACTGATCCCCTCAAACTCGTAGTAGAAGAGATCCAAACCTTATAAAGTAAGAACGGATTTTGCTTAAATCTTAAGCACCAGTGAACCAATCACCCTAATATTAATGTCTGAGTTCTCTGATGGGTCAATGGAAAGAGCTGGAAAGCCTACAGGATTTCCAAACAGAATCAGACATATTCACCCTCTGGAAGTATTCACAAACACCTACTTCTCTCCACAGACTATATAAGAAATTTGGCACTTTCTTTCAGGAGACAGGTTACTTCTACACCTAAAGCTTAGGTACAGGTTAGGTGGTGAAGCACAGACACAGTGTATATTCTGTTTCTGTTTTTTAGACAAGGGAGAGGCATTGTGTGCTCTAACACATGCAGTACACTGGAGAAAGTCTAAGGTCAGTGGGCCTTAATCTCATTTCAGCCAGGTGTTAGCCTGGGGTAACTCACTAATGACAGTGGACTCTTGCCAACCTAGCACCTGTGCAGTGAGATCAAAACCAAGTCCATTAATGATGCATTGAGAGCTGGCTGGAGAACAGCAGTCCCACTTCATGATAACTTTGAAGGTTTCAGAATTGATTTTTATTCTATATTAGAATGAAAACAAAACCTCCTGAGCATTTTCTCAGAATGTAGTTGAAAGAAAAGTCGATTTTTGGATGAAAAAGATCAAATTTCTGTTGCTCTCTCCCTTTCTCTTTTTCTTCAGTCTCAGAAACTTCCCCCCTCCCCCCTGATCAACACAGTGAATTTTCCACGAAGCCTGTCAGCCTCAGCAGAGCAGCATGGTCTGACAAAATCGCCAGCAAAAAGAGATTCCAGACACAGTCATGGGTCCACTTCATGCAAAGATGTCACAAGCGGAGAGCAGGGAGTAGACCAGATAAAAATGACACCAAAATCATGTTTCACCTTAATCAAATCCTTTCTTGACGCTTGAGAAAGCTTCTATAACCGTGTGGGTTTTTTTTCTTTTTTTTTTACATTTCCATTTGCTTTCACACTTGTGAGTTCCAGCTAAGACTAGAAGTGCTGAAACACCATGGGAAATACCATCCTTTGTTTCTCTGACGATACGGTGGCATCCTTAAGAAGAAACAAGCTAGTTCTCATGAAATTTCCAGCTGAGTCCGGGCTGGGTCACAGGCTAATATGCCTAAGTACACCCAGTATGCTAGCATGCCTAGTATGCCAGCACAAGTTAAAGTGGACAAAAAGTCCTCTTTACCTTTGCAAGGAAAGAAGAAATTAGGGACTAAGTCTCAGATTTTACAGATGTCCATAAAGGTAAGCTGGTGGTCTCTGCTTTTGGGTATGGCTTACAGAGGCTACTGATTAACTTTCAGACATGGTACTATGGGTAGTGACTATTACTGCATACAAGCAACTGCATTTTTTTCCATTTTGTCAAGAATAAGTGTTCAGAAAATTGTAGTGGCTCTTAAAGCATTAATTCAAGCCTGTTAAATCATTACTCTCTCCTTTGCATGTCAGAAATGTTTTCCAAAAGTGCATGTGTCATCTAATGTGTTACTTTATTTAGAAGCAAACAAATATGTCCTGGAGATGGCTGAGTGTTAGTTATATAAAATGTAGTATTTACCCCTGTTTGACTCCTGCTATAGCAGACAGAAAAGAAAGTTCTTATATCCACATGTAAGAGCATTACCATGGCCTATTAAGTATTGTCCGATTTTGTTATCATTCTTCCTCTCCTCCCCCTATTTTTTCTACTTAAATAAATCGGACATTCAGAGCATCTTACCCATGTTGGAAGATTTTCTTGATGCTGGCAACAAGTTGGTATAATGGCAATCTACCTATAGGCAGTCCAGCAGAGGGAGAGAGGGAAGTTTGGACTTGCCATCTTTACAGAAATTTCTATCAACTCAAGCTGCAGCTCAGATAGGAAAACAGCATCCAGAGACTTCAAAATAAACAGCGATGTAGTAATTTCCTGTATGCCAACTGAAATAAATGACAATAATAATATTACTACTATTAATAATACAAAATCAAAATTTAAACTAACAAGTGAAAAATATGAGCTATAGACAGCCATTCACTGGTGCTCCTTCAGAACAGACAGATTTGCCTAATGCACCTGTTTATGACTCTGTCAACCTACAGAAAAGCCTGATATGCAGAAGCATGTTTCTTCCTCAAAGTGAGCCTCTGGGAGCACACTGACACCCCTCCTCCTTGTGCATGTGGTTCCTATGGTATAGCAGGTTGAGCTGAAGGCCTCAGGCATACCTTCAAGGAGCTCAGTGGGCTTAGCCCAGCTCATCCAAAAATCAGCTTAATGCAGGGAGTAAAGACTGTAATCAACAGCTCCACCCCTCTGGCACAATGGAAAATGTAATAATAGCAGAAAATCTTTCTAGGCAGGTGTCAGGGACTTGTGGGATAATGTTGAAGGAATTTTCCCCAGTACTAGGGACTATGGCAAGCTGCATCCTTGTTCTTGTGCTAGGTATGTTTTCTAACCTTGTCTTCTGCATGTATGTGGAAAGGTGGGATTCTTCTGGACCAGTACAGACACCTGTGAGTGTATGATACACGTAAGATACCTGTAAGTGTGATCAGCTAAGCTGATCACACTTCCAGTGAATGGAGGGAATGATCAGTGAACTCCGAAGGTACAATTCATGCCAACCACAAACAGGTACTTAAAACAAATCAGAGGACTTTATCTCCAAAGTGTGTTTTTTCTGCAGCCCATAGTAGGAGCCTTGGTTTACTACCTGTGATGTAGACATCTACACTGTAAACACCTTAAGCCTCAATTTAGGTGACATGAACCTTGCCCAAAATAATATGCACATACAAAATGAATAGCCAACCAAACAAGCAAAAAGCCAAACAGAGTATCATGACTGAAAGAGACTTCTCCTGCCCAGACAGCTTCTTCCTGGGGAGACAGCATGAGGATAAACCATAAAGAAAGGATATTAATTTGCTGACTAGCATATTCTTAGGAAGTGATCAGATGTACTAGGGTGCAGGGCAGTGTAAGGACTTCTGTGGGACCAGCATATATAGTAGAGTAAAGTCAGATTAGCTAGAGAGTGGGTTACATGTGATTACATTGGGAAAGGCCTAGATCAATGGAAAGATGAAAATCCTCTGAGGAATTCATACAGTATACACATTTAATCATAATGGTGGAAGCTGAATATTTAAATATGCAAGTCAAGGAAAATGAATTATGCTTCTAATGAGGAAAGTCACATGAAACTTTGTACCATTTTAAAATGAAATACACGACCTGATAATTGAAAGCTGCACCATAGAAGTATCTGATATCAATACCATTTACTAAACAAAATTACTATTATTAGCGGGTGACAGTGAGGTAGTATTATTCAAAATGTACATATTTCATTTCAATGATTATTATTTGCACATGATTTATTACCTCAGTGTAAAGCACAGCTGTAAGGATCACAGAGATGAGTCATGAATTTTCAATGCCAATTTTTTTTTTGTTTCCCTGAAATTATGGTCTCATCTAGTCCCAGGATCACAATATTCCCCTACTATGGAGCCACCCCAAATGCACCAGAGGAAATGCAGGAGCACTGAATTATAACTTTGTTTCTAATAAGAGGTTCGGCATCATCTTTGTTCTTAAATGGAAAATTTTAGAAGAGATCTAGTGAAGGATACATATCTAATACCTTCTTTAAGAACAGGACAGGAGACAGACTATAAAGATGTTATGGTAATGGCATCTGGCTATATTCAAGTGATTTCAAATTGGTTGACTATAGTATTTCTATAATTTCTAGTAAGTCCATCCTATTCACTCAAAATAGGATCCAGGCTGGTATTTAGAGGAAAGGTCTTTAACAGAGATAGGCAGTCCATAGGGGATCTTCAAGAGGAGTCAGTAATCTCTAAACGATATGACTTTCTCCAATTTTAAGTTCTCCTTTCATGGCTGGAGTGATGCAAAAGTAGACACCTCCTTGTAAGTGCGTGTCAGGCTTCTGTATGCTCTGAGATAATAAAGCGAAAGTGCCTGCTTTGATAGGGGACATGCAGTGTTGGAAGGATGGGGACAGCTAGCTGTTAAAATCAGTCAGCTCCTTCCTTTACTGCCATAAACCACTTCTCCGAAGCTCAGCTCCTTGCTGTGGCCTCTCAAGGTGATTCCCTCTGTGACCTGCCCCTGCTCAGGTGCAAAGGCAGAAATCCCACCTCAGAGCTGCAGGCTCTGCCGTGCACCCTCCAGCCTGGCCTCCTGAGACGCTGCTTGTTGTCTGCCAGCACGTCCTGGTGCTCCATGTGGATCTCATCCTGGTGGCTCCATCCTCCATGGGGTGAAACCTTCCTCTGTAAATAGCTCCTCTCCCATCAGCAATATAGCGAGGAACCAAACCCTAGAAATATTTCACAAACTGTCTTTCCAAAGGTCTCAGTGGGAGGCGGGTGTGTTTGAGTATGTGGAGAGACTTGTGAGATAAGTTCAGCGAGTCGCATTAAATTGCTTTCAGTCTGGTGGGGAGCATGACTGAATTCTCTGTCAAAACCCTCTTTCTATGATGTCTGTTGCATGGGTCAGCCCATATTTACTATAGTTTGTGGTTTAACTAAGCATTTGTATCTTCAAGAGTAATAATTTGAAATCTCCCCTCATCTTTCTGATTGTTGTGGTCAAGGCAGAACATCTTCTTAACTGTTTTTGGAGGAAAAACTTGCTCCTTCTTAAAGTTTTTGTTCTGTTTTGAGTCAGAACGTTATTCCAAATCAGATTTTAAGTGACCTTTAAGTACCTGGTTAAATCCTGTCAGAGTCCACAGAGCTTGTGGCCTGTATTTCAAACTAAGCACATGCTTAAGTAATGAACTTAAACAAGTGTGTTTAGGGCTTTAGTCTATATTTTTTTCAGTAAGCTGCTGTAACAGTTCTCTCTAGCTGATGGGCTCAGTCAAAGTGCCAAGATGGTTAGGTTTCCAGCCTCTAATTTCAGAGCTTTCTTTTCCTGGTTGCTCTGGGGTAACAACCACTTTCTTAATTTTACATGAAGAGTCTGATCCAGCATGAATGAAAATCAAAGACAAAACTCCCATTTAATTCAGTTGTGCAGGAACATCTCCACAATATACTAACAGCTCCCTTGGCTTGACACTGAAGGACTAAATTAAGAAACATGAGCTTATATTTCCAGATCTCAGACCTTTTTCTTTTAAAAATATCCAAAAAAGCAAGCACCATTATTGCAGCTTAAAAAAAGAAAAAAGGAAATAATTTTTACTTTGCTGTTATAAACAAACATCCTGTTTTCTGCAAATTGAGCTACAGAGCTTTGGTCTAAATATGAGACAAAAAAATCGGCCTTTGCCTAGCCTTATGATTTTATATAATGCAAAGTATATATTAAAATTATTTTTTCCTTCGGCAATGTTTCTATCAACAATAAAAATATTGCAATATACTATATCCTCTCTTGAGCCTATGTTCATTTATGGACTTCAGTATGATCATCGCCAAGGAAGAATTACATGATATTTCTAAAATGAAATGTAAGGGTGCAAAATGAACATAGAGTTATAATATCAAACAACTCAGAGAGGAACAGTGATGAATTCAGAATGGTGGTCAGATGCATATTTTTAGAACGAGCCTAAGAAAATATTGGAACAGCTCAACAAAGGATGTGGCAGATGCTCCATCACTGAAATCCTTATACTGTATATTTCTTCCTCAGAAGAAGCAAATCTGAAATTTGGGGTTCAGTGCAGGAATTACTGAGTGAAATGCCATGGTCTGTTTTTTTCTTCTTTTTCATGTAGGACATCAGACCAATAAATGATTATAATGGTTATCTTGTTGCATTAAAATCTGTTTTCTGTTGCTAACACAATGGACATTAAGCAGGACTCTGAAATTCTGCTAAATTTTACAAGTGACACAAAGATATGTAAGTCAAAATTATTGCAGATTGCAGTTACATAGTGATTTGAACCTACTGGTAAATTCAGTCAGAAGAAGTAATTTGATACATACAGAAGTAATGGAATAAAGAGGGTGGGTGTAACCCACAGAAAGAAGACTATATCCTGGGAAGTTGCAACTCTGGCAAAGGTTTGTGGGTCACACTGATGAAGCAGCTGAAAATGTGCTGCTCGTCCAGTGATACAATAAAAAGACACAATGTGAATTGTCCCTGTGTCAATAGTGGAATGATGATTGAGTAGGAAAAGGAGATGATTTTACTTCTATATCTGTTAGAAGAGACTGTTAATTGCATAGTGTGTGCAGTCTGGGCATGTCCACATTCAAAAAAAGAAAGACTGCAGAGGCTGGTGCAAAGACTGACAAAATTTTTTCAAGGGGAAAATGCATGTTAGTGAGAGACTCAGAAGGCCATGCATTTGCCAGAAAAGGTTATTGTGAGGTGCCCAGATTTCAGTGTGTTAGTGCCTTCCTTTGGGGGGTGGTGGTGGTGGTGGTGGATGTTGCTTGTTACTGTTTGCTTTCTAACGAAGGGAAAACAAAGACCCTTAGTTGGAAGTGGAGGCCAGACAAAACCAAGCTAGATGAGTTTGAAATTGGCTGCTTTTCTGGAAGAAAAACATCGGTCAAGATATTAAACTCAGCAGAGGGGTAAACAGTTGATGACCTATGAAATCTAAGAGGTCTAGAGGATCTAATGGTCTTCTTCCTCAGATAATTTATTATGTGAACGGGGGTACATGGAAGGTAACAGAAGCAGGGACAATATTATCTAAAATATAATACTGGCCTAACCCATGCTACCTTTTTCTCATCTGCTGCTAGACCTCACCCCAGTGACACTGAGAAGATGATGAGCTTCTGGGGAAGCAAGAAAAAGTGGAGCCATCCATGGAGTGATATTAAAATCCTGAGCCCTGAAATTCTGCAAGATCTGATACTTCTGTAAACTTAGTTGGTGGAAGAAAGTTTTAGATCTAAAACCTCGACAGACTCAGACTTCAGTTGGAGTCCAAGCCTGATAAAATTCTGGAGTGTAGATACATGTAGATCAGAGATCTCTTTAATTGAAAAGGTTTTTCTGTAAGAACTATTACATATACATTTTATGGGTTAGAGTACTACAGATTACATTAAGATGAAACCGAAAGATGAACTAATGCATATCAAATTCCCCTGAAATTAAGGATTTGGGTAAACTGGGACATAGATAAAAACATTTGTGGTTTTGGGTATATAAAACTCAACTGCACAACTTGCCAAACCAAAACTACCACTTTATATTTGCAACAGTTTAATAGGAACAGTATTATTTTTCAAAATTCAAACCTTATCCTCTTCCTACCCATCTCTAGCTCAGCCAGTGCCAGTCCTTGCCAGTTCCATTAGCTGATGTTTCTAATGCTGACAGACATGTGAACTCTGTGCACTTAACAACAGCTCGATTCTTTTCACTTACAGCTTGTGTATATCAACCTATTAATAATTACCACTGGCCTATCAGGCTTATTCCTGCTTCACATCTGTGTGTGTGAGGAAGAGACATCAGACTCAGTATTTTTATTCTGGTGTTTCGAGGCATTTTTACTGCATTCTTCCATAGAACATTCCATTCTGCTCCCTTTATTTTGATGTTAAGTCTTGTTCTCATGTTTTCTCCAATGACTGATGATTGTATCTTGTGGTCAGTTTATCGCTCAGAAGCATGTATCCAGTCATTATGGACAGTGGAGTTAAATATTGTTGGGACTTCTGCTTCCTTTCATTCTGCAAATATTAATTTAGTTCTATTTGCATGTTTAACTTCTTAAAGGGGACCTTTACTGTAAGTACAGAACACCTTTGGTCTATGGAAGAATAATTTTCTTAGTGAATTTCTTAGTCTTTTAACTTGCCTTCTAGCTGAATAGGTGGAATGGAAATTATTCCTCTCCACTCTTTTGGGGTTTGCTTTTAATCGAGACATATCTCATTGGGCAAAAAATACCATCCACAGCTATCAGGATTCAGATAGCTGCAGTGGATTACAACGTAATAATACAGGTGATAAGACTCAGCCTTTAGGACTGCTCTCTAGTGTAGAACAGAAGAGGAAAGGTTATCTTTTGGCTCTGGTTAAACAAAGAAGAGATGGACTGTGGGGATATATTGTTTCTTCTCTAGTAGGTCAGTGCGTTGGTGAAAACTGAAGCATCCTGTTGACATCTCTGAGGACTCTCCTGCCGTGTTTCCTACAAAAGCAGAGATGGTTGAGGGGTGATTAGATCTCTCCTACCGGTTTCAGGGCATCACGGCACAAGGACTGTCCACGCAGGAGACATCTTGTATTCCAGTTCTTTGGAGCATGGAAACCCTGGGATGTTCCAGGCTGTATTTACAATTTCCTTTTTCTCTCTGGACATATCCTGCACTAGTCAAACTGAAGAAGAGGCCAACCTAATGACCATTTTTCTGGGAACTACATAGTGTGTTTCTAGGACACATCAGAGGTGGCGTAGGTTGGCGGCCACCGATGTCCTGCTTCGCCAGCTAGTCTCCTTCTGGGAGACGTGCTGAATGTAGGAAGGAAATGAATTATAGATCCTTAGGGGTGTTATGCGGGGAAGAAAAAGCTGGAGTAAGATCTGTGCAAAAGGAAGTCCAGTGCCAGCCATGGAGATTTAGTTTGGGAAGAGAAGCAGCCAGAAAGCAGGGTAGATAAAGTTCAAGAAAACAATATAAGCTGTCTGAAAGTGGTGTGCAGCTCTAGAGTCAGAAACCACCTCCTTTATCAGTTAGAATGTGGCTGTGGGCAATGCCACAGAACTTCCATAATTTTTATATTCCCAGGAGACACTCATTAAAAGAAAAACCCAGGCAACTGAATTATAACCAGGCTTCTCTGATGGTATCAAAGTGTCCAGGCCCCAGGGGCACTCCCAGGCCTCCCTGTCCCTGCCCACCTCCAGCACCATCTTAGCCCAGCCCAGTCTGGGGCTGCCCAGTGGTGCCACAGTGGTGCTGGCTTCAGCCCCACCACGGCCCTGCCCTTGCCCAGCCCTGGACCCCCACAACCTCTATCCCAACCATGACCCACAAGTTCCTGCCTGGCCCAGCCTTGGCATATCCCCACGGTAATGCCTGATGCTCCCTGGGGCTGGGGCTGCCCTGCTGCCCCTGGCACCCTGGCAGCCAGGCCGGTACCAGCCGTGTTGGCAGCCCCTGTCCCATGAGGGGCCAGGACACAGAGGAGCCCCTTTAGCATCCTGGGAGCCAACTACTTTCTTAGTAACTAATCAATGGGGCGATGGTGTAGGTAACAAATTATTCCAGATGTTGGCCCAGTGTTGGTAGAGAAACTTGCATGAACTGGAGTAGCTAGACTGGATCAGAAATGATATGCTGAAATTGGTCTTAACTGAATTTGAGTTGGTAAATCACAGTTCACTGAGGATGAAAAGAAAATCTGTGTCTGAGACACCTTGTAAACAGTGCAGATTTGGCCATCAGATACAACTATGACATAACGCTGGTCTTTTTAGATTCAGCCTTTTGTGAAAAGCCTAATGGTCTGGAGAAAAACATTTCTGAAGAGACATGTCTTGCTCTTTCTGAAAAGATATTTTGTAGTAAAAGAAATTGCCATGATTCAGACTGCTTTTACTGCATACAGAAGAAACTGCTGCTATTTTGAATGTTTCAACACAATGTGGTGGTTGTTGTCAGTATTGCTGACCTTTTCGGAGGCAGTTTAGGTAGGGATGTTAGTTTATCTATTACTCTTGATAATCTATAGCAATCTGAAGAGATTTTGTCAGAAACTGATGCCGAGTATCAAAAATGAGACTGTAATGACTTTTTAATGACAGAAAAGCAAGTAACAAGCAGGCTGTGGATACATCCCTTTCATACAATTGGAAACCTTTGGACAATAGCAAAGCTTTTCTCTGTCCAGGCAGGTTAAGTGGGAAAAGCTCAATGATTATTTGGTATGGAATGAGAAGATTGGTCATGCTCCTTTCTTCCTGCTGAATCAGCTGGACCTTCTGCATACAATAATGCAGAAGTAATTCCTGAAAGTGAAAGTGGAAGCAGACCAATACTATATTGATATAAAAGCATGAACGTGATGCAACAAAGGCCACTATAACCTTTTGCTACAGTAAGAAGAACATTTCTATTGATTATTTTTAATTACTCATATTTTGAGTGAGATATTGATACTGCCCATTTCTTATTGTCTGCAGTAAGCAGCTTGAACGGGGAGAGTAGCTGTGTCATGCAGAGAGATTGCTTTCCACAACTTGAATGAATGTTTGTCTACAAATGTAAAGCATGTTGTAGCTAAAAGCAGTCTCATGGATCTTTTGGGAGTCTTGTATTCAGTGCAGCAGTGAGTGGTGGTGGTCAGAATGGTTATGAAGATATGAAGACAGGCAGAGTAACAAGTAATTTTTATAGGGACTATGTGATTAATATTATAAAATATTTTATGGTTTTACTGGAAAATTGAAAAAACCTCCAGGCTACATACGTACATGGAGATGTGCAAGCCATTCGTTCCATATAAAAGTAGTCCTAGATGCACTGAAGGCAGAGGGAAAGGAGAAAAGGCACTTATGATCGCCTTGGGATTTTATCTGAGAACTTTTTAACCTGTGCGGATCTTGAAGCACTTGTCCTGCGAGGAGAGGCTGGGGGAAATGGGTTTGTCCAGCCTGGAGCAGGGATGGCTTTGGGGGCACCTGACAGGAGCTACCAGAACTTACAGGGAGGTTGTTGAGGAGCCGGAGTTGGGCTTTTTTCTGAGGTGCATGCATGAAGAGAGAATGAGAGACAGTGATCATACGCTGAAAGAGGGATATTCTGACTGCATATAAAAAAAAGATGTGCCTTGAGGACAGCCAGGCATTGGAACAGGAGGCTGCCTAGCAAGGCAGTGAAATTTTCATCTTTGGAGGTTTGCAAGCCCCAGCTGGACGAAGCTGTGAGCAAGGTGGTCTGAATTCAGTGTTGCCCCTGCTTTGAGCAGGAAGAGGGACTAGAGACCTCCTGAGGTTCCTTCCAATCTGAGTGAATCTGTGATCTTATTTGAATAATAAAAAGCAATGAGGCCTGGCCCCCTTGGCATTGCAGAACATGATATGCTATTTGCCAAGTCTGTTGTAGTATTATCATGATTGGCTCACTTTTAACTAAACTTACATTTTATACACATAAAAAAGAATATACTCTTTCCCTCTTGTGTCTAGTCATCTTGTTTTCTGGAATGTAATTTCCTCCATTGATCTTAGCCATAACATTAGGTGACTCATCTTAAAATAAATTATTTGCATAATCTTCCCATGGTTTCTATATGGAGCTTTTCTTTCACTGCAAATAGCGTTACAATGTTTGATCATTGTGTGCCAGTTATGTCTTTCTCAAATGAACGTTCTGCTTGTAATAAAACCAGTCAAGGAGATTATCTCCATGGACCCACAAAGGGCTTTGGTATGCAGAGAGTGCAGGTCAGCTTGGTACTGTAAGAGGATGGCGTGGATTTCCTTAGAACATTGCAAGCCATAGAGGGTTTGTATTCTGACCCATGACAGTTCAAATTTGGCTCTTCAGCAATGCTGGAGAAAGAAATCTTTCTGCCAAAACAGCAATAGGGTTCTTTTTCTGACTATGTCATATATATTCATCTCAAAGCAAAAGCCATTTTTAAATTTTTCTTTTGTACACTGCTTTTTTATGATGTCCTGGAGCTAGAAGGAGCAAGCTGCTGCTTGATTTTGGCATTTTAAAATCTGAGTACACATTAAATGAGCCTTAATATTGTACCAGGATTATTATTTTCTTACACATAGTTTGTAGCAATATCAAGGAAAACTCCTGTGTGAGAGAGACAGGCTTAAGGCTTTTGTAAGTTGCTATTCCTAATATTTATCCCTTTTTTCGTTCTACAATCTCTTCTTTAACCTTCACAGTGCAAATCTAGACCTGTAGTGTTCCTTACATGTAATGTCAAATAATAATTCAGGTTCTCCTTTGAGGAATGCATGTAAAAGATCTTCAGGTATACATCAAAATTTCCAAATGGAGAAAATTAATCCAGCTCTGACTTCAGTACCTTTAAAAATAAAATATTCTGCAGACTTATTTAAACAGTTTTAGACTCCTGAAGTCAGTGTTTTCTTTATTCAGCCTTCCTCCCTTTAGTGTGCTACATAATATTGCTCCTCAGGTATTGTCCAGGCAAGGTTTCTTGGGTGACTGAAGCAATGGGATAGGACTTCTGTCACAGATTTGTGGCAGCAGGCGGACTATGTGGACTGTTGTTGCTACCAGGACGGGAGGTGGCTCCGAATGGTCCCATCCCTGAGGTGCCCTTGTGGTACCCAGCTAGCAAATCCTCTTGGCAGTTGCTGTGCTGGAGGGACACTGCTGGAGTGTGGCCTCCTTGCAGCTGCCTCCTCTTCCTGGGCATATCTGTGGCCCTGGGAGGTGACTGCAGGTAACCAGGTATCTTGATGTGGCACTTCCCAGGGCCCTGTACCGAGGCCTCTGCCTTCCCACCCAGGCAGGGTGGCCTCACTCAGCCAGGCTCTGTGGTCACAGCAGAAGAGATCAAAGAAGTCTGTGTGGTCTAGAGGGGGTGACTTGTTTTTTTTTTATTTTGGTGAAAGTTTTGTCTATTCATAAGCTAAGATTCAGCTTGCAGCAATCTTGGCTGTATATTGCAATTTTTTTTCACGTATACATCAGATACATGAGTGAACACTGAGATATTAGGCAAATTTGGCTACTGGGCAATGCCAGGTATTTTGGAGGTACCCGCAAGAACCAACAGTGAAAGAGACAGGTATTTCCCTACCTGTCCATCATGAGTTATTACTAGATTTTTTTTCTCAGTGTGAGAAACAGCTTCTAACCCAGTACAGGAGTTGAACTACCTAGAAATAGAATTTAGCAGTTATTTAATAGGCTCAGGAGAAGTTAAAGATCAAACCAGAGAGACCTTCTGGTTCCATGCCAAAGTAATCGTACCATATGGACTTCCTATGCATAGGGCATTTATTTTAGAACCTCATTCAAATTCCATAAAGAAAGAATATTATCCCTTTAAACTGAAGAAAAACATTTAGATGTATTGAAAACATGGCAGTTTCCCCTTACTGTAAAGGGAAGGTCAGGAAAATCTAGTTTTTAATGTTTTGGTTTATATTTCCTTAACAGTTTAATTAGTTCCTTTGATTCAGAGTTGTCAGACCCAACCTTAAATAGAGAGAAATGTCTTTGCATAAAGACAGAAAGGTACTAACTGTAGCGACCCAGCCAAATTCCAGTTTGAGCAATTATGTACGCTTAAAATATTCTTTGCTGTTTCAGTTAAACATATGTTTATTTATCCCCACCTGTCCTAAACTGAGGAGTACTGCTAAGCCTTTGTATTTCATGTGAGTATCAACTGTTATTCATGGATGGGCAAAAAAAATCCAGGCTAGTAATGGGCCAACCTGTGTAGAAAGGCTGATCCTGTGGAGGTCAGTGGCAAAATTTCATTTTACTTTGCTAAGTCCAGGGTTCCACTTCTCATTTGTGTCTTGTTTTGCCATCAGCCTCATGTGGGTTATTGGGTAAATTACTTCGCTGCTTCATGCAGCAGCTTTCATCCTCTCTAGACTGAGTCTAACGTTACTTAAAATTTGACTACAATTGTAAGCACAAATAAGAAGTCCTGTATAAGGCCTTTATTTTAATATAATTATTATAAACAAGATGAGTAAAAGTCTCTTTGATTCAAGGCTGCCCATTACAAGACCCCACTTTTCAGTTACTTATGTCAAATGGCCTGGGTACACTAACTAATATTTTCCATGTGGGTTAGACAGCTAAGCCTGAGATGTTTCAGAAATTTCAAATGGTGTGTATTTTTCTTCCTATTTGTAAAGAAGGACCCAGATTTGGCCAAGGTATTTGTTTCTTGAAACCCTAGTTCTTATTTGCTCAGTAGTGACCTGGCAGAATTTGGCATTTAGGTTTCTGAAGATGCCATCTGCACTGGGCATCCTTCACCCCAAGGCTACAGGGGATGAACATGACTTTCCCTGTAATTTCTCCTCATGTTACCAGGTACAGCTATGGCACAGTGTCTAATACAAGGTCTCATATCCTCTGCTCCTGCTGTTCTTCCTTCTGGTACCTTAACAATGAAGAAAAGGGTGTAGCCTGATGGGAATGGGAAGGATGCAAAATCGAGGAATGCAGAATTAGTGAAAATCTGCTCAAAGTGACTTACGCAGCATCACAGAAGAATTCTGTGGCATACTCAAGCATAAAATTTGTGTTTTCTAAAACAGCGTTATGGCTGCCAGATATGCTGTGTAATATGGGATTTCCTGTATTACAGTCTCAAATCCTGTGTCCTGTATCAAAGAATACAGGATATTACTTTCTCTGTATATTCCTGAACTATACAGTCATTGCAAAACATGGTAATCCTGTCACTAACTTTGATCGCCACCATCTCCCTGTTTTTGTTTTTTTTTTTCTGTTTCCTGCTTCAGATGGTGTGGGTAAACACACTTTTGAGGGTCATAACAGGACATAGCAGCACCCACACAGACTCACATGGTATTTTTGCCACTACCAGAGCAAGACATGGCTCTGGAGGTGGGGGATGCATGGCAGGACCTCTGACAGCTCTGTTTTGTGTGCCTGTTCTCCCATATGCCTGTTACCTGCTGCACTTGACTGGCCTGGGGATGGGGTGCAAATGGAGCTTCAGGAAAGCAGATTACTGAATAAGGCAAAGGAAGAGAATAAAGGCTCAGCACAAACAGAAATATCAGGTTCAATTTCTGGTGCTGAAAATGATAAAAATCTGGGGGAAAGGCCTTCTGCTAGTAGTCCCTGCCCAGGTGAACTGGACAGGGGTGACAAGGTGATCACAGTGATAGCTCATGCTGAGTAGCTGGACTGCAAAGCCTTTAGGGGTTCCTAAAAGCAGAAGAAATCCATCTGAGCTGGAGGGAACAGCCCTATTCACAGCGGTGCTGGAGAATAAACCTCTGTGCTCAGGCCCAGCTTTGCTGATGATCCTCCCCATCCTTACCCTTTTCCTCTGTGGTTGATCTGTTGGGGTGGTTTCAGGTCCCTGTCCCACAGCTGATAGCCTCCACTTGAGCTGATATTCAGTGCTACAATTCAACATGGACTGTAAAGCCACAGAGAAAGCCATCGTGCTGTCACTGATATCTGAGCTGGCCCAAAACCTTTGTTCCCAGAGGCTCTGGGGCTCTGCAAGGTGTCTAGCACACCTCCGCAAAACATGTTACCTGTGCATGAAGGCTGCCCTTTGTAGCCACCTCTGCATCGTCGCCAGCAAACCCTTCTGCTCTCTCCTGCACATGAAGTTGCGTGGCTGGACCTGGTGCTGGCTCTGCTGGCTGACATTCTGGCTAAACTTCCCCTTTGCCCGTTCCTGGTTGCACTATTTCCCAAGCATCATAAGATTTCGTTTTAACCCCCTGCTGACCCTCACCAGGACAGTTTTCCTGAGAGCAGGAGACAGAAGTCCCATTCTCACACCCCGCAGCGATGCCTGTGCCCGACGAGGTCCTGTCTCCAGGCAGGGCTCTGCAGGGCCGTGGCGGCCGGCTGCTCAGCAGTGTCCACGCTTGCTGGAGCTCCTCTCCCTAAGCCCCTCTCCAGCACCCTCCTTAAAAATGCACATAACTCTGTGCATGTAATTAGTACATAGTGTTTGAAGCCTAATTACACTAGATGTTCTGGTTTATCCAGCACTGCTCATCTGTTGTGTGAAAAACAACTTAAGAATCCCAGCCCGACTTCTGTGGGAATCTGTCTCGTTTGAAGTGGGAAGATGAGAGTCATGGCTCAGTCAGCCCAGCGCTGGCTTTTCTGCCTCTCTCAGGGTGCTGGGTGTCAGCAGAGGTGGAAGACGGGCTCCTGCTGTGTGAACATGGCTGGAGCGCTTGATGTCCCATGGTGCAGTCCTCAGCCAGTGATAATTCTTGTCTGAGACATGCAAGTAAGCTGTATCAGAGTTGCTGTGCTGTTTCCTTCTTTTCCTTCCTTTCCCTTTGCATTTTCTTCCTTTTAAATTTTCTTCTTGACCTTGAGCATTTTCTTTTACTACAGATACCAGCTACTTCTTTTGTTCAGGAAAACGGTTGATATTGACCTATTGCTGGAAAAAAAAACATATAGCCTTTGTAAATAAGCTATGAGCCTATGGAAATCATTTTCAATGGAAATCATGTTGTGTGGTACCATAAGCTATTTTAAATCTGGTGAGAAATGCATAAAATCCAAAATGCAAATGAAAGGAAGATGACCTTGGTGACCATGTCTCTCTCACGGCTTGTCTTATATTAATGACGTATAAAATGTATACAAGCCTCTTGAATAGAGAGGCATAAATATTTATTCTACGTACTCTTCTTTAGAGAATTGGGAGTAAGTATATGTGCCATTTTAAACAGCACTAAAAAAGCTTTACAAAACTCCATCCCTAATATCTATTCTGTTGAATGAAGGAATATGTTAAAAAATATGTGGGGTCTCTATAATATATGGAAGACAGAAGAAATATCTTTAACATATATTACAGGCATAAACTAACCCTAAGATACACCAATAACTTAGATTAAGCATTAGCTGTTTGAACGTGTTATTGACAGTTTTGGCGGGACAAAGAGTAAAATAGATCTGAGAGTCAGCCAACGTCTTGGCAAGAACTGGAAGAAGATGCTCCCACTTTCCCACTTGGGAAAGCCTGAACCAGCAATAGACTGAAAAATAAACGATAGTGTGGCCAGTGCAGGCATCAGGCTGAAGGTTCAAGGAAATTGCTCTCTATTTTGGATATATATATTTTGGCCCTTAACATGACCAAGGAACAAACATTTCCTGCCCTGCTATCAGTGCAGTTAGCAGGACTTGGGTTATCTGAAGCAAGATATAGTGATAATCAATCAGGTTAGCCAAATGCAACGAGTTACTGACAAAGAAGTAATATAATGATGGTGTAAGCAAACCTTGCACCACTGAGAGACATATTACAGCAACCTGGCCTAGGAAAAGAAAACTGCAGGATAAAACTTTATCTTTCTGGTGCATTAACCACTGACGGCTGTCAGTGGGTGGTAAAAGGAGCGGGAGTGAATGCCATCCCATGTGTCCCATGCAGCTACTCAGCAGAAAATAGACAGTGCTACTGTGCAACAGGAGCCTGCCAGCAGAAACCCGAGGGTGCCTTAACTTGCTGCGCTGAGCATTTGGCACAGGAGGCCCTGACACACTCTGTCCTGAAGAGCTGACAGTGTAAACACAGAAGTAGCTGCATGGTGACATCAGATTAGTGTGACATTATGTTAACATGTCATGTAAGCTCCAAGTTTTGTTTACATGGCTTGTGTGAACTCTCCTGTTTTCTCAAAGAAAGGACCGAGTTTAATATAGTCTGCAGTGAAGCCTCTGCATGCATGCACACAAACAGAAAGTGCATGTATCATATTTTGAGGATTTAAAAAGCCTGTATAGTATGTAGGATTAACCCATATGTTGCATATGTATATCAATACACACACACACCTCTGTATGTGTTACAGGCAAGGCAGAATACGGGGCAAAATGAGATGTTTCCAGGTAAAGCAGAGCTGTCTTCTAAGGCCCTTCAATCTGGACACGACCTTGAGTTATCTGTTTTTTATGTAAATCTCTGTATTTGTATACGTGTGTGCACACAAATGCATATGTGTAGACATATGTACGGCTATATTTGAAAAGTCATATGAAAATAGGATATCACCGTATAAAACTGTAGCATACAGCAATGTGTCCATTTTTCTTGTTTTTTTTTATTGGTGAAAAAGGCACACTTTCAATATGCATTTCTCTGTTTTCTAATAAGACGCAAGAGACACATTATACAGTCTATTGTGCACTTCAAAAAGACCCTGAAGAATCTCAGTCTTGCATTACAGAATTCAGCAATAATCTGTGCTTGAATCCCTGAAGTTTAAAAGGTTGAAAAATGGAGGTGGAGATGCCATGAATGCTTTCAGAAGCATCATATTTATGTATGAAGCATCATATTTATGTATGACAGCAGGAACCATATGAATCCCCTAAGTATTCGCCACACCCTGAATCGGAAGAGAAGAAAGACAAGACTGCCAGAAAAGTCAAAGAGAAGAGAAAAAGGTTGCTGGAATGACAGTGAAATGCTTTCACTTGACCATTTCAAAGAAAGACTTTGAGTCTGACTGGAAAAGGTCTCAAAATTCATACCCCACCGCTTCAGTTCTACTGTTCATTGTCACACCTGCAAAATAAAGTGCAGCTCACCATGACAAGTGCTGTGAGAATTAACTTGTAGGAGTTTTGTTCTGTAGAAAGTTAAACAGTCCCATAGGGTACTTGCTAGGGGTTCAGTACTCCTAGGGTATGATATACTCAGACCTTTGAAAAGCAGTGTCACACTGACTGCCAGGTTTTCAATGAAGTTTATACTTGAAACACAGATCAATATACCTATTGCTAGTTCCAACAATAAGCAGTACTTCTGTAGCAGGATGCTCTGGCTGTCAATCTGATAGATACAGTTATATCATTGAAATAATACCTTGGCTTTCTCCAGCTTTGGCTTCCTAATAAGAGAAAAAGGAAGGATGAGGATTATGAGTTATAACAAGAGTTAGAGAATTCTGTGGTACCTATTGTCATTTGTCTTGCTTTAATCAAATAATTTTAGGGAATCATGCCATGTTCCTGCTAGATGACCTAAAAGTTTCTCCAATGTCAATGATTCAGCAGTGGTTCTATGAAAAATATTGCTTTGATGCTAATCCATTAGGAAGGAGTCAGTCCACTTGCATATGGAGTTTAAATTCTCTCTCACAAAAAATATGCAGCTGATCTTTTATTATCTTAGAATATGCAGGAATTTGGCACCTCTAGAAGCAGATAATTTATTTAACTGCCTAAAATAGGATTTAGAGAACTTAACAGGAAGCCTTATTTGGAGATATGAGCCTCAGTCCACATTCTGCACCAAGGGCAGCTAAGCCTTCTGGTTCAAGGTGGTTATAGGAAAGGAGATAGATCATACTCAAGCTCTCATTCTCAGTTATGCTTCACCAGCATTGGAAGAACAAACTGTGATTAGTGGAAATTCTTATGAGGTCTTAAAAGGTCCAGAAGTCTTCATTATCCACTCTTTCATCCCAGCTTGGTCTTTTACATTGAAAACTTATCTATCCATCCCAATAAGCATGTATTAAGGCATTTTATCCTAAGGAGACCAACTGCTTTCCATATTGTGGTGTGTGACCTTTTTGTCCTATGTCTTATGCAGTAAGCCATCATCACAGATTATTCTTTGAGAATTGGATTTCTTCTGGAGAAATATAACTGTGCTTCAGATAAGTCTGTTTCTGGTGGCTGTGGTGGCTCGAAATATGGAGAGAGGTCTATAGCAGATTAACTGTCTGTAAATGTAAAGGAGGGAGAGAGGTAGGGAATACAGAAAGTTAAAAGAGACCAGACATCCCATGAGGGTGCAAGTGGAGAGCAAGGTGGGATAGAGACTGCACTGAACTGAACTGGGCAAGGGGAACATGGGGCTGGAAAGGTCCTTCTGATTCCCTAGGTACAGGGAGCAACCACATCATGTAGTCCCATTCATAAATTTAGTAAGTTCCGCCATAAAATTGTTTCCTTAGTATGTAAGTAAAATAGTCTCAGTCTGACAGCTATAACCATAGAAACAAGCACACAGGAATTTTCCACTCTCTTTCCTTTTGTTTGTGTGTGTCTGAATAACATGGCCTAATGTAGCTCTGATCTTTTTCAGGCCTCTGTTATGCTTCATACATAACATTAACAAATATAAAGGATCATGATCAGAAAGGAGTCGTGATGCACTGATGGCATTCTCAGTGCTACACTTTTCATCATCTGTACCAGGAACCTTGGGAGCGTGCCGCTGGCTACAGCATGCAAAGGCTGTCTCTGTGTTTTGTCTGCTCTAAAAGACCACACTCACAAGTCTAAAATATTGTATGTCTAAATGCCCTGTGAAGAGCTAGTTGGCTGGGCTTTTCATTTGCTTTCGCAGCTGCACAGTTCTGGCACACAGCTCACGGAGAGGCTTGGAGCTGTGGCTGAGAAATCCTGAATGGACTGTAAGAATGGGGAATTTCAATTTGCAGCCACGGAAAAGTATCAGTCTCTCCATGGTGACCCTCCTATGCATTGACCCCCTGCATTGGATTATGTTGTTTTTGCTATTGAACTGCCACTACTGGAAGATTTGAGAGCTGGTTTATAGAGTGCAGTATTTAATCCCTGCTTTGGTTTAATATTTGTCAATGTCATGCTGCAGTGCTGGGCTGCAGAACTCAGGGACTATTTGCAGTTTACTGAAATACTTCTGGGTTTGTAACCACAGCAAAAATCTTTTCTTTCAGATATGGTCAATATAAATCTACTGGCAACAGAAAACTCAGTTGTTTGACATGAAGAATGCTTCCCCTCCAACATAATTGAACTGCTCCGAAATACCTTTCTTGAAATCTTGACACTTGCTTTATTCTTTATCACATTATAGACATTTTGTGTACTTTTGAAGCATACAGAATTAAAAGCTACAGTTTTGTGAGAAAGTGTGGTTCAGTGGTTAGCACGTTAGCCTGGAAGTCAGGGGAAATGGGGATAATTCTCATGAGTCTGTAGGTCTGTATGCCTGCCTACAGCCTCAAGTAAGCTGGCTCTTTCCCTGATCCTTGTTTTCTGTTGTAATTAGAATGACTATGATGGTTCTCCCTCATTGAGCTTGGAGGCCCAAGAGAAGCATGGTAACAACTGTGACTATTTTCATGCTTTTAAAAAATATGAAACTTTTTGATTAACTCCTTTGAATTTGATGCAAAACTTTAGGTTTTGACGGTCAGTTTAATAGTGTCAAGAACTGCTGAGTAAGTCTCGGCCTTGAATGAAGGTCAAGAAAGCACTCATTACTCTGAAATCTTTCTGTGTGAACTAGACCTACAATTTTGCACAGTGTATTTTTGGTGTGCTTCTTTTTTCTTTTTCTTTTCTTAATGTAGCAACAATAAAAATAGCAAGTCTTCTGGGGTTACCTCCATATTCTCTCTGGTAACAACTAGAACATAGTGACAATATTGGAAGCTTGAGGCCTTGAATATCCCACTGGCATAATGCTGGGGCCCTTCCAAAGCTGACAGAAGTCAATAGGAGTTTCTCCATTGACTTCAGTGGGCTCTGGATTGCATAGACCATGTAAGTCTCATTTCACTGTATATTTATGAATAAACTAGCAATTAAGAGTTGGCTTTATAAAGAATGCACATTAAGCATGTGGCCAAGGACTTATTGGATACAAAAACACCCTTGCAAAAAAATGGAAGCTTTTTCAAAAGATCCAGACAAGTGACCAGGGCAAATGAGAATATGTTTTTGCAGGTATGTTAGCTCTGATTTCATCCAAAACAGTAACAGATTTTCAAAAAGTTATGGCCAAAGCATTGATAATAGCAACAAACCAAAGCATTCTGCCTTGTAATGATACAGGCTTTCTGTTGTCTTCTATCTGGGGCTCTAGAGTCTGTGGGGTGGAATAGGTTAAAAATGTGGCAGTCTCATCCTCCTCATCCTGAAAATGATTAGCACACTGTATGCATGACCTTCAGCTTGAAGCTACAAAAGGGACATTCAAGATTAGACCATGAGAGGCGAACAGTCTGGAGATTTTTTGGATCATTTTCTGGGCAATTAAGTCTACAATCTGCCCAGGAATAATTATAGCTTGTTCAGTCATTTTTTTGCTGTGCTGGGCTTACCTTGTCAACACTTTCCAGGCACACCTGTGATGTGAGAGGAAGCAGAGCTGGAGATTAACTGCTCTTCCTTTGGTCTGGAGCAAAACATTGCAGCCCCCTGGCTTCCTCTATATCTTTTTCTGCCCTAAAGCGAGAGTTTCAGAAAACCATGCTGTTCCCTGCTGTCCTTTGTGAATGACCTGGGATCCTCAGAGCTGCTTGCTCACTGCTCCCGCTTCTCTCTCTTCAAATGACCTTGGAACCTGATCTTTCTTCCTGCCATTTCCCCATCCTCCATGAACCTGCATCTCTGCCTTCTCACCTCTTCCACATACAGGTCAGATATAGATTTGTCCCATTCCCAGATTTTGTCAGGCCCTGAAAGCATCCAAGTCAGGTTTAACAAGAAACTATTTCTAGGGCAGTAGGATAATTGAGGGACAACTACCCCCTTCAGTGCTTCAAGCCTATGGTTCAGGGACACAAGATGAGGTTTGTCTCATGTTTAAGGCAGGATAGCAGTTCATGTGTTTTGAGAGAATGGGAGGCCTCTTGGCACTGTACTATTTCCTCCTGTCTTGAACGTGGTTAGACTAAATCACAGGGCGTAGAGAACGAAATGCCAGCTGTGCTGCAGTACTGCACAACAGGAACGGCATCCACAGCTGCAGTGCTTGGTTTTGGTGACAACATGAGTAGTATTGACACAAGCAGATTTTGACTTGTTATTCTAGGAATAGCCCTGCCCTGGTGATGTACTCTTGGACACAGCTCTATTTCCAGAGAACTGAATTTGGACAGGAAAGTCCAGTGACAGCTAAAATGCTCCTGGATAGGTCAGATCCCAAAAGACCTGGTTATTTAAAGATTGACCTTCAGAGTCTCACATCAGAGTCTGCACTATGTTTGAATAACACTTTTGTACAGGAGGTATGATAAATCCCTTTCCTCTGGATCTGTGCCTCATTAGCTATATGCGGTTTTATTGTTGACCCTAGTGGCTTTCATATAGATGAAGAAGACTGAAAAATGAGAAAAATGAGGAGGCTAACACGGAGATACTCCCAGCATCTTACTGGGGGGAGGGGAAGAAAGGATTTTCTTCTTCAGTGTAGAAAGTTTTGGTACATGATTTCCAGCCCCCAGGAAAAGACCAGCCTGCTATGGCAAAAATACAGCTTTAGCCCCTGTGTTACAGGTGATATGAAGTTTCTCCCAAAGGAGGGAACTGTGCACAAACAGCAGCACTCCACAAGCAGAGCGAGAGGTATGTGTGTGGTATGAAGGGCTGCTGTCCAGTTTACTCATATTTGTGAGAGCTCAGGACAGCAGTTGTCCTTTGTATTACAGCTGCAGCTGAACTGTTGTTGGAAATGGCTTCAGCGAACATTTCTGGGACAGCACATAGGCTGAATATCAGTCCTTCTGGATAGTATAACACTTCTGGATTGTGTAACGCTCCGTTCTGAGAGAATCTCAGGAATCTATTATATTTTGGATATCTGGGAATGTACTTTTTTTTTGAAAGACAGAAGATTACAGTCTCTTTACAGTTTAAATTAACTGAAGCTTTTCATCCTGCTAGTGGGAATGACTTGGATACTTACAAACAACATTAAAATTCAGAGATTCAGAACCAGATGATTGACATTTGATGGCCCTAGATCATATGGGACCTATTCTTGGGTCAATGGGATTTATTTTGGAGCATATGACAGAAGAGTTTAGCTGTCCTTCTGGATGTGTCTCTGATTCTTCCCAGATTTCCTCAGCTATAGGAAGCAAATACAGAAGTTGACCCCAGGCTGTCAAGGGGCTCAGGGGGAGACCCATCCCTGCTGTAAATGGGGGAAGGGGAAGTGCGGCCACATAGGGCAGATGTGTCACCCAGCTCATGGTGTCCTCCCTGAAATCAGCATTAATGGAGCTGGGAGAAAGGGAGGACCTTTGGTCTCCTACCTACAGTTATGCTGTCTTTGACCTCAGCCCCACTCTCAGTAATATTTTGCCCCGTTCTTTTCCCTGCAGGATGCTGGGGCACAGCACAGTGGGGTGACTCGTGGTTACTGATGGCAGAGACAAATTGGTGTTTACCTTCCAAGGTGGAAAAAGGAGAGTGAACAGTTTTGCCACAGAATTTACCAGATCTTGGCTGATGAAGACGATGTAAGACAGCAACTTTACCTTTTCAGGAGCTCAACTTCCATTACTGAATTGTTTTGCCAGTGCTGTGGCACATGTTAACCCCATTGCTATGGTCTAACATACACATTTACATTAGTACCTCTGCTTCCAGTGGGCTAACTGGAATGCTGCTCAGAGCTGCCTCCCTGGCTAGATCAGTGAAGGCCAGATATAAGTCCTTTGAGGATATTAATGTTTTGCTAAATCACTTAGCTTCAATTAACAACACCTCTTTCAGTATTGAATGCATGGCTGATAAACTGCACATCTGTCAGGTCTCTGTTGCTTCACTAGGGAGTCAGAACTAGTTCACATAAAACAATCCAAATGAAAAAACCCCAAAGAGCTCTCCCCATTCCTCTCTACACTCCTCTTTCCTCCAGTCCTTCCAAATGGAGGAATTCTGTAATTTAAGGAAAAAACCCTCAAAAGCTAAAATTTTCTTCTGTATGAGAAAGGTAATGATGATCCTTTCAGAGACCCAGTTCCTGAATTTAGGCTTGCTCTTCATAGTTTGGGTAACAGTAACAGCTAGAGGCATCCCCCCATGGATTGAACCCCATATGTGCAAGTGCATCATTAGGGGCTGTAGAGAGACTGCTGTCAGTATGGATGGCAGAACACTTGTATACACATTGCAGGTGAGGGATGGTCATGCATGAAGTCTTTAATAGAGTTGGGAGCTGAGTGTTAGCCCTATGCCTCCAGATAGCAATATTGTTATTTGGTATATTTAAGCTCCTTTGTGGTCTACACAAGAGAGTGATCTCAAGTCCCCTCTCAGCCCCAGTTCCCTTTCTCTGCCATGAGAGAACTTGATTTCTTTTTTTTTTTTTTTTTATGTTAGAAGTCAATAAGTCAGGTAGCTGCACAGCAAGCAGCTTGCCAACCTCTGCACTCAGGATTTTACAGCAGGCTGCTGAGGTAGTGACATCTGTGTGCTTGGCGTGAGCACAAGGTGAGGGCTATGAGACTGTGAATCCTGCTGGGATATTGCTGGAAGACTGGCTCCTTCTGCACTGGGTGGGGAGGGAGAAACTTGACATAACTGCATCCATACTGCTGGTGATATGCACAGCCTGCGGCAAAGCCTTCTCTCTTCCCTGCCTGTTTCTTTTGCCAAAGAACTAGTTAGTTACTGCACATTGGAGTCTGGGAACAGGCTATCGTATATGCAGTGCAAGCAATTGAAAGATCAGTGCTTTTCAGCAAAATAGAGGATAAGCTGAACGGAGAGCATGTTTGCCTTCACTAACACTCTTCTTCTCCCTGAAGAGAAAATGTATATTAAATTATATTACATTATATTTGTATATTTAAACCCATCAGATTAAATGCCCTACAGATCTGGATTAAACCCTCCTCAGAGAGGCAGACTTAAGGGAACCCTTTTAGCTACCACTTTGTCTGTCCTCTAATTAATTTCAAGAGTTTAGAATTTCCTGTTTTTCTTATGATTAACCTGAAAACTGTCAGGACTTTTTCTAGGAAGCAAAACACACTCATGGCAGAATTGCCAGGAGCTCATGAGGGTTGCAAAACCCTCTTTCTCTATATCAGGCAGAGCAGGGACACACACCAAGTCCAGTGCATTAGGCTGTGAACAGAGCAGTCTCTCTGAAAAAGAATTCCTTCCTAAGGTTCACAGACTCTTCTGCAGAAAACTTTTGTTGAACATGGCAAGATAGTATGGAAAATTTTGGTTATAACAAATCATCTTTTCCCAAAGTTTCATGGAAAAATTCCTAAGCTGCTCTATATTAGGTATTAAGCCCACTCTGGTCAGGGGTGCAGTTTTACCAACAAAAGAAGTAATATCTGCAAAGAAAGTATTGTCTGCAGTCTGTTGGATTAGTGACAATATCTATGCAAAACATTACTGGAGTCTCTGGCAAAAGAACAGGCACAATTTATTGGCTATATGATTCAGGTTAGGGCAAGATGAATAGGGACGATGGTCTAGTGAGTAGGTTACCGTCTTAGTATGTAACAGAACAGGGCTCAACTCTTGGCTTAACTTCAGACTTTTCTGTTACTTTGGGGAAGATACTTAAATCTTTTCTGTGTCTCAGTTCTCTATCTGTTAAAAGGGGATAATAGTACTTTCCTCCATTTACAGGGATGCAGCAAAAGTAAATCCACTGATGACTGCAAAGCCTTGAGGTCCTGCAGGGAGGAGGGTCTAGAGAGGCAGATGTTCAGTTCTGTATCTTCCAGTAAAGAAAACAGAATATAGGAAATATTTGCTAAGGATATATTGCAAGATTATTTTCCCCTCTCCCTTATATGATATGTAGAGAGATATTTCTCTCCTCTTTCTTGCCTCTAATCCTCTTGTCTCCATTAAGCGCAAATAATCTTCAGTACTTTCCTTCCTTCCCTTGCAGGCACAGACAGACATGTAGCAAAGCAGATGATGTCTAAATCATGCAAAGTTCTCTCCTGTTCCTTCAGATCTGATCTGATGGCTTTCTGACACTGAAGTAATCTGTAGTTTTATGTTTGATTTCATAGTGCTGTATATGAGGATTTGGTATTTCACCTTAGCTCTCCAGTTTCTACAAAACAGTCTATAAGATCTGCATGGTGTGGGAGAGGGAGTGTTTCTGGCAATTTTTGTCCTTTCCAGCAGTTACTTTGTGTGCAGTTAGGCTGATGGATTTGCTATCACATTAGTCAAAACTTTTCTCTGCTAAGGATTTGCACATTTGTTTTCATGTAGAAAAGCAAACAAAAATCACTCATTTCTGCCATCTAAACACTCTACTTACCAACTTTTGGAGTACAGTTTCCTTTGAAACTTAGTTTAAAGAAGTTGATGAGATCTATATGTAGACAAATGAGATCCAGCTAAATAGAATTCCTTTTTCTTCCCTCTGAAAAACCAATCTGCTTTTCAGCTAAATTCTCTCATTGCAAATTGCTTATATTTTACTTAACAGTGGGTTTCATTTCACTTAACTGTAGTCACTGAGTATCCAGACCCTCTCTGTTGAAAGTCAGACACATCGTTGCTTGTGACAGACAGAATACATCGCACTCTGAAGGTGTTTATTGCTCGCCTGTGATCATAGAAGAAACCCAAATGACTAATTTAGGCTGGTTACCTAACTTTTAGACAAAGTTAGGGAAATCAATCCCCATAGTTACAGTCTATATGTGCAGCAATACTGCCTACTTTCAAATCTTTATTGTGTTATAATCTTTGAGTCTTTAGACTTGGTTTACAATAGGCTTCCCAAAATTCAGGAAACTAAATCTCCTAGGGTTTTTTTCAACTCTAGGACCCTGACGTAGAGGACTAAGGTACTTCCTGAGGAACAGATTTGACTTCATTCGGGTAGGTGTGCCGCTGACATGGTCTGGCCTCAAGTATTATATGCTACACTGATTTCTGTTACATGCTATCTTTTCAGGAGAAAAAGCTCCACGATAAATGATAATCAGCTTCCAAACTCATCTTTTAGGTGGAGCCAGGTGATATTTTCTTGCCTAGCTAGGACCAGTCATCCTCCCCTGGCCTCCCCAGGATTAGCAAAATCTGAAGGGGGATCCTGCAGCCCCTCCATACGGCAGGCCGTGTTAGTGGTGACTCACCCTGGCCGTGCTGTACAGGGTTTGTCCACGTGACACTGGGTGGAATGGCTGCACAGGCTGATGAGGGATGGCTGAGCTACTGCTTTACCCCTCTTCTCATTCCCCTTGTTAATGAATGGAAATTTGAGCTGGGATTTCTCACCATTTTTTTGCAATGGAAGTGGGAGAGAGTTTCAGAGACTGGCATTTCCTTATCCCAGCCTCCCGGTGCTGGTTTCACGGATAGGGTGAGCAGGCTGCAAGGCTTGCACAAATCCTTCACTAACCCTCAGGGCCAGATCCTAACAAAAACTCATAAAGGCATCTTGATCTTCTAAACTGGCTGCAGTCTGAAATGGAAATAAGAGTCATGGGAGAAAAGAAGACTGTATGAGATGGTGAGTTTTGCTGCTTTTGGAGATAAGATTTAAACTGATATGTGGGATGGGGTAAAAAACATGGTATTCTCTTCGTTTTGTTCTGTTTCAGCATTTGTAAGGCTCCAGTCACCATGGCATTAGGCATGAAAGATACCTTGTGTCAGCAGGATATGCATCAAAGGAGTCCTTTTCTAATGGATAAACCTGATATCAAAGAATTGAAGAAACTGAACCAAAATTTACAGGTGTCCTGTGCTTTGATCATTAATTAAAATGTGACTTATACTCACAGTGTCCCTATTAGAGGACTTGACACAACAAAGCATCTGAGGTATCTGACTGTTTCTTGTAATGCTGTGAAAGACAGGTGTTCATTCCTGGGAAAGCTTTGAAGCTAAAAATAAAATAAAAGAAAATTCAAATTAAAGGATATTTCCAGGTACAGTGTAATCATCTTAATACTTACATTTGAGGGGGTTTTGTGTTTGTGTTAAACACTGACAGAACTCCTGGCTGGAAAGGAATGCAGACAATGAGGTAAAGTAAAGCCTGGTAAGTCATTTGAGATCAATCGTCAGAGAATGCGTCTCAGCCATGTCATTATCAGATTAATAGCTGAGTTCCAATTTAAGCTGGAATTATTTGGATAGCAGAAATCAAAAGGAAAGTTTTCACAAACAATTTGCCTTAAAGCAAAATAAAAGTATTAGAGATAGGATTTTTGCAATTTTCACCACACCCCTTGAAATTCCATGCAGACTGGATTGCTTCATTGGCAAACCATGAGAGCCAACCCCTGGAACCCTTGGTTATTCCAGCCTGAAGTATAATGTGGATCAGGCCATCTGATCTCCCCTATGTTCCCAGCAGTCAGCCCATACACTAGAAACCCAGCCTATTGGTGTTAACGGGCCATATGGCAGCCACATGTGTTGATGATCCAGGGAAGCTAGCTTCAGTTAGAGATTTGAGGAAGTCTTCTTACAACAGGTCATTTGGCAAGATAGCTATCTTTCCACTTTTATCTCTGCTTTGCTCTCTATGGCAAGCTTTTTAAAAGTCTCTCAGCCTTGCCGTTTTCTTTTGCCTCCTACTCACCTTGCTTTCTATTGCTTCAGCTTCTTCTCTTATTTATCTTTCATTATCTTGTAACTTAATATTTAAGTTTATCTCTTGTTTGAAATAGCATTGAACATGTCTGGGGTTGAATCAGCTTTTAATGGCAACTTACATGTAGGGGATGGAAAGTGCCAAAACAATCCCTCTGCCCTACCAAATATTTAGCAACTTCTTAAGCACTAAATGTATTTTATCTTCCCCTCTCCTGCTGTGACTGTGAGTTTCATTATCATTTCATAAATGTATTATACTATGTGAGTGATTTACCATCTGATCTTTATAATATATGCTCTCCCTCCCTCCCAACTGCATGTAGGAATTTCACTGCAAAATCATTGGCTTCTTCTGAGGCATCACACTGTGCTGTGACCCTGAGATGGTACCAGTTCCTAGTGAGTGCTGTGTAGTGTCTAGTGCCATGGCTGAGCATCCTCACAGTGGCCATCCCCAAAGTCCTGGCTTCCCAGAGGGACCGAGGTATCAGGGGAGAGGACCTTCCAGCTGTCAGTCCCTCCATAATCTACCAGAACCACAGATGTTAATGTCAACCTGTTGTTAGACATGTGCCCCGCAGATGTACAATAACTGAGTATCTTCTACTACTCTGCAGAGGTACTGTTCACTTTTCCTGCATTGGGACAGTGGCATCGTGGGGGGAAGTCAGCACTGAACCAGGTCTTCTCTCGTCTGTCTTAGACAAAGACCCCCTTGGTTTTATTGCTTCCAGTCCTGCAGGCCAGCTCCCCATTTGGTTTAAATCTTCACAGCTCCTTTGGCTTTAATTTATGCCATCTGAAAAGCTAGCCCACTCATATCATACCATATAACAATTAAATCAAGGATATAAAGAATAAGTTTAGTAGTGTTCTGTTGTAAGAAATGCATTTTAGAATATGTTCATTCGACTAATTTTTGTAATTCAGGTCTACCATGGTTATATGAGGCCTCCCGGGCTAAAAAGGATGAAGATCCATGAGCTGTATGGGTAAAAGAATAGCATGCAAAAGACATTACAGATGCTTTTGCCAAACTTTCTGCAAGGATGACTCTGCTAAGTCCTGTGCCACTATGAGTGGGATCTAACTCATTGCACTCCATTTTGTAATGACTACAGCACAACTACTGCTGTCCAGCATTCCCACTGGAGACCTGACAGCTCCCTTACCCACCAGGGAGCATTCCTCATCAGTGCCTGGGTTATGATTTAGGAAAATAAATGAATTCAGAATACGAGGCATTCTGGTTTTTGCCCGATGTATGAGAACACAACTATTTATAATACTTTTAATATCATATACTGTAAAATGACATCTCTGGCCTTGTCATTGTCCTTGATGTTGCACTTATAGGTAGACATATAGTTGACATGTGTGTGTATTCTATATTGAAGGTTAAGACATGTAAAGTGGACTATTGACTTTTCTAGCTGTAACATATTTTCACCAGATGTGCTATTCCCGTTGGTAAATCCTGTGTTCTCACTCTTTTTTTAGTTAGCAGCTAAACTTGTTATTTTTCAGCAAGCAACTTTAAGAAATATTTCAGTGAAATATAAAAAGTGTGCAAATATACTAAAATTATCAATTACCTAGATTAATGACACAAACAATGATGAAACAAAGCTGTCCAGAAAAACGGACTAGTGAGGACAAAACTTTTCATCCTTTCCAGGAAGAGCCTCCTTGATTTCTATTATCATTAACATCTGCAGTCTTCAACTCATTTCATATGAGAAATTTCATTCATATGCCTTTAAAGAAATGTAAATTAAATCCATATTCCTAGCATTCATTTCTATACATCTATACATGTAAAAGTTTACCCATTGTGGCTAAGATGCAATGACACCCTGTTTACTAATGACCTAAGAGTGTAGAATTCGAGAAAACAGAGGACCTAAACAGGCTGCTTACCTATCTACCCTTACTCATCCCAAGACTTTAAAAGAGAAGTCACCTCCTATTTGCACAGCTATTACTGATTTGACACCAACCATCCTATGCCTTTTTCTCACTAGATTTTTCTTTATCCATGTAATCTTCATGGCAAAGAAAAATACCCCTAAAGGAAATGATTTTAATATTGTATTGTAAGGGAAAAAATCCATGTTTGAAAGGAATTAAAGAAAAAAAAAAAAACATTGAATGTCCAGGTCAGATGCAGCCTTAGGTCTCAGGTAGAAAATAGAGGAACACAGGATTGTTGATCATCTAGTCAAGCCCCCCTGCTCAAACAGGGTCAGGTAGAGCACATTGCCCAGGACTGTGTACAGTCGACTTTTAAATAGTTCCAAAGATGGAGACTCCAAAACCTCTCTGGGCAACCTGTTCTAGTGCTCAGTCACCTTCACAGTAAAGAAGTTTTTCCTCATGTTCAGACAGAGCTTCCTGTGTTTCAGTTTGTACCCATTGCCTCTTGTCCTATCGCTGGGCACCACTGAAAAGAGTCTGGCCCCATCCTCTTTACACCCTCCCTTTGGCTATTTAAACACACTGATAAGATCCTCCCTCAGTCTTTTCTCCAAGCTGAACAGGCCCAGCTCTCTCAGCATCTCCTGATACGAGAGATGCTCCAGTTCTTTAATCATCTTAGTAGCCCTCTGCTGGACTCGCTCCAGTAGCTCCATGTCTTTCTTGCACTGGGGAGCCCAGCACTGGACACATTACTCCAGATGCAACCTCACCAGGGCTGAGTAGAGGGGGAGGGTTGCATCCCTCGACCTGCTGGCAATGCTCTTCCTAATGCAGCCCAGGATACCATTGGCCTTCTTGGCCACAAGAGACACATTGCTGGCTCATCGTCAACTTGTTGTCCACCAGGTCCTTCTCTGCAGAGCTGCTTTCCAGCAGGTCAGCCCCTAGCCTGTACTGGTGCATGGGGTTATTCCTCCCTAGGTGCAGGACTCTACACTTCCCTTTGTTGAAATTCATGAGGTTCCTCTCTACTCGTTATCTCTTCAGTCTGTTGAGGTCCCTCTGAATGGCAGCACAACCCTCTGGTGTATCAGCCCCTCCTCGCAGTTTTGGATCATCAGCAAATTTGCTGAGGGTGCACTCATCCTTTCATCCAGGTCATTGATGAATAAGTTGAACAATACTGGACCCAGTATTGACCCCTGGGGGATATTGCTAGCTACAGGCCTCCAACTAGACTTCGTGCCACTGAGCACAACCCTCTGCGCTCTGCCATTCAGCCATTTCTCAGTCTGCCTCACTGTCCACTCATACAGCTTGCAATTCCTGAGCTTGCCTAGGAGGATGTTATGGGAGACAGTGTCAAAAGCCTTCCTCAAGTCAAGGTAGTCAACATTCACTGCTTTCCCCTCATCTACCCAGCCAGTCATTCCATCATAGAAGGCTATCAGGTTGGTTAAGTAGGATTACCCCTTTGGGAATCCATGCTGACTACTTCTGATCACCTTATTCTTCATGTGCTTAGAGATGGTCTCCAAGATTAGCTATTTCTTCACCTTTCCAGGGACTGAGGTGAGGCTGACTGGCCTGTGGTTCCCTGGATCCTCATTCTTGCCCTTTTTGAAGACTGGCGTGACATTTGCTTTGTTCCAGCCCTAAGGCACCTTTCCTGATCACCATGACCTTTCAAAGATGATTGAGAGTGGCCTTGCACGATTCCCTCTTTTCTACTGCTATTTGGCTGCTATGTGTATGAACTTCTATGACTGGCTGTTACAGCTGTGGCTTATTTCATTGTTGGCTGTTCTATGAAATATTGATTATTCCAAAGGTCTGTGTCAGTAAATTTCCAAGAAGTCATTAGCCAATGAAGATACGTGTTTTATTCTGGAATCACCACTGGATCTTTATATATGTAACTGAACACTTGATCTATCTTTTCTTGGCAGGCATTGAGAAAAGTGCTGTAACTTATACATTCTCCTTCCAAGAACTGTAAGAGAGGAAAAGTCTTACTGAACTGACTGAAAGAAAATTTGAGGTCTGTTTTAGAATAAATATACCCTTAAAATTACAAAATTTGTCAAGGGGATAATTTGGGATAGATTGTTTATTTGAAAAGGAGTTAAGGAATGGCCTTCTTCAGATATGCTGAATTTCAGTGGGACAAGGGTTGCTGGTAGAACTGTCACTTAAAAAAGTGAGTGAAGGGTTTGGGTGAAACTCAGTTCTGAAGTCAGCAGCTGGTACCTTTCTGTACACAAGCAGCAGGGCAGATTATTCACTGTAAATAAATAGCTTGTGTGTGTGTGTGTGTGTGTGTGTGTGTGTGTGTGAATTTTTATGTAAGTTTGTTGACTATAACAGGTGGCATTGTGAAATCTTCAGCATTTCAAAGCTCTGTCAGTACATGTGAGCCCTTTAAAACTGTTGGGGGTACAACAAATAAAAACACATAAAAATAAAATGAAGAAAAGAAAAATTAAATATAAACAAATACTTAAAATCTTCAATTTAAATAGCAAGAATCCTATATTTATTTATGTATAGATCTTTAGTTATATCTTGCATATATGTTTGTTTATTTTTCAAACAGTCGTGATTCTGCATGTCTGACTTATGAGATAATGTGGGTATAGTGCCTTATGGCCTTCCTGCCAGCCTCCAGTCATGGACTTTGAGACAACATTAATTTAAATGTTAATGTAAAACCTGAGGTGTGATTTCAAGGTCCTCAGATACTGAGGATACATTTATGACATTTTCATTATTAATGTTTTTCCTATTTTTTCATCAATGTTCAGAAACAACACTTGCTGTTCTAAATGTCACAAGATTATTTGCAAAAAATTTCCTGCATTTTTCATCTGGTGATATATAGGATGAGTAGAATGAAGTTTGTTAACTTATCATTGCTGGGGGGGAGGGGTTCTTTTTTTTCGGAATTGCCCTAACACAGTCACCAACCAAAATTCAGTTTTCTCAAAGAATAGGTGAATAACTTGACTGACAGGAATTACTACTTCTTTGCAAATCAGGGCTAAATGTCTTTTCAGATGATTTTTCTTGGCAAGCCTAAGCAGCTGATTTCAATACAGGGGTAACTGGATGAAATTCTATGGTTCGAATTAGACAGACTATATGATCTAATGTTTTCATTCTAACCTTTGAATCTCTGAAATGGGGATGACTCATGTGAGTCAGGCTACTTCTACATAAGGATATTTAACCATAACATCATGCTTTTTTATTGTGCTAGGCCATTTCTGAGGAATTCTCCCACTATAATAATGATCTGCAAAGACCAAATTTTGCGTTATAGATATTCTGTTGAGTAGTGTAACTAGGAAGTTTACGGCTGAATTTGGTAAAAGCTGTTATAGCGTGGGGTTTTTTTTCATATCTGTATCCTTTGTAAACTACATAGTAGAATAATTCCTGAATGCTGTTGAAGATTATGATAACTGAGGAAATGAACATATTTTTAGAATACAGCTGTGCTTTTCTAGTTTGAAGCTGTCTGTGAAAGACAGTGCAGAACATGAAAATGTGATCAACCAAACACAAAAATCTCAGCCCAACAATGACATGGAAAAATAGCCAACTGCAGCCTGGATTACCACAACTGTCAACAAGGTTTCCATTCAGAAATCCTCTCTTTGGCCGGTCTTCTAATACTATCATTAATGGAAGGAATGCTCTTAAAGAAGGCAAACTCCTTTATACAGTTGCTTTTGATCACATACCAAATAGAGTTTCAACCAGAGAAAATGAATAAACATCTGTAAGATTTTGAAAACAATTACAGCATGTTTTTTCTGCTTTTCTCTCTCTGCCTATCTCAATGCAAGTGTACATGGAAATGCTTTTGTTTGATATTCAAATATTATACAGTGACATTTTGCAATGGCAATTTTTTTCAAACCATGTTGCAAATTTTCTCCAGAGATTCAAAACAGTGCAGACAAACTGTGTTGCTTCACTGTGACTTGTCACATGTTGTATCAACTTTTTTTATAACCCCTTTTACAGTAGAGACAGTCGCAGTTGCAATGGTTGCAGGAAAGGTGACAGGACCTATGTATGATTCATTATTGCTCTGTTTTGGCTATTTGCAGAGGGGAAGAGAGAGAGCTTTTTTGACATATAGCTTTCAAGGTGTTACTTAAAGGAAATCTCTCAACTTTTATTCAGTTTGCCAAATGACAGTTAAACCTCAGTTGCTGAGATGCTGTCTTTGACCTTCAAAAGTGCAGTTTATGGGAGTGAGAAAATAGAGAAAAATTCAGATTCACTACCTTAACACTTGACTAGTTCTTCCTGATATGATGAAGAAGCAAGAAGCAAAACTATGAAGTTAGGAAAAAAAATTGTGTGTAAAATGTATAAAAACCTGTTCCAAAACTGAGGGTGTTATTGATTATCTAGTTCAAAGCGCAGGTGCTTTTATTAATGGCAAGTCATGATGGTTGGAACATACTTTTTTATTTAGTGGGAGAAATGAATCACTGATTCTCTCATTACACTGATCTGTCTCTATAAATCCAAAAATGTGGAACAATACTACTATGGCTAGTACTCTGAGCATGACCTGCTAAATCCTATATAGTCTATCTTTTATAGTTGTTTGTACATAGAGACCTGCTGTGAAATCAGTCACCTCCATTTATGTGCAACATAAAACTTCTGTTTTTATAACAGAAAAAAGCTGTAATTTGAAAAATATAGATATGTGGATAACAAGGTTGGTAACCTGCAATGGAAATATGAGGCTATCTGCCAGTTTTGACCAGCTGACCCAGCTTTAAACTAGTGGCTGTTTCTACCATGGATTATTTCAGTTCTGGATATACCGTTTAAAAAATGGACCAGCCTCTGCAACTGCTCTCTCTATGAGCAGCATGCAGTTACATGCTAATAATCTGGATCAGCGTATGAATTTGATAAACTTGTTCTACACTAGCTCCAGGAATGATTTTAAATGACTCATCCTAGCACTGACACTAGAAACAGCCTTCTCAGCGCTGATTCTAAATAACAATATCCCCTGATGCTCAATGCCTAGCCTGCCCACAGAAACATCAGTTGTTTGGAGACTGCTGCAATTTTCAGTCCATGAAAGTTGTGATGAAAGTCTTCCTTCTCTTGAAGTAGAGTATCTCTCTGCCAAGAGCAAACAGCTACAGCAGGCAGATAACAGGAAAAATACCTCCTGAGAGCAAAATTAAGTTTCATTTAATGTGCTCTAGGATAAGTGGCACATTACATTAGTATAAGTAACTTTCTCTAAACAATTGTTAATACCAAGACAAACATAGCAGTTGCTTTTGCCACATCACCCTGAAAGCACAACCCCTAACCCCCCCCCCCCCCCCCCCCGAGACATATCACCTCGCATTTTCTTGTCACCCACAGATGGTTGGGCAGGTCACCCAGTTTTAATGTCAGCCTGTCTCTGGACCCTCTAGGTTATTTTTGTATACATGAATGCATGGTTTTTCTCAGGAGTTGTAAGCTCTGCTGAACCAACGCCAGAATGAACATTGATACCAGGTGCCTGCTCTGGCAGAATCTAATATCACACCTACAGATAAAGTGTAAAATTACGTGTGTCATGCCCAAGTACCACAAATTACTCTACCCTTCATCTCAAATAACACAATAACTCCTACTTAGAGACTTCAGACAATGTAGCCTTGGCAAAATGAAAGTTTTTCATAGCCAGGCACAGCAAACCTAGTGTATTTTACTGGACCAGAGAGGCTGAATTTTCAAGAGAATGTTTTGCCAGATTGAATCTACCATTGGTATATAAAATAAAATGTACTGTCCTGGGCAACTACAGTGCTAAACAGTGTTAGACTAGGCTGGAAGGAACCATGAGGCTGTTGTGCTTGCTGTTGGGGGCTCAGGTGTGAAGGTGATGGAGATACAAGCACACATGTGCATGTTGGCTCATGATGAGAGAAACAGAGGGTTAGGGAGGACAAAGTCCTCTCCTCTGAGATCCTTGGCTGTCAGATTAAGGTGGCTGAGGTGTCCCTGCTTCATGTTCATTGCCAAAAGGCCATTGAGGATTTGCTGAAGGGTCCCCAGGAGGCCACAGCTGCTTTCTGGAGACTGCAGCCACCAAGTGGGCAGGCAGGAGCTGTCTGGACATATTCCCATGTCAACTGTTCGAGTTCATCGGCCTGCTGAGCAAGAGGCGCTCCCTTCACTAAAGCCCTGTAAAACCCCCAGATCCGGGCCTTAATCTCCACACCTTCATTTCTCTGATCTCTAACTCATCTTGACGTTGTGGACCCTCCATATCCATGGCTTATCTCCTAATTAATTTCAAACACATAGGGTGACTAGTCCGCGGATAAAATTTTGCTTAAAGTGAGACATGATTAGGCAGACTTCCATTATGTTTTAATGGAAGATTAGGTCAGCTCTGCTACTGAGGATGAAGTGACCGCTCCTGAAGGACTATGCTCACAAATGGTCTCTAAAAGCACAATTGCAATATTTGTCATGTGAACATTTGCCTGGGGAAGTTCTTGACTTGCACAGAGCAATGTCCTTTTTCACACAGAACTACAAGATTTTGTACTGAGAAATGGGTTTGACCTCAAGGAATTGTGGACTGTCAGCAGAGGTCAGATGAAAATTTGCATATTATTAAGATAAAAGAGTACTTGCTTGGAGTCAATTTTTTTTTTAAGCATTTGTAAGCAGCCACAATAATGTTATTATCAGAATCTTTCTATTACAAATTGTTTGGTGGCATAACGGCTTACATCCTTATTTCCTGAAAATTTATGAAGTAAATTGTTATTATGCCAATTTCTATCTTAACCTCAGATTCATTTCAAATTTCTGAGCTTTGTGCAATTTGCTTCAAAAAAGAAGGTAGGGGAAATGTTGGCAATTTTATAATAAGTGACTGCTTAGCCTCTCTTCGCTAATATGGAACTGGCCTGGATAACGACAGAAATCTTTAAGGACAAAGATAATCATCTTTATAGCTTGCAAATTCCTTATTAGTGTGCAGATAGTGTTACTATAAATTCAGGCTGCATATTATGAGCCACACATTTTTAGCTGTTTGAATTCATTCTCTGAATCTTTAATAAGATGAAGAAGGGAGGTGAATGGCATCCCCCCAGCTGGACACAGTTCCAGCTTAAGCAAGACAATAAACTTCTAATATGAAGATGGAACTTATGGATGCTGGCCAGAGCGAAATAACATTTCACCAGTGGAATTCCAGTTCAAGCTCTATTCTGGAAAGAAATCATTCTAACAAGGCTCCTCTCCCTTTTAGGGGCTTCTGGAAAAAAAAAAATGGAAAAGCCAAGTGTGTGGTCTTTTGAAATTTCAGATTAATTTGTAAAAGAGACAGCACGGGCAGCTTTTAGGAAAAGAAACAGAAACAAATGATGAAAGTTGACAAGAAATATTTGCTGTCCATAAGCTCTAACAGCAGCACCCAGGACCCTACAAATAGAACTTTTTTTTTTTCCCAACATTATGCCTAAAACAGAGACTCTTGTGCAGATGATTGAAGTAGTTGATTTCCCAGTTTTTAAGTCAAAATGATATCAAACACATGAATAAGAAAATTAATTTTATCAGGATGCATTGATTCTGATGTTTACATTTTGAGATTCTTTTAGATTCTCACATGTTCTTTACACCAGAAAGAATTGTTCAACTTATGCTTTTCTTTGTCACCTAGTTCATATAACGATGTATACACCTAGTGGTGTGCGATTGATCGTTAGGTCCTCAGCCTGCAACAAAAGTTCTCAGCCTAGGTTAAGGCCAAGTGACTTCAACATGTAAAGAAACACGGATTTATTTCTGAAGGTATGTGAAGAAGATGGGGCTCCAACAGGAGCATGCATGGTGTATGTGCTGATATCCTCCAAACACTGGATGTGATCCTAGTTGCGATAAATCCTTGCAATGCTCAGCTTCATACTGTGGCTTCACACACCTGTATAGAGATCTAGCCAAAAATTTGCATTAACACTCTGGTTAAAAAGTGGATCCTTCACTAGTCCAAAACTGTTCATCATGTGATTCTCTCTCCCGGTGTGTTTAACCTTAGACTCACTTGTCACAGAATGTTTCTATGCAATACTAGAGCATCGCTGTGGAATCTGTACCCTTGGTACAGATTTCAGAAGTCAAATGAACAAAGACCTGAGTAACATCATCTGATGTCCAGGCTGGCCCTAATTTTAGCAGGAGTTTGGACTAATTGACCTCCAGACATCCCTTCTAACCCGAAATCTTCTGTTATTCTACAGTTTGGCTTCTTACTGCAAATCAGCTTTTTCAGGCTGGATAAAATAATATAAATGTGTCAAAGTCACAGAATGAGAGAATCACAGAATAGTTGCAGTTGGAAGGAACCTCTAGAGATCATCTGGTTCAAGCCCCCTGCTCCAAGCAGAGTCAACTGCAGGAGGTTGCCCAGGACAGTGTCCAGTTGGGTTTTGATTATTGCCAAGGACAGGGACTACACAGTCTCTCTGTCAGCTTGTTCCAATGTTCAGCTGCCTTCACAGTAAGGAAGTGCTTCTATCTTAATCTAAGAATCTTCCTTATTTCACTGCAGACTCAGATGCTGATTCATTCCAGCCTCAGGCACCTCAGCTTGGCTATACAACTGTCCTATCACCTTTCCAACCTGTTGAGCCTGCGGTCTTATGTGAAGATTTCTGCATCTAAGAGGTGCCTTTCTCTGTCTGTTGACTCTATGGGCACCCTAAAGTACTTACACTCCTAATTAAGACACCTTAGTTTGCTGTCTATAGCCAAGTAGTAGGAATCTAGGCCTCAGTATACATTTCCAGTTTGTCTCTAATAGTAGACATTTACCTTCCTTTCGTAATGAGCAACCATTTCATACACTGAGCCTCTCAGACATATGAGCCTGATAGAAGAATAAAGCAGGAACCTAAGGAGCATTTAGTTCAAAAGAAGGCTGAGGATTTGTAAAGCATGGCTGGAAGTGGGGTACAATGTTTTAATTCCAAGAATGACTGGTAATTTGAAAAACTGGCCCCACTGAGATCAGTGGTAGACTTGAGATAGCTTTGAGCCAGATAAAGGGAGCTGCTTTTCAGAGTGGTTACTCTGGGAAGGAAACTCAGCATAATCAACAGTTTGCAATTGAGATACCACTAAAATGACCTGCTTTGACAATGTTGCTTTTCAAAGATCTCTAAGTCAGAAGCAGACAGCCTTGTTACTGCATGCTACATTTCAGCAGTTGGGGCTGCAAGAGACTCCTGGTGGAGGAAGAATGAGGGAGATAAAAAGAGATTTTACAGATGAATTGTTTTTGCATGAAGGCAAATACCACATTTTCCTTTTAAAGCAATTGTTATTTTATCCCATAGATGCTGTTATTTACAGTGGCTCAAATAGTTTACATTTAAGACGAAAGCTTAGCAAAATCAACTTGCGTTGGTACGACCGAATGAAACTCTTTATAACAATTTACCACTGACGCTCTTATGAAGTGATCGCCATGCAAACTGTTTGTTCTGGTGATATGAAATACAAAATTGATACTGCAGCACTCTGTTTTGGAATGGAGTTTGGTTACTGGAGTTTGGGTTGGCTATTCTCAGGCCAAGAAGATCTTCACAAAGATGCAGAGCTGGCAGAATCTCCTGTGGCCTTCACTGTGTGCAGAAGGCTTGGTGATTGGAGTCCCTTTATACCCAAAGGGCTATTGGGAAAAAATATGCTGTGCTAGTTCTCTGCATAGAGGTGAACTGCACACCATCTGCTCTAGACAGAAGCATAAAGCAGTTGGTGATGCAACATTTTGGCAAAATTTTCCAAGTATACAGGCAAACCATGAGAAAAATCAGGCAGTCCTTTCATTTATGTAAATGCTTTCATTTCATGTAAGTCCTGGCAAAAGCCCAAGTATTCTGTATGATAATTCATATTCACTTTGTGAATCTTTTTGTTCTTAGCAAGACTGGTGCATAAATAATTCTAGAGAATAGTTCTTGGAAATGATCAGCTGTAGTAGTAATGTTTTAAGGCTTTTGGGGACAAATTCAATTAAAACCTCATATAGTTTCCATACTGAAGAATTCCACACAAAGCTGAATAAATAATAGGAGAGAAAAGGTTTCCAGCCTAGACTAACTTATAGTGTGGCTCCTTTACACTGCGTTAGAGATGTAAAGGGACCTTGAAGAGGTTTAAATTAACTGTTAATGCAAGACATAAAGGACATTAGCATAAGTGAGAATCAGGTCCATACTACTGCCTGGGTTATTTGGCTCCAGAAATTCTAAGAAAGATGAATCCAGTCCTGACTTTGAAAATTATTAAGCCTTCTCCTCCACTCCACTGTGTATTTTGTCTTTTCTTCTCAGCCATGAATCTTGATTGCTTTTATGCTCTGTGGCCCAGCTTTAGTGAGCTATTGAATTGCCTGGGATAGAGTCATACTTGCTTCTCTTCCACTATTGAGGAGGGCCTGGATTTCAACCTGCTCACTACTTAAGTGGACACTTGAGCCTTTTGACCAAGGTGTGGGCAGCTCCATTACCCCATTTTTTTGTACTGAATTCAGTGCTGTCTGAATGAATCAGGAGTGAACTAATAAGTAAGGTTCTTCTGAAAGCTTATGTGGGATTTAGTTATTTTCTTGCTCGTCTATGGACTATGCTGAAGGTTAGATGGCTAGCTTCCACCTGCCTTGCCAAACCAGGGACTTCAGATTATGTACTTGAATTTAGGTGCTCTAAGGTGTTCAATGATAGCTCTAGCTTCTAGCTGAGGCTAGATAAACTTAGTCCTATGACTGGAGAAGTACCGAAGGAAGGACTGAGGCAAGAAGTCAAGGTGGGACTAAGAGCAAGGATTTGAGGCAGGACTGGAGCAGAGATGGCAAGTTAAGACAGGCCACAGCAGTTGGTGAAAATTAATTTGGGAAGTGCCAGTGAACTTAGGGTGGGTTTAAATATTGCCAGAAAGGATAACTGTCATGCATAATTCTGCAAATCTCTCCTCCATATGTTTGTGGAATGTATGAATTAGCTCTTTTTTGGGAACAGGATCCTCTCTCATCCCTAAAGTTTAGATAACGCTGAACACAAGAAGCAGGCCTGTGGCACACACACGATACATGCCTCCAGAAACACCAAATCCTTCATTCCATCAGGGAATTTATTACTCAGTTACAAAGGGACCAAAAGGATCTCTGAGGCTCAGGGCATGATCTATGGGTTCAGTGAGGTTGCCTATTTCAACCCATCAGAGAAAACTTCAGGAGGAGGCTTCTCAGTCCTGAGGGAGGAAAAAGGTCCTGAAGACCCAGAATATTTCTAGGATGCAGAGACAGCAGTCTGAAAAACTTGTGGGAAAAGAATGGCTTTTCTCATTTGGTGAGCACAAAGGCCAATTTCTGGGGCTCATACAAAGTTTGAAGGCTCACAGAGCTTTGGAGACACAGTTAGGCAATATATGCAGAGTCCATGGATAGAGCAAAATAAACAGATACAATAGCATGAATGAATAATAACATTTGGTACATGGCGTTTGAATCCATAACTGTTTGGACATAAATCCTGTCAAAATACTGGTGAAGGCAGGAGTGTGAGCCAGTATCAGAGTTTGGGGATTGTGCTGTTCAGTTGCCAGGGTGAAAGTAAAAAAGGTATGTATGAATAAATCAGAAATAATGGGTTCCTGCTTACACTCAAATAAGCAGTCCTTGAATGAACAGGGACCCATTCCTGGCCTTTGCAGCCTCAAATGGACATTTGGATTGGATGGTAATGTTACATTCCCTGGTCAAGGGACATTTATGGAACTCTTCAGAAACTAAAAGTGCTGGCATGTTGGAATGCACTAGTATTATCAATACTAAAAAGCATGGTATAATTTGACTTTTGATTGGCATGGAGAGGACAGCGCATGCCAATGGTACATAATTTTTTACCTTCTTGGATCAGGGAAATTGTTAGTTTGTTGGTTGTGTAGGATCAGGTAGCTCTCGTGAGTGAGAAGCCCTGCTGCTTCTTGGTGGTCTCTCACTTTAAGGAAAAATCACAAACAGACCACATCCACACAGGCTTCTTTTGCAGGAAGTGAACAACAGTACAAAATGGGCAAATGACCTTCATCAGTACATATTTTCTTTTGTCATCCAGTCCCTCGGAGTGGTCTTCCAAAGTGAAGACAATCTCGCCTGCCCTGTCAGTCTCTTCCAGGATATGCAGTGTGTGGTGATGGGGTTCAAAAATTGCACTAACTGCAAGAGACATCTAAATCTTGCCGCATTCTGTCTTTTTCTCCTATTTGCATGATTACAGCTTGTGCTGCTTTCACTCTTCTACAGTCTCTAAAAATCGTCTTAATCTCTCTTAGCCATAATTTCACAGAATTATTTTATGACAAACAGTTTGACTTCTCAGTCTAGTCTGACATCCCTACTCAAGCTTATCAATGCAGAAGGTCAACTAGTAACCTTTTATGTGCCTGTGATGTTGCTAATGAGTCTGGAGGGATTGCTTCCTAACAGAATTACTGATTCAGCCTTGTGGGTTTGCAGTGAATAGCCTTAGAGTAGCCACAGGCTAGTTCAGGCTCATGCTCGGGCAGTTCTGGTTCTAGCAGGAAGACCAGCTGGCATTGGAGCCATGGCAAGGCTGGGCCTGGGACCCAAGCTATGACTGAGGTAAGATGGAACTGAAGATGTAACCAAATGCAAAGTTAGACCCAAGGCAGGTTGCAGGAGGAAAACCGAAGCCAGGTTAGAGAAGGGACAAAGACAGGCCGGAGAGAAGAAATATACTCAAGCTGAGATGAAATGCTACTCAAGATGCCTTGCAAACCTCTCCTGCAAAGGTATGCTGAAGTCATGAACGCAATTCCTCCTGGAGCTGGGTTGTGATGATCAAGAAGATGTGTTCTGAATCATTAACTGAGACTTCAGGACCTAAGGACAACTTAAATCCCAGGGTTAAAATTTAAATGGATTGACCGTGTCTACAGATGTCTAGGTAGTGTGAGGCACACTCCTAATTAACTTAACCATGCAAGTGCCTAGTACGTAATAGAGTCAACTGATGTGGGCATAAAGACCAGGACATGGAAACACACTTTGCCATTTGTTTAAAAATCTCGGTCTATCACCCCAGGGCAGCCAGGTTAAGCTAGCTTGTATGTGTTTGTAGCCAGCACCAAGGGTCTTGGAAATGCAAAGAGAACATTGTGAACCTCTGATAGCTGTAGACATCTCTGGTGACCCAGGCTTATTGCCAGTCTCTTAATCCTCTCTGCAACCCTGCTGTGAAGGTGAGGATGAGGATCAGAAGAGAGCCCACAAACAGGACCAGACAAAGAAAGAACTGCAAGTATCCCAAACAGATGCCTGACAGCCAAAACGATTTTAGGATGGTTAATCAGTTGCTTCTTAAGCCTGGTATCTTCCTACTTATGACAGCTGCTGGTTGAGCTCACCTGGACATCACCTAGTTGAAAACAAGGTTAAAATTTCCAGTCAAAAGATTGCAAAATGTTGCATCAGGGAAGCACCTTTGCTCACCTGAGGAGTGGTGGTCAGCATCACTCTGAGTCGATGGGGACAAAGCATGTGGTCTGAAACTTCCCTCTCCTGCTCTCCCTCTACTCACAAATTTGATGCAGATTCTCTAGATAGTTTCTATTGAAAAAGTGGAGATTAGGATGGGTAGAGCAAAAAAAAAAAAGTGTGATTTTTCTCTACTAGTCCAATATCTATCATGAATAGGTGGTACAGCAGTACCTGAGGATTCGAGTCTCCTAAGACTATGGCTTAACCACTGTCAGAAAAAGTGCTACAGAGAAATGCTCCCTCAGTCTCTCTGGCCCTCACTCTTCCTCTCTGAAGAAATATTTAAATATTGACTGGAACCAGTTACAGAACATAGGTATTCTCACCAGGTTAGGGAATAGTCCTTTGTGTTTCTTTCTGGCTCAGTTAATATCTAATGATGCCCATACAGTGTGTGAGGAAATGCCAAAGGAGCCCTCTTTACAAACCAGACAGGAATGGTGTCCTCCGTTAGAGAACATAAGTCTGGATCTTCCCAGGCAGCTCTGGAAACTAATCTGGACTTTCAGGTAGGCCCTCATGGAGGCCAATAGGCAAAAGAGGAAATTTCCCCAGAAACATGAATCTAACTCTTTTAAAAATTGTTTATTATTTTGGGTTAAATGAATCATATTTTTTTTTGGAAAGAAGAAAAAGAAAATATTTTATTTTGGGTCAATCTAAATATATGTTTTTTAAACAGCCAAACCAGAACCCCCCCCAACCAGTTATTTACTCAGGACACTCTTTTAATCATGATCTATTCATAACAGACATATTTACAGCAGTTCAGAACAGAGAAGAAAATATTAAGGAGAAACTCATTCCTAGTATAGTTTATGAAATTGAAGTAAGGAATCCCAAGCTAGAGACCAGGATACAGATCTACAAGTCTATGATGTCCCGAGAAGGGATGGGCTTTCTCTGACAAACTAGAAGTGCTGCAAGACATCCATAGTGCAGGGCTGTCAGGGAGCCATGTCTGGGAAAATCCTCCAGGAAAAGAAAGGACTGAAGGACTTCTATTTATAAAGAAGAAAACAGGAAAAAACAATGAAAAAGAATTCTGTTATAAAACAACAGCCCTCATCCAAACCCTGCTCATCATCCTTGAACAACTTACAGCAATAACAAAAGACAATGTTGCTGTGTTTTTCACTTCACTTCTAAGTTCCAGAGGGTCAATGTGAATTATTAAAATTATGATGATGTGTTTGATTCCAGGAAAGTCTTTGTGCTGAATTAAAAATGCAGTAAATGCTAATTGGAGTTGATATATTTCCTGCCAGATTCATTTTGAATCTAGCACCATAATATATTGACCTAGTGTTTGTGATCAAGATGTTCTCTAAACTTAAAATGTTTCCCAGGGAATAATTAGAACTCAGAGGAAGCAAGAAAAGATTGAAAGTGTCAGGGATTAAAAGCATTAGTTTTTCTTATTATGGGCTTTGGGACTTGTAGAGCAAGCAGGAGTGCTTCCTAAGTAATTGAGGAACTTCTGAAAATACTTTAAAAGATTCCATGACCACTAGACATGGCTGGAAGAAAACATTTCAGTTCAACAAAAATGTTGACGTTTTAGTGTGCATTTTGCTCTATACTGCAGGAAGATAGACACTTTTTCATGCTTCCATAGGAAAAAGCAGAAGGATCCAGGCGACACAGGAGAGAGCAGTACAAGCACACAGCCAGCCCCGCTTGACACAAGCACTTCTGTGGGACCAAGATGAATTGTATTCACATTCCTGCTCTGCTTTGATTACACTCATTGACACTTTGGTAAGGGGGAGTTTCTCTGGATTTGAAGAAAAATTTTCTTCTCAACCTGACAGAGAGGAATTGAATCTGTGTTTCTTTTGAGTCAGTTTTTCCCAGGTTTGACAAGCAAGCTATTCCTTATGAACCCACATTTTGTTAACGAGAACCTGACGTGTTCACTGTTCATAGCTATGAAGCTTCACCAAACACCTACCTGTGGGGCTTCTGTTAGGTACCTTCAAAGGTACCCAAACTGACTAGCTGCCTTCTTTCTCTCTTGTGCCCAACCGTGTTCACAAATTTGTTTTCCTATGTTAGGCCACGGAAGCTTAAAGATACAAAGCGACGGAATGACTTATTTTAGACAGTGTCGCTATGTGCGTGTGCTTTCCAAGATTTTGAATTCCTGTGTGAAATTTAAGATTTTATGACGTGAGTATAAATATCACTCTTCTTCCTACACATGGAGAAAGCCAGACTTCATTTCAGAAAGAGAGAGCTTTTCATTTTGTTCGTTTTGGGACAGAGGAGAGCACAGAGGCGTGCGAGCTGTTTACCACAGAGCTGGAGGGAGGAAACTTTCTTGGGTCAGGAGAAAAGGGAAGTAGTCCCTTGCCAGGTCCTTGCCAGGAAAATGGCAAGGAATGTGAGGATGGCCCTTTTGCAAAAGGGAAGAGAGACACTTGTAGGTGGCAGTTCTGCACCTGGGATGGGGAGGGAGCTCAGCTGGGTGACTTTCTGTTCCCCAAGATATTCTTGTGCTCTGTCAGCTCACTGGAGCAGTGAGACAGCTTATACCATCCGCTTACTCATCAAGCGGAGGTCTCCTGCAAACAGCAGTGAGTCAGAGCACAGGTGCTCCACTGACTCAGTAAACTGGGGTCTGCCTGCACAGCAGCTGTGTGTCTGCCACCTCCCTGCCAAACCGCGTAGTCCAGCCTAACTGTTCTTCCAGAGATGGAGTTGCTTTAGGGCTGCAACAGATTGCGACCTCTGTTTACTCATATGCACTCGACACAGTTATTTTTGATTAAGGTGATGCCGTCAGAGGGTCTGACAGACTTCCTTCAGCAATGGGCTATGAATGAGGTGCTCCCTGTGAGAGCCTGGGGAGCACAAGGGTGGTGGCTGGCGCCAGGAAGGCCCTGCTCAGCTCTGCCCAGGGAAATTCCTCCCCAGGCCCGGGCCTGGACCTGGGCCCCTGCAATCACCCTCCTCAGAAGGACTCTTGGAGCTTCCCAGGTGACTTACTTCAGCTCTGGGTTTCCCAAGAGATCTCTCATGTATTTGCCATCTTCACCTGTGTTTAGTAGCACCTCCAGGCAAGACTAAAGCTGAAAATGAGACAGATTAACAAAGACCTACTTGTTTGAACTGCTTAAGTTAGCTCAGCTCCTTTTGCTCCAGTTATTCAGGAAGCAGCTCAACTACCAAATCTGGGGGGCAGAAGAGAGTAGCTTGAGGTTGGGCTGAGGACAGTAACTTCACTGTGGTGAGAAGTTTATACATAACCCACTGCTTGGAGAGGCAAGTGTCTGAGGTAAAGAAGTGTGTTTGCTGAGCCTTGTTTGATTGACAAGAGATGTGAGCTGGGGGGAGCAGGTCACAGCCAGCCCTTGCTGATGAACTCTACTCAGAAATGGGTGAACCGTAACTTCACCTGCAACTGATGACTCCTGGGAGGTTGCTAAATTGTCTTGTAACTCCCTGTAGCCTTACAGGAACAATGATGTTCTAATGATTTTCCAGGCCTTGACTCCTAACAGCTTTTCTGGAAGGAACGGAAAATTAAAATAAAACTAGTTTTTTAACATAGATTTGTGCATAGATCAACACTTTTTAGTTCTTCCTTACAATGGTTCAGATCTACACCTATGATACAAAGTCAGTAGGTACAGTGCTTCTACCATGTCTTCATTGTAAAACGCAGTGAAGTTGCAGGGACTTAAGGGATATATGTCTTTTTAAACCTCAAACCAAGAAATTCCTGTGTATGTATATGTATATGCCTCTTGTACAAAAGAGAGTAGTCTCAGTGTTAGGTTTCCAAAGAGATTAATCTGCTGATAATCAGCAGCAGAATCACAGCCGTGTGAAATCTTCAGACTTCTCAGGGCCTTTGCGGTCGGTACGGGATTGCTCCTGAGAACATATGGTCTGCTGCTTTTGCCAGTGGATTCTTCAACTGCACACTGATGGGATTTCCACCACCTTCTCTGGGACTAATCCCACGGTACACTCGTGACAAGTTGGCAATATGTTTAATTGCAGTACGTGAGACACCCACATTTGACCACAAACTCATTTCACATACTGTAGCTTGTTGGTCCGCCAACAGATGGTAGCAATTTTTGGCTGCTATGGACCTGGGATGTGTCCAAACCAGACAGAAAAGAAAGGCTCCGTATCCTATAGCTAATTCTCAAAGTCCTTCAGCCTCCGTCATTATTGAACTAAAAAGTAATGAGTGAAATGGTAATGGATCATGATCAAGGTAATACCCATTAAAGTTAAGCAAGGTGTCAGTTTCAGAAAGATGCTTACCTGCAATCCAGTAACAGTGTATTATCTGAAATGTTTTAGAGGATACAAAAAATATATGAAGAACCTCAAAACTTACGGGAAGCATCAGATATTAACTTGTTCACAGACATGCAAACTAACCGGTAATTAGTGAACTTGAACAAAATGTCCCCATTTGTAAATCAAAATTATTCAACACAAATATTAATTGCAAATTTATCCTTTTTTCTATTCATGAATATATTTATTTTGATTAAATATTCATTGAATAGTTTATGCAAACAGATTTTAGTCTGTGGGTTGCTTGCAAGCTGATCAGTATATCTATATATTTTTTCATTTGTGCATCACAATTAGCCACTAATTCACCCAGGTATCATCTCTTCTCCCTCAAAGTAAGATTGTTGCTTTAAAAACAGAATAATTTGGAATAAAGTATAGGGAAAAGCGTGGTGTTGGCATCATTTACAGGGACGAATCACAAGGAATAAAATTTGGGGAAATTATGAAGATTTGTGATTATCATGACAAATACCCACAGCTGTGTGAGGATTTATAAGCATGACATATCAGAAAAGCACAAATAACAGGAAACTCTACTTATTTCTTTTATTTGCAAAAGTATTCTTGAATCACAGCACTATTGTAAATGCCCATTCTCACAATGATACAATTTCCTGTTTGAATCTCTGAGCAAATGAACTGCATTGATTGTAACTGTTTGTCAGCTTCCAGAGATTTGTTAGACACGATAATATCCATGCTTTAAGCTTGCACTAATAGATGTTGTGGCCTGCTCCCCCTTTCCTTTCCCTGTCCTTCTCCTCCCAGAACACTTCTTTTTTTGAGGAAAAACAAATCTGAGCGAAGCACCTCTTCTCATTTTTATTGCTGAGGGCCATTCCCTGGTCAACAACTCTGTACCTTTTAACCCTCATGATTTGGTGTTGATGGAGCTGCCACTTAAAAACCAATTCTGTTTGGTACTCAGGGAGCTTCCCGTGGTGATGGAGATGACAGAGCCTTTCACAGGAGGCTGCTTTTGAATCTGCTGCAATGGCAAGCCCTCGTTGCCTGGTATCTGACAGCATCTGGGTTCAAATGTGAGATCCCTGGTCTCACTATGGATTCCTCGTGTGCGGGAGGTGCAGCCGTGAGAGTGCTAGAGAGAGAGGAAAGTCTCGGGAGGAAAGCTTGCACTTGGCACAAAGCCTTGTTTACCCGATCTCGTGGAACAAGCAAGCAAACGAAAAACTGTCCAAAACAAGCCCCACTGTGTAACCCACTGATGCACTCAGGGTTCAGGATATCTGTTAGCTTTCAGTTCTGAGATTTGAGAAATTATAGGATTGCCCTTGGATAGTAAATATTTCTTTAATACACTAATTATTCTTACTAAACTTACCATGATATCGGACTTACACTGCTTATTTTATGATCTTTCTTTTCTAGCACAATGGTCCTCTGAACAGGTGGAGGGGACTTTATCCGGCACATCTTTGGTTGTTAGCCAGCACATTCTTGCTGTTCCAGAAGTGAAAATATTTACATATGATCATTAGGAAATAAGTTGAAGTCACCAAATAACATCTCTCACTTTTTTTTTTTTTTTTTTGAATTTGTAAAATGGCGTACCAACAGGTCATTCTATACTCCTTTCCAGTGTAAATCAGGACAGACAAGCACACCTCTACCTTGCATTCACTGCCTTTTGCTAACAGCCATGTTTTACTGTTAACTCTTTGTCACTGGGAGCCGATTTTTCCCAGCTCTGCACCTAAGTGCAAAATGCATTAGCACAAATGTCTGAACTGCAAACCCATCTGGCATTGAGGAGCTATAAAATATTGCCATATTTATCTACAGTAGATTTTAACAGACTTTCTGGACAATATCATTTTAAAAACATTGTTGTGCAATGGTATTAATTAACACAGGTAACATGTATAACATAAATTTTTATTGTTTCTTATATGTCATAAAATTTCCAAGACAGGAGCACCTGGTAAAAGCATACTGTCTGAGTGGGCATCACATTAGGAAGGCCTAGATGGGAGCAGATGGAAAGTCTGAGGATGAAATAAGAACAGATGGGAAGTCTGAAGGTGAAATTTGAACTTAGGTATTTCAAAGTTCACGTGGATGAACATAAAATCCCATTAAACAAGTTCCGATAAAGAGTTAAACTGACAGGGTCTGCTGTGACCTCCCTGCTTTTAGATTTCCAGTGTCACTTAGCTGTCAGCAATGTTTGTGACAGCAGTTAAAAAGCACTTCCCTTAACTCTGCCTGCTCATTTCAAAACAGAGTTTTAGACATCCACTGTGTACCTGGGATTTTACAGAGGCGTTTCTGCTATAAACAGGAAAAAACCTTTTCAGCTTCGTATGGAGTTGATGTTTCTCCCCTATAATTTCCCTCCTCTTCCTTTAAACAATGTGCAGCCACAGAAAACCCTTCTGGCAAGGACATAGCAATGTGCAGCCAATGCCGACTCGTGGACTGACTGTGGGGAGCGTCCTGGAGTTACACCAGTGGCTGCTGTTGTGACCGAAAAGCCCGTCTCCTGTGGGCATATCTTTGTGCAGAGCATGGCTGACTCGTTATAATGTGTACAGCTTCTTGGAAAAACTTTCCCTCCTACCGTTTCTCCAACAGTACAGGTCTATTGCATTGCTAACAAAGAAATGTAGTCCAGAAATGTGGGAACAAATATGATTACTACCTATATGTTAGAGGCAAAACCACAGGAAGGAAGAACTTCACTGGTGCTGTTCCTTAATCCTTGCTGAAGCTTTTACCATCTAGCTGGGGACCTGCTGAGAGATTTTTGTTTTAGAGCAAATTTGCCTCAGTTCAGTGGGGTCTTGTGGAAGTTGAACTTGAATGTAGGATCTTGCACAGACAATGCTGGATGCAGTGAACTGAGAAATAAGGGCCTGGTGTTACCAAAAAGCCAGCTTTGTATGAAATTCTTACTTTTAAAACCTGTCAAGCCCTAATACATTGCTGGCAGCAGGGATTTTTTTCCCCCAGCTACCACAGAAGCGAAGAGTCCTCTGTTTCAGTCCATCATTGGTTGTACAATGCAAATACGGCAGCTGTCTGTGGGTTTTAGATTCAAAGGCCAAGGCAGAGAGATTCTTTACGAGTTTAAATAAATGTCTCTTTTTAGATGCTGATATAGGCATGACAATTTTCCCACAGGTTCTGAAATATTTCTGTAATTTTTTTAATAGTTGCCATAGCAGTGTATATCAGTTTCAGGATTTGATGGATAATGCAGAAAGTGAACAGAAGAGAGAGGACCATTTACAATTCATCAGGTTCCCAGGTCACTCATACGCGTGGCCAGTGGGATATTTGGGAAAAAGCCAGCTGTGCCAAACCAGGCACTGTGTCAAATTTGTGGTGGGCTCCCAAAGCTTGGAAAAATGATGACTTTTTGCAGCCGAACAAAGCTCTATGCTACCATCTTCAAATCAATAACTCTATTACCAGGCTGTGTAACCTGTGTCTGAAGGAAGGCATCAACATATTGTGAAATTCTGGAAAGCTCTTGAGTATTGGTCTGACAAATGACAGGCTTCCACATATCCCTACTGTACTTGAGGAAGTGCATTTCCTATGATTAATGGCCTCTTCCGTGCACAACGCCTTTTAAGATTTTTTTTCCCACTGTAAGCCAAACCAAAGAATGTTTCCAGTTTCTCAGGCTCTATTTACCTTCCCTCTCATTAGAAAAGGCTCTCTTCCTTGCTTTCTGATGATTGTGCACATACTTAAACACTCCTGACTGTTTTCAGCTGCTACCACTGTGCTCAGAAAACTGACACATGGGAGCAGATCACCTCGCGGCGAGTGTGCAGCAGGCACTTTGCTCGGGCTTTTGCCAATTGCTTTTGCAGTTTGGTGGGAGAAGCAGGTAGAATTACAGCCTCCAGGGTTTTGTAGTGGATCACACAGCTTGACATGAGTCCTCTGCTTTCTGCCACAATCCTTGTAGCTGCTTCGGAGTTTCAAAAAACTACAGGCCTGTGCAGGAGCCTGTCAAGGACCAGCCCAAGATGGAAAGCAACTTGCAGAGGACTGGGCTAGGCAAACAGGCTAGATGGCCACTGTAATTTTTAATTGTGCACCAGACCACCAGAGAACTCCTTACCTAATTCTCAGCCATTCAGAGCTATCCAGTCTTCAAGGTTGCAATCTCTTTTTACTGTAACTGTTCCCTGCTGAAAAAGTAATATATTTTTAGCATAGTTCAAGTATCAGATACTAAAATTATACTACCTCTCGTAAGGGTTGCCTCATAAATACAGCATTCCATTTTCATGGACGCTGGAGTGGGTGTTTCATAAAGTATGATAAACAATTTATTTTGTAAAGAAGTAACCCAGTAAATTATCTTGGTTTCAGATTGTGCTTTCAGTTATGCAGAGATGTTTTGTGTGTGTCTTGTAATCCAGAGCTGTGGAATGTCCCCCCTTCTCTCCTCCTCCCATGCTTTTCTCTGTCCCAAAATACAAGTCAAAAGCTGAAACAATTTGAAAGAAAGGTAAAATATATCAGCTGAACATTCAGAGGCCCAACAGTATTTGAGGTGGATAGGAGCACAACTCCTCACTCTACAATGAAACTGTTGGTCTTATTCCATATCTCCCTTTTAGCTTTGTAATGTCACTGTGCTCCAGTAAACAGATGCAACATCGCATCTCACATATGATCCACCTGCATGTTGCCCTAATCAGAGCAAGGGGCCAGTGGCGTCATGTGGCCATGACTGGGTTGTGCAGTTTCGGACCTGTGCACCAGTGGTGGTGCTACTGAGAGGCTGAGGTGAGGTGTGGAGACATGATGTTGTTGTAGACACCCCTCCCATAAATCCATGCCTATCTGTGATTGTTTTGCAGTACTCAGTGAATGCAATTTGTTTTCTAGCATGTGAAGTCCCCAGTTCAGCTTGACACTTAAGTATGTGCTTATGGGCCACAGATCCACAATGAGTCACAGGATGTGTTTGAAATATGATTTGCTCAAGCAAGGAGGCATTTACTCACAGATTGATAGTTTAAAAGTTTCTGAATTAAGAACAAAGTTTCCAATTTGTTTTTAGTGATGCTAGCCTGAAAGGTAGTTGAGTAAAAGAAATACAGTGATAATTAAGCATACATATGTAAGAAAGTAATTGCATTAAAAAATTATTCCTACTTATTTCTTCCCTCTTTGTCTGTATGCAAGTATGGCTGAATACCCCTCTGCTTTGTAAAAATCACAGTAATACATAGTAGGTTTTGTGTCATTCCTGTTTACTTCTCTCCCAATTTCAGCGTTCAGTTTCTTTAGTAAGTCCCCGTAGTTATCTATAGTTAGTGTATTTGTATTGTGCAGATATTTAGGGTCAAATTCCAGTCCTAAAAGAGCTCAGTTAGAAGATCTGCTGTCACAGTTAGTGAAGACAGGACTTCATCCACAGCATATGCATTTCCCCACTGTCAATTATTGGCTAAAGTAATTCAACCTTTGTTATCCAGATTTTCAGTTCTGTTTTTCTCCTTAAATCTAGTGACTGATTTGACAGATTCTTTGCAATAACAACATGTATTTTTGTTCACATGTAGGACAGTGAGTTTCCTGCCATGATGCTCTACAGTTTTTTTACTCTTTAGCCTCATCTATAAAATTGTTAGAATGACACAGTGCCTTTCACACTATCACTGCTCAGTGACTCCAAGGGCAGATGTGCTATGTACAGTAACACATCAGCTGGGCAGATATACCTCAGTCTTTTTAATGTTGGTGCTCAACTTTCCAATAACTGGAAAAGTGCAAGGTGGGTAAGAACTGTTACTAAATGCACTGCTTGAGTTCCTTTCCATACTCTTCCTTGACAGTGTTTGTACCTCATATGTTTTACTGCATCCGACCACAGCTTTACCTATACCTTCTTCGACACCAGCCACTTGGCGTTCTGTAGCAGTGTGACACAGTTTTAAATGGCACAAAATCCATGTTCTGTTGCCAGGGAGAATGTATGTTTCATACAAATGTTATTTCCAAGGCAGTATATAGTATTCAGGATACAGTATATCATAGCCTTTATTAATAGTAGTGTGATAATTAACAACAATTTATTTGAAATACTTTAGAATTCATACAGTTATAAGTCTGTGCAACAGGTCAAGTACTTACTAATAAAACAGCTGTTCTTAGTATAACTGCACAAAAATAGGATCTCTGTGCTGTTTAGGGGAAAAGAGTTTTTAAAGCAATAGCAGTCAGATTTGTAATGAAGAGAAAAATATGAGTGTAAGAGCATTGCAATGATGATAGCGGGCAGCTGGTAGATTGTCTGGAAGGGAACCAGTAAGCTCTGACATTACTCTAAGTAGCACCATGAGAATCGATCCAAGAACTATTCGAACAACTCTTGTGGCATGATTACACTTAAGTTGAACTTTTTCCTGTTTTGACTATTTTAAATGCTTCAGTGTTGCTATTACATTTTCTGTGAGGAAGATCTCTCACATATGCTGGCTTGGCCCATTTTGGCTATTTTTTTTCAAGGTCAGCTCACTTTTCAGACCCTCCTTTCTGTTCTTTCCTGACATAATGTAGATTTTAGAACTGGTGATATACATTGCTAATATGTATTTAATGTTACTGAGTCTGGCTTGTCTTCATGAGGTTTGGGTTTGGGACAGGTGTTGGGTTTGCAGATGGGAGAAAAAAGGACAAAACAAGTGAAGGGTTGCACTTGGCTTGTGCCATTAGTTTACTAACCAGGTGTGCCATCTCACTTTGGGGAAATCTTTCAATTCTTTTTGCATCTAGATTTTTATGAAAATCTTATAGAGTAAAAATATTTCTTTTAAAAGTCAAATGTTCAAGCAAGCTTTATCGATTGCTGGGAAAAAAAGAAAAAGAAAAACATGAGAATTTCAACAGAATCTAAAAAAGTCAAGGCAGCAGGGGCATACAAAGCAGGGAGGAATTGAGGAGAATTCAGATTAATTTTAGTTAAATGTAGCTTAATATAAGTTCTATGTGCAAGGAGCAGGATAAATATGAAAATAAACCATACTTTCACGTAGTACATCAGTGGCAAAACATGGATTAAACTAAATGTTTTTTTCTAACAATCCTACACATTAGCTTTGTGTTGCTGTTTTTTCTGCCTGGTTCACTCAAATATGCTAAGTGTTGACTTGAAGAAAGGGACACACATGGTTTCTCAGAAGTATCAAGCTACCATTTCTTATTTGCTGAGGCATCCAGGGGGCAGCTGCAAGACAGGATGGGGGAAGGTGACATAAAGGCCTGAATCTAAAATGGGGATCCAATATTCCTTGTTTGGAAGTTTCTTTCCTTTGGAAGCACATAGTGTGCAACATTATGATCAGGAGGTGTCAAGACTCCAGTCCAGCACCCCAGCTCTGCACACACAGCTGCAAGACTGGATTGCTTGCAACCAGTTTTGGGATGAAGAAGCTGCCTCCTGTTAAACACTTAAAGCCTGCGCAGTCCCCTGACCAACAGAGACTGGGAGTCTTGTCCCTCCTTAGCCAGAGAGAATTCATGTCTGACGTGCCAGATCTCCCGGGAGACTGCTCTGAGCCTTGTGATTAGGGCACACAGTGAAGTCTGGTCACTGCTCCCAAGATTTCTAGGATTTATATCTGGTGATTTATATCGTTCAATATAAAACACTAAAAAGGCTAAGCAGCAAAAGCAGGACTCAGCTCCTCCTTGTTGAGCACCTTGTGCATTAGGCTGCTTGTGATTTACAGATTTTAGAGCTAGAAGAAATTTTTAGAAATCTAGTCTGATCTCCTGTACACTTTAGCTAGTTAGCCATTGCTTGTACCATATGTGTTCCTTGACCCTAGACCTGTAACTTTCCATTTAGAACAAAAGGACAGCTGTGCTTGGGCAGACGGAAAGTTCAGCTAACCATGTGCCTTGCCTCTTCTCAGAGAGGCTTAGGGACAGCGGACAAAGACAGGTAAAGTGTAGGATGATCCTTCCTTCGTAATAACCTTCCACCTTCCAGAAACTTGCAGCTAAGCCAGTTGTTACAGCTACATCTTTTAATAGCGCTTAGTAGACTTGTCCTTCTTCACTCTATTAAAATACATTTTTTTTCAATAGATCCCAGCTTATCGAACAGATCAAGTTGCTCTACACAAATGTCTGGTCCCCATCACATTATATCATTCCACTAATCTGTAAGTCAGTAGCAAATTTATTTTTATTACTCCTGATTATTGGTAGTAATGCCAAGCAGGATAAGGCATAGTAACAATCCCTAAATAAACCCACTAGGAACGTATCTTTTCAATGAATATTCCCTATCAGTATCCAAGAGTTGTCATTTAGTTCTTTCTAGGTCCATTAAATAGGTGCTCCAGAGATAAAGTGTTGTTTTTAATCAGAATATTATGTTTTCTTTTACTTTAAATGACTTACAATAGTCCAAAGTAAGTCACATCTGTGAAATAACCTTTGCTGCCTAAACTTCTAATCTGAAAGACTATGACCTGTTTGCTTTTTTGTTTGTTTTACAACACCTACTTGATTGAAAAAAATTAATTCTGAAGTACATATTGCCATTTCCATTATTTTGCCTGGAAGGAGCATTAAACTAATCACCCTGTAGATACCTAGATTTCTGCATGTTCATTTTAAATTTTTCTTTAAACTGAGTGTCTTCCTGTCTTCTGAAACATCATTATTATCAACAGGTTCATTAAAAATTAGCATCAGTGGAACAAAGATCTCCTTAGCTAACTCTTCTAGGACTCTTAATAGAAAGTTATTTAAGCATAGTTCCTTTAAAATATTTCTGTAAAGTAGATGACTTCCTCTGAGCTAATGTAGCTCTTAGTTTCCTTTAGATTTTTGGAAGTAACCATTCTGAAGCATCGCATGTATTTTATCCTTTGGGGTTATCCTTTGTTTGGGTATATTGAATGCAACGAGGTCATGATCATTGGTTCCTAGGCAACCACCAACTTCTACTCCAGTGATTAATTCATCTTTATCTATCATATGAAGTCCAAAGCAAAGTAACCTTCTGTGTCAGAAACTTATGATCTATAATTTTTATAAAGCCTATGACATTTCATCAGTGTGAGACTCTGAGTACATCTTACAAATTGAAGTCTCTCTGTAGCACCTATTTGTTTCTCTTTCTTTATCTGTATTGCATATATTAATATTTTTTCTGACAGAAAAATAAGCTAATATTAATCTTAGCTATTTGCTTTGAAATAGTTGCTTATGTCTGTATTTAATAAGACAGACATCTGTTACAGACATTTACAAATATGAACTATATATTTGGATAGAGAAGCAAAAGAAAAAATTTTAAGATATTTTGCCTTTATATACCATCCTCATCTTATTATCCTAAACTGCCTTTAAAAAATGAATTAATATACTTTTATTGGAAATTCATGCCAGTCACTGTAGTTTCTCTCCCCGTTAAAGCACTGAGCCAGATAAAACATTATTAACTTAATTTTTTATAAGCAAGGAAATTGAAGGGCAAAGCGATTAAGTTCAGTGCTTGGAATGTGGGCATCTCATCCATATTTAGGCATCTCGGTGGCCAGATTTTCAGAGTTGCTGCGCATCAGCACGATCCCATTAGGGTAACTTACCAACATCAGGCAGGAATCCTGTGCCAAGAATAGAGCCCCCTCCTGACTCCCTGCCCCCTGCTTTAATGAAGTGTGGAAGCGAAATTAAGACATCAAATTTTTCATAGATAAGGAAAGGCAAAAAAATTCAGGGCTGCTAAAAGAAGAAATGGGAGTCATGTCCCCCCACCTCCCGGTTCATCAGATCCATGCAATTTCAGCTCCAGCCAGCTGTAATGAGCTCACAGCCTTATTATGCTGTTCTGCAGTCCCCCAAACGAGCACTAGTCAAATCATAGAAAAGCTAAGTTTGAAATAGGCTCTTTCAGGCTCCTGGCTGTTGCCTTGCTGGTTTGCTTCTGCTGCGGCTGCTCCCCGTCCTCCCAGGACAGGCGGGCTAGGCACAGTCTGGCCCTGCTGGTGAAAGGGTATGGAGGACCCACAGGCGGCTTGCACGAGAAGGTGGCTCAAGACAGATTTTAATGAAGCGATGTGAAAATGGAGAGCAAAGGCAAATTTTTGTGGTGGAGACTGGAGGAAAGAAATGGCAGGAGGCAAAGCAGAATAATGGGAGGTTAATTGTACTATATGGATGAAAAGTCCTAAGACCCAGCCCCATGAAACCTATTATCTTATTGCTGTATGCTGCAGAGTTTTTTTTTTTTTTTAGGGATGGAGAGTGATGGGAATAGCAACATTAAGCCCTGAGCCACCAGGTGGACAGGGAATTCAGACTACTGCCAGAGCAGCAGTGCTGAAATGAAAAGTTATGTTTAGAAGGAGTTCACTGGAACATGACCCCTATCTGCACAGGATTTCTCTCTTTCTTTCCTTTTCTTTTCATTTTTTGCTAAGCGTCAGGCAAGTTCTGGGTCATATTCCTGATAGGAGTAAAAAGAAGCTGAGTAAAATCAAAATTTTGGAAGAGCAATTCACTGGGGAACAGGACCTGAGGAATGGCACCAGTGCTTGCCCGTTGCCTTCTCCTCTGCTCTTCTGTCCACCTTTGGCAGAGAGAGCAGAGGAGTGAGGAAGGCAGGAGAGACAGGAACAAGAAACAAACATTATCTTCACACACACTGAATAGTCTGGCTTACAGTATCCTGTCTGGGGTAGATACTTAACTGGTTACCTGTCATGCGCCATCACCTCTAATTAAGTTCCCTTGAGGGTCATCATGAGCATGAGAGCTTGGCTTTTTTGTTCTCCGCTCTTTTTTAAAGTGAACTGACACACTAGCCAGATTTTCCGAAGCACACAACTCCCATTTGAATCAGATTTTCCACCAGATGAAAGTGTGGAGAAAAAAAGAGGGTGAATGTGATTTTCTTTCTTTCCTTTTTTTTTTTTCAAGCTGTACAGCTTTAAAGTTATGCCCATTCCCTCTTTGACTGTAAAGGAGCTGAGACTGCACCTTTCTTTTAAGGCTTGCTAGGTGAGAATTTTCCCCTGCACTCCCTCAGCTCCACTTAACGGGCTCGCAGTGATGTCAGCCGAAAGCCAGCCTGCTGCCGCCTGAGCAGCAGATCTGCTCAGTGGGAAACAGTGCTCCTGGAGCTTCTCCCGGGGCTGTTCGGCTGTTGGGCCAGCATGGGCCCCTCAGCGGGTGCTGTGAGGAGGGCAGGAGCTGGGTGAGCGATAGCCATGGCACCTTTTTCTCACCGGGGAGAGCCCCATGCGGCCCTGTGTGCTGTGACTTGCACCCCTCTGCAGTCCCAGACAGGGCATGTTGGTACATTTACTGCCAAGGGTATGTCCTAGGTTGCACTTCCAAGCAGCAGTAGGCACAGAGGTGGTTTCTCTTTTATAGGGTAGTTCCCAAAGACTTCAACTCTGGACATGAAGACAGAGCACTTGTCAGCAAGCAGTTTCATAGGAGTCCTTTTCCTCACTGTAGTTATGACTCTCCCTCTAGATGTACAAAAAAGGTAATGAGTGTTTTGCTGAAGTGCAGCACACCAACCCTCTGCACATCTGCAACAGCAAACCTGCCCCCAATGAGGTTTTTCCTCATTTCTCCTCTCTCACAGGTAGGGTTCTCCTGAAAGTGAAAATATGGCTTCTCCACAGCTTGCAACGTTGGGAGCAGGAATTGGTTGCCAAAATACAGGTCTCTCATGCCCTTTTAGAGATACTGTAAGTTATCTGAGCCACCCACACAAAGCTGGGAGAAAGGGTTCAGGATCCATGGGAGACCCACAACCTTTGAAAGCCACAGCTGGAGGCCATACCAGATACTCTACGGCATCTAAAATGGCATGAGACCTATGCTGAGGCAAATTAATTATGCCTTGGGACTCTATAGGGGCCAAGGGCTGCAGAATCCAAGTAGGTTGGATGTGGTAAGTACCATGATTAATGTATTTTGTTTTGCATGTGTGTGTGTGGCAGTAAAAAGTAGCACAGGCATAGAGATGACCCCTAGCAACACACATCTGGACATTCTCAGCTTTGACTTGTAGACTACTTTTACTTTTTAATATGCCCTAATTTGGCTCTTATGGAGAAACTAAGATTGTCCAGATGAGTATTACTAGAGTTTATCTGAGAATGGTCATGATTAGTTGCAGCAACTGCATTCACTCTAATGTTAAAAGAGGCGGTTAAGTCTGTGTGCTCATTGGTGTGTGCTATATCAAACTTACCTTTAAACATTCTTTTCTATAGTGAAGAAAGGCATGAACTCAAGTGAGACGGGCCAAATGTTGCTACAGTCACAGGAAAATCTGGAAGCATCTCCCTGAACAGGTACAATGGGTCAAAGCATCATGTCTGAAAGCACTTTGTGATTGATTAGGCTTGTATAGAGCTCGAGTTCAAAACTTTTAATCAACATTATTTCTATTCCTAACAGTTTCAAAAAGAAATATATAAATTTAATGTTAAGTGAATAAATCAGAGGAATTAATGCTTACTTTGTCAAGCAAAAAATAATTGCTACAAAACCGAATTTGATTTTGACATAGCTTTTATTTCATGTCTGTATTAAAAACTAGGGATGGTTAAAGTTGCTCATTCAAAAGTGATCAAAAATAGGTATTCTTCATTCTTTTAAAGAAGACTGGTGTTGCATGGTCTCTTGCTCTCTCATTTCCTGTTCACTGCACCATCTTCATTTCCAGCTAAATGATTTCTTCACCCAAGGTGGTCTTTCGTAACTAGGCAAATTTGACTTTTTATTTCAGAAACTACACCTCCATTCACAGATTATTCCAACGTTTTATGTGACTTTCACAGACAATAGGAGAAAATAGCAGAGTTTGGTGGAAGAAGGACGTAATTTGGGGTTAACTCCTGAGAAAAGTGGTGTTGGGATCATATGGTTTTATCTCCTCAGCTTCTCTGTAGATTAGGAAATAAAAGAGATAAGAATTTTTGCTTCCAGATTACCTGATATTACATAGAGTCCTAAGAGGAAGATGATCTCAATTACAGGCACAATATTAGAGATTAATGAAAAGCAAGAAATATTTTGCAGATACTCCAGCCTTTTTCAGTATTCCACATTATGATCAAACCAAACCTTCACACACTGAAAATAAGAAATACAGAGAAAAGAATATTAATTTCTTTCAGCATTTGCTAAAAATTGACAAGAGAGATGCAGAGCAGCATGGCTCTGGCTTACTAATTACGATTCTCATCTAAAGCAAAATATATGTGTAAGATAGATATCGAATTTTCTGCTACTGCCAGCATGAGACCTCTGTCCTTCCCCAGGTCTCTCTAACTTAGGTTTTGGAAATTAGGAAACTTTCCTGCTGAAAGATTTATCTGAATTGATACATTTCCATGAAAATTTCAGCATTGGCCCATAAACACTTTCTCATGAAATAAATAAAGAAAATTCCACACTAGCCCTGCTCAGTAGGTCCACTCACTGAAATGGCAGACCTAGCAGCCAAAGAATTGACTGCATGTGTGGATACAGGAGCTGTCCTAGAAAAACACATTCAGTTGTGTCCAAAGTAGAGCTCCATGACAGATATTGGAGAGGAAATCTTCAAACTCCTATACCATACCTGAGTGACTAATCCTCATAGAAAGAAAAATACATGTCTTCTGCTGCTGGTGAGCTCATCCCATGTGGCTGCAAGATTTATGGTAGCCCTTGATCTTTTTATCTTGACTGGTAGTTTGCAGATCCTTTAATTATGCTCAGGTAGCAGATTTTTCTGCGTAGTCTGTGTGCTGCAGTCCTGGCTAATGAAAGATGTTATCTTCCGTTTTCGACAACTTTTTTGAAATCAAATTAAAAGATAGGTAAATAGCTCAGCAATATCCGTTAAATATGCAGGTGTGACAATCACTGTGGTTTATTAGTTCCAATGGGGATTTTGGAAAATTACCCTGAACTGTCTCTTATTGTTGTTTTTCCCTGGAAAGAAAGGTCTTTCTGGTATTTCAGGGCTGGTTTGCTCTGGCAAGGGAGAACTGTTCATTCTCCTATGAGAGTTTGCTTTGTTAGTAGGGAGAATGAGTGATGGGTACTACATAAAGATACTTTCGAGGAAGATTGTGTACCAAAAACCTGCTTGTAGGAGACAATGCTGTATTTTCTCTCTTTGCTTCTATTATGAAGACTTAGGTTGTAATAAAGTATGTAGCAGAACACAGAAAAGAGTTCACTTAATCATCACTTTTGAAATTTTTGCACATGTGCATTTCTGCCATGTTATGGTATCTTGAACTTTACATGACAGGAATCTTCATCATCCACTCTGTCTTTCAGTTCATGAAGAGAGGCAACCAAAAGCAGTGAGGACAGTAGAAATATGTTGCAAAATAATCTGGGAGTGAGGTGTTGTAGAAACAAAGATAAGCAATAGGGTTAAATTTGATTTAGAAAAACACTTGTTGTATAAATATCACCAGAAATCTCATAAATTTAGTGGAGAGAAACACTTAGAAAGCAATTATGTTCAGTGACAGCAATGAACACCAGAGCACAGATTAGTTTGCAAAGCAGCTGCAACGTTTCTTGTTCATTCCTGTATTTGCATTATCATCCAAAATATTGCCTGAGTTGTTTAGATTGTAAACCTGAGATCCTGCACTGTTGCATGTAATAAAATGTCATTTATAATTTTGTATTTTAAAAACAAATGCATTAATTAAGGAAAATTAAGGCTTGGTCAGATGAAGGCCTGTATTGGCCTATAGAGGTTACTGTCTGCCAGCTGTAAGATGTTCTTCATTGGAGATGTGGTAACTGAGAAAGGTGCATTGCTGCACTGCATGGAGAAAGGTCAGTTCATTAATGACACATATGAGTTCACTTTACTTTGCCTTGCAGTGGGATAACAGCACATGCACAGTGAGCTACTCTGCCTCAGCTGACAAAGTCTGAAGTAACCAGATGGATTATGCCTGTAGTAGCACATCACAGCCTGGGAGGCTAACAGCCACTGCATGTCTTATCCGTATAAACTCCACTGTGTACAGTTCTGGGCACATAATCTGCGAAGATATGTCTCCACATGAAAGAGTCACTGGGAAAGAAAAAAAATAATAAAGAGCTTGGTTTATTTATGGACAGAGCAAATATCAACAGTACAGAAATAATGACTAGGGAAAGATATACATATGAATGTTTTAAAGGCACAACTACTAATAAAGGAGTAAACTGTGTTTCGTTGTGCAAACAGATACTAGTAGGAGAGAGCTTTGAGTTGCATCCTAGAAAAGAGACTTATGACTTGATTATCTCATAAACTGCATCCAAACAACTCTCTGTCAATGAGATAGACCCAGCTGTGCTTGATATGATCCCATATGTGGCCTACAGTGAGCAGCTTTGGTGTATGTATCTCTGATTCAGACCTTAGCTATCTTATTGGGGGCTGTTATGAAACTCAATTAATTA